>NC_054488.1:2217196-2529433 GCF_017639515.1 Carcharodon carcharias | reverse complement strand
GATCCGAACAGAGCCGTAGAGAGCCGAACAGAGCCGTAGAGAGCCGAACAGAGCCGTAGAGAGCCGAACAGAGCCGTAGAGAGCCGAACAGATCCGTAGAGAGCCGAACAGAACCGTAGAGAGCCGAACAGAACCGTAGAGAGCCGAACAGAGCCGTAGAGAGCCGAACAGAGCCATAGAGAGCCGAACAGAGCCATAGAGAGCCAAACAGAGCCATAGAGAGCCGAACAGAGCCATAGAGAGCCGAACAGAGCCATAGAGAGCCGAACAGAGCCATAGAGAGCCGAACAGAGCCATAGAGAGCCGAACAGAGCCATAGAGAGCCGAAGAGAGCCATAGAGAGCCGAACAGAGCCATAGAGAGCCGAACAGAGCCATAGAGAGCCGAACAGAGCAATAGAGAGCCGAACAGAGCCATAGAGAGAAGAACAGAGGCATAGAGAGAAGAACAGAGCAATAGAGAGAACAGAGGTAAACAAAGGCAGACTGAGGCGGACAAATCCAAGCACCAAGCATAGCCAGACAGAGCCAGACAGAGCCAAGCAGAGGCAAAGAGATTCATAGGGAGCCATAGGGAGCCAAATGGATTCATAGGGAGCCATAGGGAGCCAAACGGATTCATAGGGAGCCATAGGGAGCTAGACACAGCGCCAGACGGAGATTGGAAGAGCCAAACAGAGTCATAGAGAGCAGAACAGAGTCAAAAAGAGACAAAAAAGAGCCAAACAAAACCAAACAGAACCAAGCAGAACAAAAGAGAGGAAAACAGAGCCAAACAGGGCCAAACAGAGCCAAACAGAGCCAAACAGAGCCAAACAGAGCCAAACAGGGCAAAACAGGGCAAAACAGGGCAAAACAGGGCAAAACAGGGCAAAACAGGGCAAAACAGAGCCAAACAGGGCAAAACAGAGCCAAACAGGGCAAAACAGAGCCATAAAGAGTAGTACGCCAGAGTAATACGGTGACATACCTGTCACCGCCAGTACTGTACCCTAGTGTTAAACAGTGACAGACCTGTCCCATTCAGTACTGTACCCCAATATTATACAGTGACAGACCTGTCCCCAGTGCTATACAGTGACAGACCTGTCCCCAGTGCTAAACAGCGACAAACCTGCCCCCACCAGTACTGTACCCCAGTGTTATACAGTGACAGGCCTGTCCCCACCAGTACAGGACCCCAGTCTTATACAGTGACAGACCTGTCCCCTCCAGTACTGTACCCTAGTGTTATACAGTGACAGGCCTGTCCCCTCCAGAACTGTACCCCAGTGTTATACAGTGACAGGCCTGTCCACACCAGTACTGTACCCCAGTGTTATACAGTGACAGGCCTGTCCCCTCCAGAACTGTACCCCAGTGTTATACAGTGACAGACCTGCCCGACCAGTACTGTACCCCAGTGTGATACAGTGACAGACCTGTCCCCACCAGTACTGTACCCCAGTGTGATACAGTGACAGTCCTATCCCCACCAGCAATGTACCCCAATGTTATACAGTGACAGACCTGTCTCCACCAGTACTGTACCCCAATGTTATACAGTGACAGACCTGTCCTCACCAGTACTGTACCCCAGTGTTATACAGTGACACACCTGCCCCACCAGTACTGTAACACAGTGGTATACAGTGACAGACCTGTTCCCACCAGTACTGTACCCTAGTGTCATACAGTGACAGACCTGTCCCCACCAGTACTGTACCCCAGTGGTAAACAGTGACAGACCTTTCCCCACCAGTACTGTACCCCAGTGTTATACAGTGACAGACCTGTCCCCACCAGTACTGTACCCCAGTGTTATACAGTGACAGACCTTCTCCACCAGTACTGTACCCGTGTTATACAGTGACAGACCTGCCCCACCAGTATTGTACCCCAGTGTTAAACAGTGACAGACCTGCCCCACCAGTAATGTAACCCAGTGTTATAAAGTGACAGACCTGTCCCCACCAGTACTGTACCCTAGTGTTATACAATGACAGACCCGTACCCACCAGTACTGTACCCCAGTGGTATACAGTGACAGACCTGTCCCCACCAGTACTGTACCCCTGTGTTATACGGTGACATACCTGTCCCCACCAGTACTGTACCCCAGTGTTATACAGCGACAGACCTGTCCCCACCAGTACTGTACCTCAGCGTTATACAGTGAGAGACTTGTCCCCACCAGTACTGCACCCCAATGTTATACAGTGACAGACCTGTCCTCACCAGTAATGTACCCCAGTGTTATACAGTGACAGACACGTCCCCACCAGTGCTGTACCCCAGTGTTATACAGTTAGAGACTTGTCCCCACCAGTACCGTACACCAGTGTTATACAGTGAGAGACTTGTCCCCACCAGTACTGTACCCCAGTGTTATACAGTGAGAGACACGTCCCCACCAGTGCTGTACCCCAGTGTTATACAGTGAGAGACACATCCCCACCAGTACTGTACCCCAGTGTTATAAAGTGACAGACCCATCCCCATCAGTACTGTACCCCAGTGTTATACAGTGACAGACCCGTCCCCACCAGTACTGTACCCTAGTGTTATACAGTGACAAACCTGTCCCCACCAGTACTGTACCCAAGTGTTACATTGTGACAGGCCTGTCCCCACCAGTACTGTACCCCAGTGTTATACAGTGACAGACCTGTCCCCACCTGTACTGTACCCTAGTGTTATACAGTGACAGACCTGTCCCCACCAGTACTGTACCTCATTGTTATACAGTGACAGACCTGTCCCCACCAGTACTGTACAGAGCTAGATTCAAACAGAGCCAAGCAGCGCCAAACAGAGCCAAGCAGTGCCAAGCAGCGCCAAAGAGAGCCAAGCAGCGCCAAAGAGAGCCAAGCAGCGCCAAAGAGAGCCTGGCAGAGCAGAACAGAGCCATGGAGAGCAAAACAGAGCCATGGAGAGCAAAACAGAGCCATGGAGAGCAAAACAGAGCCATGGAGAGCAGGAAAGAGCCATGGAGAGCAGAACAGAGCCATGGAGAGCAGAACAGAGCCATGGAGAGCAGAACAGAGCCATGGAGAGCAGAACAGAGCCATGGAGAGCAGAACAGAGCCATGGAGAGCAGAACAGAGCCATGGAGAGCAGAACAGAGCCATGGAGAGCAGAACAGAGCCATGGAGAGCAGAACAGAGCCATGGAGAGCAGAACAGAGCCATGGAGAGCAGAACAGAGCCATGGAGAGCAGAACAGAGCCATGGAGAGCAGAATAGAGCCATGGAGAGCAGAACAGAGGCAAACAGAGGTGGACAGAGCCAAGCACCAAGTAGAGCCAGACAGAGCCAAGCAGAGCCAAACAGATTCATAGAGCCATAGGGAGCCAAACAGAGCCATAGAGACCAAACGGAGCCAAACAGAGCCAAACAGAGCCAAACAGAGCCAAACAGAGCCAAACAGAGCCAAACAGAGCCAAACAGAGCCAAACAGAGCCAAACAGAGCCAAACAGAGCCAAACAGGGCAAAATAGGGCAAAACAGGGCAAAACAGGGCAAAACAGGGCAAAACAGGGCAAAACAGAGCCAAACAGAGCCAAACAGAGCCAAACAGAGCCAAACAGAGCCAAACAGAGCCAAACAGGGCACAAAAGGACATAAAAGGGCAAAACAGAGCCAAACAGGGCAAAACGGAGCCAAACAGGGCCAAACAGGGCAAAAGAGGGCAAAAGAGAACCACACAGGGCAAAACAGAGCTAATCAGGGCAAAACAGAGCCAAACAGGGCAAAACAGAGCCAAACAGGGCAAAACAGAGCCAAACAGGGCAAAACAGAGCCAAACAGGGCAAAACAGGTCAAAAAAGGGCAAAACAGAGCCAAACGGGGCAAAGCAGGGCAAAACGGAGCAAAACGGAGCAAAACGGAGCAAAATGGAGCAAAACGGAGCAAAACAGGGCAAAACAGGGCAAAACAGGGCAAAACAGGGCAAAACAGGAGAAAACAGGAGAAAACAGGAGAAAACAGGAGAAAACAGGGCAAAACAGGGCAAAACAGGGCAAAACAGAGCCAGAGCCAAACAGTTGCAAAACAGTTGCAAAACAGAGCTAAACAGGGCAAAACAGGGCAAAACAGAGCCAAACAGTTGCAAAACAGAGCTAAACAGGGCAAAACAGGGCAAAACGGCGCCAAACAGGGCAAAACAGAGCCAAACAGGGCAAAACGGAGCCCAACAGGGCAAAACAGAGCTAAACAGGGCAAAACAGGGCAAAACGGCGCCAAACAGGGCAAAACAGAGCCAAACAGGGCAAAACGGAGCCCAACAGGGCAAAATGGAGCCCAACAGGGCAAAACGGAGCCCAACAGGGCAAAACGGAGCCAAACAGGACAAAACGGAGCCAAACAGGACAAAACGGAGCCAAACAGGGCAAAACGGAGCCAAACAGGGCAAAACAGAGCCAAACAGGGCAAAACAGAGCCATAAGGAGCAGTACGCCAGAGTTATACATGACATACCTGTCCCCGCCAAGTACTGTACCCCAGTGTTATACAGTGACACACATGTCCCCACCAATACAGTACCACAGCGTTATTCAGTGACAGACTTGTCCCCACCAGTACTGTACCCAGGTGTTATACAGTGACAGACCTGTCCTCACCAGTACTGTGCCACAGTGTTATAAAGTGACAGTCCTGTCCTCACCAGTACTGGACCCCAGTGTTATACAGTGAGAGACTTGACCCCACCAGTACTGTACCCCAGTGTTATACAGTAAGAGACTTGTCCCCACCGGTACTGTACCCCAGTGTTATACAGTGAGAGACTTATCCCCACCAGTACTGTACCCCAGTGTTATACAGTGAGAGACTTGTCCCCACCAGTACTGTACCCCAGTGTTATACAGTGAGAGACTTATCCCCACCAGTACTGTATCCCAGTGTTATACAGTGAGAGACTTATCCCCACCAGTACTGTATCCCAGTGTTATACAGTGAGAGACTTATCCCCACCAGTACTGAGCCCCAGTGTTATACATTGAGAGACTTATCCCCACCAGTACTGTACCCGTGTTATACCATGACAGACCTGTCCCCACCAGTACTGTACCCCAGTGTTATACAGTGACAGACCTGTCCCCTCCATTACTGTACCCCAGTGTTATACAGTGACAGACCTGTCCCCTCCAGTACTGTACCCTAGAGTTATACAGTGACAGACCTGTCCCCACCAGTAACGTACCTTAGTGTTATACAGTTACAGACCGGGCCCAACCAGCACTATACCCCAGTGTTATACAGTGACAGACCCGTCCCCACCAGTACTGTACTCGTGTGTTATACAGTGACAGACCCGTCCCCACCAGTACTATAACCCCCAGGTTATACAGTGACAGACCTGTCCCCACCATTACTGTACTCCAGTGTTATACAGGGACAGACCCGTCCACACCAGTACTGTACCCCAGTGGTATACAGTGACAGACCAGTCCCCACCATTACTGTACTCCAGTGTTATACAGAGACAGACCCGTCCCAACCTGTACTGTGCCCCAGTGGTATACAGTGACAGACCTGTCTCCACCATTAACGTACCCCAGTGTTATACAGTGACAGACCTGTCCCCACCAGTAGTGTACCCTAGTGTTATGCAGTGAGAGACCTGCCCCTCCAGTACTGTACAGAGCCAGATTGAAACAGAGCCAAGCAGCGCCAAACAGAGTCGAACAGAGCCATAGAGAGCCGAACAGAGCCATAGAGAGCCGAACAGAGCCATAGAGAGCCGAACAGAGCCATAGAGAGCCGAACAGAGCCATAGAGAGCCGAACAGAGCAATAGAGAGCCGAACAGAGCCATAGAGAGAAGAACAGAGCCATAGAGAGAAGAACAGAGCAATAGAGAGAACAGAGGCAAACAGAGGCAGACTGAGGCGGACAAATCCAAGCACCAAGCATAGCCAGACAGAGCCAGACAGAGCCAAGCAGAGGCAAAGAGATTCATAGGGAGCCATAGGGAGCCAAACGGATTCATAGGGAGCCATAGGGAGCCAAATGGATTCATAGGGAGCCATAGGGAGCTAGACACAGCGCCAGACGGAGATTGGAAGAGCCAAACAGAGTCATAGAGAGCAGAACAGAGTCAAAAAGAGACAAAAAAGAGCCAAACAAAACCAAACAGAACCAAGCAGAACAAAAGAGAGGAAAACAGAGCCAAACAGGGCCAAACAGAGCCAAACAGGGCAAAACAGAGCCAAACAGGGCAAAACAGAGCCAAACAGGGCAAAACAGAGCCAAACAGGGCAAAACAGAGCCATAAAGAGCAGTACGCCAGAGTAATACGGTGACATACCTGTCCCCACCAGTACTGTACCCCAGTGTTATACAGTGACATACCTGTCCCCACCAGTACTGTACCTTAGTGTTATACAGCGACAGGCCTGTGCCCTCCAGAACTGGACCCCAGTGTTATACAGTGACAGGCCTGTCCCCACCAGTACTGTACCCCAGTGTTATACAGTGACAGACCTGCCCCACCAGTAATGTAACCCAGTGTTATACAGAGACAGACCTGTCCCCACCAGTAATGTAACCCAGTGTTATACAGCGACAGACCCGTCCCCACCAGTACTGTACCCCAGTGTTATACAGTGACAGGCCTGTCCCCTCCAGAACTGTACCCCAGTGTTATACAGTGACAGACCTGTCCCCACCAGTACTGTACCCCAGTGTGATACAGTGACAGTCCTATCCCCACCAGTAATGTACCCCAATGTTACACAGTGACAGACCTGTCTTCACCAGTACTGTACCCCAATGTTATACAGTGACAGACCTGTCCCCACCAGTACTGTACCCTAGTGTTATACAGTGACAGACCTGCCCCACCAGTCCTGTAACCCAGTGGTATACAGTGACAGACCTGTCCCCACCAGTACTGTACCCTAGTGTCATACAGTGACAGACCCATCCCCACCAGTACTGTACCCCAGTGGTAAACAGTGACAGACCTGTCACCACCAGTACTGTACCCCAGTGTTATACAGTGACTGTCCTGTCCCAACCAGTACTGCACCCGAGTGTTATACAGTGACAGACCTGTCCCCACCAGTACTGTACCCCAGTGTTATACAGTGACAGACCTGTCCCCACCAGTACTGTACCCCAGTGTTATACAGTGACAGACCTGTCCACACCAGTACTGTACCCCAGTGTTATACAGTGACAGACCTGTCCCAACTAGTACTGTACCCCAGGGTTATACAGTGACAGACCTGTCCCCACCAGTACTGTACCCTAGTGTTATACAGTGACAGACCTGCCCCACCAGTACTGGACCCCAGTGTTATACAGTGACAGACCTGTCCCCACCAGTAATGGAACCTCAGTGTTATACAGTGACAGACCTGTCCCCATCAGTACTGTACCCTAGTGTTATACAGTGACAGACCTTCTCGACCAGTACTGTACCCCAGTGTTATACAGTGACAGACCTGTCCCCACCAGTACTGTACCCCAGTTTTATACAGTGACAGACCTGTCCCCACCAGTACTGTACCCTAGTGTTATACAGTGACAGACCTGCCCCACCAGTACTGTACCCCAGTGTTAAACAGTGACAGACCTGCCCCACCAGTAATGTACCCCAGTGTTATAAACTGACAGACCTGTCCCCACCAGTACTGTAACCTAGTGTTATACAGTTACAGGCCCGTACCCACCAGTACTGTACCCCAGTGGTATACAGTGACAGACCTGTCCCCACCAGTACTGTACCCCAGTGTTATACGGTGACATACCTGTCCCCACCAGTACTGCACCCCAGTGTTATACAGTGACAGACCTGTGCCCACCAGTAATGTACCCTAGTGCATACAGTGACAGACCAGTCCCCACGAGTACTGTACCCCAGTGTTATACAGACAGACATGTCCCCAGCAGCACTGTACCCCAGTGTTATTCAGTGACAGACCTGTCCAACCATTACTGTACCCCAGTGCTATACAATGCCAGACCTGTCCCCACCAGTACTGTGCCCCAGTGTTATACAGTGACAGACCTGTCCCCACCAGTAACGTACCTTAGTGTTATACAGTTACAGACCGGGACCAACCAGCAATATACCCCAGTGTTATACAGTGACAGACCTGTACCCACCAGTGCTGTACCCGAGTGTTATACAGTGACACACCTGTCGCTACCAGTACTGTACCCCAGTGTTATACAGTGACAGACCTGTCCCCACCAGTACTGTACTCCAAAGTTATACAGTGAGAGCTGTCCCCACCAGTAACGTGCCCCAGTGTTATACAGCGACAGACCTGTCCCCACCTCAGTGTTATACAGTTACAGACCTGTCCCCGCTAGCAGTATACCCCAGCGTTATACAGTGACAGACCTGCCCCCACCATTACTGCAGCCTAGTGATATACAGTGACAGACCTGTCCACACCACTAATGTACCCTACTGTTATACATTGACACACCTGTCCCCACCAGTACTGTACCCCAGTGTTATACATTGACACACCTGTCCCCACCAGTCCTGCACCCCAGTGTTATACATTGACACACCTGTCCCCACCAGTCCTGTACCCCAGTGTTATACAATACCAGACCTGTCCCCACCAGTATTGTACCCCAGTGTTACACAGTGACAGACCCGTCCCCACCAGTACTGTACCCCAGTGTTATACAGTGACAGACCTACCCCACCAGTAATGTAACCCAGTGTTATACAGAGACAGACCTGTCCCCACCAGTAATGTAACCCAGTGTTATACAGCGACAGACCCGTCCCCACCAGTACTGTACCCCAGTGTTATACAGCGACAGACCTGTCCCCAACAGTAATGTACCCTAGTGTTATACAGTGACAGACCTGTCCCCACCAGTAGTGTACCCTAGTGTTATACAGTGACAGACCTGTCCCCACCAGTACTGTACCCCAGTGTTATACCGTGACAGACCTGTCCCCTCCAGTACTGTACCCCAGTGTTATACAGTGACAGACCTGTCCCCACCAGTACTATACCCTATTGTTATACAGTGACAGACCTGTCCTCACCAGTACTGTACCCCAGTGTTATACAGTGACAGACCTACCCCACCAGTAATGTAACCCAGTGTTATACAGAGACAGACCTGTCCCCACCAGTAATGTAACCCAGTGTTATACAGCGACAGACCCGTCCCCACCAGTACTGTACCCCAGTGTTATACAGCGACAGACCTGTCCCCAACAGTAATGTACCCCAGTGTTATACAGTGACTGTCCTGTCCCAACCAGTACTGTACCCCAGTGTTATACAGTGACAGACCTGTCCCCACCAGTACTGTACCCCAGTGTTATACAGTGACAGACCTGTCCCCACCAGTACTGTACCCCAGTGTTATACAGTGACAGACCTGTCCACACCAGTACTGTACCCCAGTGTTATACAGTGACAGACCTGTCCCAACTAGTACTGTACCCCAGGGTTATACAGTGACAGACCTGTCCCCACCAGTACTGTACCCTAGTGTTATACAGTGACAGACCTGCCCCACCAGTACTGGACCCCAGTGTTATACAGTGACAGACCTGTCCCCACCAGTAATGGAACCTCAGTGTTATACAGTGACAGACCTGTCCCCATCAGTACTGTACCCTAGTGTTATACAGTGACAGACCTTCTCGACCAGTACTGTACCCCAGTGTTATACAGTGACAGACCTGTCCCCACCAGTACTGTACCCCAGTTTTATACAGTGACAGACCTGTCCCCACCAGTACTGTACCCTAGTGTTATACAGTGACAGACCTGCCCCGCCAGTACTGTACCCCAGTGTTAAACAGTGACAGACCTGCCCCACCAGTACTGTACCCAGTGTTATACAGTGACAGACCTGTCCCCACCAGTACTGTACCCCAGTGTTATACAGTGACAGACCTGTCCCCACCAGTACTGTACCCCAGTGTTATACAGTGACAGACCTGTCCCCACCAGTACTGTACCCCAGTGTTATACAGTGACAGACCTGTCCCCACCAGTACTGTACCCCAGTGTTATACAGTGACAGACCTGTCCCACCAGTACTGTACCCTAGTGTTATACAGTGACAGACCTGTCCCCACCAGTACTGTACCCCAGTGTTATACAGTGACAGACCTGTCCCCACCAGTACTGTACCCCAGTGTTATACAGTGACAGACCTGTCCCCACCATTACTGTACCCCAGTGTTATACAGTGACAGACCTGTCCCCACCAGTACTGTACCCCAGTGTTATACAGTGACAGACCTGTCCCCACCAGTAATGTACCTTAGTGTTATACAGTTACAGACCGGGACCAACCAGCAATATACCCTAGTGTTATACAGTGACAGACCTGTACCCACCAGTGCTGTACCCGAGTGTTATACAGTGACACACCTGTCGCTACCAGTACTGTACCCCAGTGTTATACAGTGACAGACCTGTCCCCACCAGTACTGTACTCCAAAGTTATACAGTGAGAGCTGTCCCCACCAGTAACGTGCCCCAGTGTTATACAGCGACAGACCTGTCCCCACCTCAGTGTTATACAGTTACAGACCTGTCCCCGCTAGCAGTATACCCCAGCGTTATACAGTGACAGACCTGCCCCCACCATTACTGCAGCCTAGTGATATACAGTGACAGACCTGTCCACACCACTAATGTACCCTACTGTTATACATTGACACACCTGTCCCCACCAGTACTGTACCCCAGTGTTATACATTGACACACCTGTCCCCACCAGTCCTGCACCCCAGTGTTATACATTGACACACCTGTCCCCACCAGTCCTGTACCCCAGTGTTATACAATACCAGACCTGTCCCCACCAGTATTGTACCCCAGTGTTATACAGTGACAGACCTACCCCACCAGTAATGTAACCCAGTGTTATACAGAGACAGACCTGTCCCCACCAGTAATGTAACCCAGTGTTATACAGCGACAGACCCGTCCCCACCAGTACTGTACCCCAGTGTTATACAGCGACAGACCTGTCCCCAACAGTAATGTACCCTAGTGTTATACAGTGACAGACCTGTCCCCACCAGTAGTGTACCCTAGTGTTATACAGTGACAGACCTGTCCCCACCAGTACTGTACCCCAGTGTTATACCGTGACAGACCTGTCCCCTCCAGTACTGTACCCCAGTGTTATACAGTGACAGACCTGTCCCCACCAGTACTATACCCTATTGTTATACAGTGACAGACCTGTCCTCACCAGTACTGTACCCCAGTGTTATACAGTGACAGACCTGTCCCCTCCAGCACTGTACTCCAGTGTTATACAGTGACAGACCTTCTCCACCAGTACTGTACCCCAGTGTTATACAGTGACAGACCTGCCCCACCAGTATTGTACCCCAGTGTTATAAAGTGACAGACCTGTCCCCACCAGTACTGTACCCTAGTGTTATACAGTGACAGACCCGTACCCACCAGTACTGTACCCCAGTGATATACAGTGACAGACCTGTCCCCACCAGTACTGTACCCCAGTGTTATACGGTGACATACCTGTCCCCACCAGTACTGCACCCCAGTGGTATACAGTGACAGACTGTCCCCACCAGTACTGAACCCCAGTGTTATACGGTGACATACCTGTCCCCACCAGTACTGCACCCCAGTGTTATACAGTGACAGACCTGTGCCCACCAGTAATGTACCCTAGTGTATACAGTGTCAAGACCAGTCCCCACGAGTACTGTACCCCAGTGTTATACAGACAGACATGTCCCCAGCAGCACTGTACCCCAGTGTTATAAAGTGACAGACCTGTCCGACCATTACTGTACCCCAGTATTACACAATGCCAGACCTGACCCCACCAGTACTGTACCCTAGTGTTATACAGTGACAGACCTGTCCCCACCAGTACTGTACCCTAGTGTTATACAGTGACAGACCCGTACCCACCAGTACTGTACCCCAGTGATATACAGTGACAGACCTGTCCCCACCAGTACTGTACCCCAGTGTTATACGGTGACATACCTGTCCCCACCAGTACTGCACCCCAGTGGTATACAGTGACAGACTGTCCCCACCAGTACTGAACCCCAGTGTTATACGGTGACATACCTGTCCCCACCAGTACTGCACCCCAGTGTTATACAGTGACAGACCTGTGCCCACCAGTAATGTACCCTAGTGTATACAGTGTCAAGACCAGTCCCCACGAGTACTGTACCCCAGTGTTATACAGACAGACATGTCCCCAGCAGCACTGTACCCCAGTGTTATAAAGTGACAGACCTGTCCGACCATTACTGTACCCCAGTATTACACAATGCCAGACCTGACCCCACCAGTACTGTGCCCCAGTGCTATACAGTGACAGACCTGTCCCGACCATTACTGTACCCCAGTATTACACAATGCCAGACCTGACCCCACCAGTACTGTGCCCCAGTGTTATACAGTGGCAGACCTGTCTACACCAGTAATGTACCCCAGTGTTATACAGTGACAGACCTGTCCCCCACCAGTACTGTACCCCAGTGTTATACAGTGACAGACCCGTCCTCACCAGTACTATACCCCAGTGTTATACAGTGACAGACCTGTCCCACCAATACTGTACCCCAGTGTTATACAGTGACAGACCTGTCCCCCCCAGTACTGTACCCCAGTGTTATACAGTGACAGACCCGTCCCCACCAGTACTGTACTCGTGTGTTATACAGTGACAGACCCGTCCCCACCAATACTATAACCCCGAGGTTATACAGTGACAGATCTGTCCCCACCATTACTGTACCCCAGTGTTATACAGGGACAGACCCGTCCCCACCAGTACTGTACCCCAGTGGTATACAGTGACAGACCAGTCCCCACCATTACTGTACTCCAGTGTTATACAGGGACAGAGCCGTCCCCACCAGTACTGTACCCCAGTGGTATACAGAGACAGACCCGTCTCCACCATTAATGTACCCCAGTGTTATACAGTGACAGACCTGTCCCCGCCAGTACTGTACCCTAGTGTTATGCAGTGAGAGACCTGTCCCCTCCAGTACTGTACAGAGCCAGATTGAAACAGGGCTAAGCAGCGCCAAACAGAGTCGAGCAGAGCCGTAGAGAGCCGAACAGAGCCGTAGAGAGCCGAACAGAGCCGTAGAGAGCCAAACAGAGCCGTAGAGAGCCAAACAGAGCCGTAGAGAGCCGAACAGAGCCGTAGAGAGCCGAACAGAGCCGTAGAGATCCGAACAGAGCCGTAGAGAGCCGAACAGAGCCGTAGAGAGCCGAACAGAGCCGTAGAGAGCCGAACAGAGCCGTAGAGAGCCGAACAGAGCCGTAGAGAGCCGAACAGAACCGTAGAGAGCCGAACAGAACCGTAGAGAGCCGAACAGAGCCGTAGAGAGCCGAACAGAGCCATAGAGAGCCGAACAGAGCCATAGAGAGCCAAACAGAGCCATAGAGAGCCGAACAGAGCCATAGAGAGCCGAACAGAGCCATAGAGAGCCGAACAGAGCCATAGAGAGCCGAACAGAGCCATAGAGAGCCGAACAGAGCCATAGAGAGCCGAAGAGAGCCATAGAGAGCCGAACAGAGCCATAGAGAGCCGAACAGAGCCATAGAGAGCCGAACAGAGCAATAGAGAGCCGAACAGAGCCATAGAGAGAAGAACAGAGGCATAGAGAGAAGAACAGAGCAATAGAGAGAACAGAGGTAAACAAAGGCAGACTGAGGCGGACAAATCCAAGCACCAAGCATAGCCAGACAGAGCCAGACAGAGCCAAGCAGAGGCAAAGAGATTCATAGGGAGCCATAGGGAGCCAAATGGATTCATAGGGAGCCATAGGGAGCCAAACGGATTCATAGGGAGCCATAGGGAGCTAGACACAGCGCCAGACGGAGATTGGAAGAGCCAAACAGAGTCATAGAGAGCAGAACAGAGTCAAAAAGAGACAAAAAAGAGCCAAACAAAACCAAACAGAACCAAGCAGAACAAAAGAGAGGAAAACAGAGCCAAACAGGGCCAAACAGAGCCAAACAGAGCCAAACAGAGCCAAACAGAGCCAAACAGGGCAAAACAGGGCAAAACAGGGCAAAACAGGGCAAAACAGGGCAAAACAGGGCAAAACAGAGCCAAACAGGGCAAAACAGAGCCAAACAGGGCAAAACAGAGCCATAAAGAGTAGTACGCCAGAGTAATACGGTGACATACCTGTCACCGCCAGTACTGTACCCTAGTGTTAAACAGTGACAGACCTGTCCCATTCAGTACTGTACCCCAATATTATACAGTGACAGACCTGTCCCCAGTGCTATACAGTGACAGACCTGTCCCCAGTGCTAAACAGCGACAAACCTGCCCCCACCAGTACTGTACCCCAGTGTTATACAGTGACAGGCCTGTCCCCACCAGTACAGGACCCCAGTCTTATACAGTGACAGACCTGTCCCCTCCAGTACTGTACCCTAGTGTTATACAGTGACAGGCCTGTCCCCTCCAGAACTGTACCCCAGTGTTATACAGTGACAGGCCTGTCCACACCAGTACTGTACCCCAGTGTTATACAGTGACAGGCCTGTCCCCTCCAGAACTGTACCCCAGTGTTATACAGTGACAGACCTGCCCGACCAGTACTGTACCCCAGTGTTACACAGTGACAGACCTGTCCCCACCAGTACTGTACCCCAGTGTTATACAGTGCCAGACCTGTCCGCACCAATGATTTAAACCATTGTTATCCAGTGAAAGACATGTCTCCACCAGTACTGTACCCCAATGTTATACAGTGACAGACCTGTCCTCACCAGTACTGTACCCCAGTGTTATACAGTGACAGACCTGTCCCCACCAGTACTGTACCACAGTGTTATACAGTGACAGACCTGATCCCAACTGTACTGTACCCCAGTGTTATACAGTGACAGACCTGTCCCCACCAGTACTGTACCCCAGTGTTATACAGTGACAGACCTTTCCCCACCAGTACTGTACCCCAGTGTTATACAGTGACAGACCTGTCCCCACCAGTACTGTACCCCAGTGTTATACAGTGACAGACCTTCTCCACCAGTACTGTATCCCAGTGTTATACAGTGACAGACCTGTCCCCACCAGTACTGTACCCCAGTGTTATACAGTGACAGACCTGCCCCACCAGTACTGTAACCCAGTGTTATACAGTGACAGACCTGTCCCCACCAGTACTGTACCCTAGTGTTATACAGTGACAGACCCTGTACCCACCAGTACTGTACCCCAGTGGTATACAGTGACAGACCTGTCCCCACCAGTACTGTACCCCTGTGTTATACAGTGACATACCTGTCCCCACCAGTACTGTACCCCAGTGTTAGACAGTGACAGGCCTGTCCCCACCAGTACTGTACCCCAGTGTTATACAGTGACAGACCTTCTCCACCAGTGCTGTACCCCAGTGTTATACACTGACAGACCTGCCCCACCATTATTGTACCCCAGTGTTAAACAGTGACAGACCTGCCCCACCAATAATGTAACCCAGTGTTATAAAGTGACAGACCTGTCCCCACCAGTACTGTACCCTAGTATTATACAGTGACAGACCCGTACCCACCAGTACTGTACCCCAGTGGTATACAGTGACAGACCTGTCCCCACCAGTACTGTACCCGTGTTATACGGTGACATACCTGTCCCCTCCAGAACTGTACCCCAGTGTTATACAGTGACAGACCTGCCCGACCAGTACTGTACCCCAGTGTGATACAGTGACAGTCCTGTCCCCACCAGTTCTGTACGCCAGTGTGATACAGTGACAGACCTTCTCCACCAGTACTGTACCCCAGTGTTATACAGTGACAGACCTGCCCCACCAGTATTGTACCCCAGTGTTAAACAGTGACAGACCTGCCCCACCAGTAATGTAACCCAGTGTTATAAAGTGACAGACCTGTCCCCACCAGTACTGTACCCTAGTGTTATACAGTGACAGACCCGTACCCTCCAGAACTGTACCCCAGTGTTATACAGCGACAGGACTGTCCCCACCAGTACTGTACCCCAGTGTTATACAGTGACAGGCCTGTCCCCTCCAGAACTGTACCCCAGTGTTATACAGTGACAGACCTGCCCGACCAGTACTGTACCCCAGTGTGATACAGTGACAGTCCTGTCCCCACCAGTACTGTACCCCAGTGTGATACAGTGACAGTCCTATCCCCACCAGTAATGTACCCCAATGTTATACAGTGACAGACCTGTCTCCACCAGTACTGTACCCCAATGTTATACAGTGACAGACCTGTCCCCACCAGTACTGTACCCTAGTGTTATACAGTGACAGACCTGCCCCACCAGTACTGTAACCCAGTGGCATACAGTGACAGACCTGTTCCCACCAGTACTGTACCCTAGTGTCATACAGTGACAGACCCATCCCCACCAGTACTGTACCCCAGTGGTAAACAGTGACAGACCTGTCACCACCAGTACTGTACCCCAGTGTTATACAGTGACTGTCCTGTCCCCACCAGTACTGTACCCCAGTGTTATACAGTGACAGGCCTGTCCCCACCAGTACTGTACCCAGTGTTATACAGTGACAGACCTGTCCCCACCACGACTGTACCCCAGTGTTATACAGTGACAGACCTTCTCCACCAGTACTGTACCCCAGTGTTATACAGTGACAGACCTGCCCCACCAGTATTGTACCCCAGTGTTAAACAGTGACAGACCTGCCCCACCAGTAATGTAACCTAGTGTTATAAAGTAACAGACCTGTCCCCACCAGTACTGTACCCTAGTGTTATACAGTGACAGACCCGTACCCACCAGTACTGTACCCGTGGTATACAGTGACAGACCTGTCCCCACCAGTACTGTACCCCTGTGTTATACGGTGACGTACCTGCCCCACCAGTACTGCACCCCAGTGGTATACAGTGACAGACTGTCACCACCAGTACTGAACCCCAGTGTTATACGGTGACATACCTGTCCCCACCAGTACTGCACCCCAGTGTTATACAGTGACAGACCTGTGCCCACCAGTACTCAACCCCAGTGCTATACGGTGACATACCTGTCCCCACCAGTACTGCACCCGAGTGTTATACAGTGACAGACCTGTGCCCACCAGTAATGTACCCTAGTGTATACAGTGTCAGACCAGTCCCCACGAGTACTGTACCCCAGTGTTATACAGACAGACATGTCCCCAGCAGCACTGTACCCCAGTGTTATAAAGTGACAGACCTGTCCGACATTACTGTACCCCAGTATTACACAATGCCAAACCTGACCCCACCAGTACTGTGCCCCAGTGTTATACAGTGACAGACCCGTCCCGACCATTACTGTACCCCAGTATTACAGAATGCCAGACCTGACCCCACCAGTACTGTGCCCCAGTGTTATACAGTGGCAGACCTGTCTACACCAGTAATGTACCCCAGTGTTATACAGTGACAGACCTGTCCCCACCAGTACTGTACCCCAGTGTTATACAGTGACAGACCCGTCCCCACCAGTGCTATACCCCAGTGTTATACAGTGACAGACCTGTCCACACCAGTACTGTGTCCCAGTGTTATACAGTGACAGACCTGTCCCACCACTACTGTACCCCAGTGTTATACAGTGACAGACCTGTCTACACCAGTACTATACCCCAGTGTTATACAGTGACAGTACCCCAGTGATATACAGTGACAGACCTGTCCCCACCAGTACTGCACCCCAGTGTTATACAGTGACAGACCCGTCCCCACCAGTACTGTACTCGTGTGTTATACAGTGACAGACGCGTCCCCACCAATACTATAACCCCGAGGTTATACAGTGACAGATCTGTCCCCACCATTACTGTACCCCAGTGTTATACAGGGACAGACCCGTCCCCACCAGTACTGTACCGCAGTGGTATACAGTGAAAGACCAGTCCCCACCATTACTGTACTCCAGTGTTATACAGTGACAGAACTGTCTCCACCATTAATGTACCCCAGTGTTATAAAGTGACAGACCTGTCCCCTCCAGTACTGTACCCTAGTGTTATGCAGTGAGAGACCTGTCCCCTCCAGTAATGTAACCCAGTGTTATAAAGTGACAGACCTGTCCCCACCAGTACTGCACCCTAGTGTTATACAGTGACAGACCCGTACCCACCAGTACTGTACCCCAGTGGTATACAGTGACAGACCTGTGCCCACCAGTACTGAACCCCAGTGCTATACGGTGACATACCTGTCCCCAGCAGTACTGCACCCCAGTGTTATACAGTGACAGACCTGTGCCCACCAGTAATGTACCCTAGTGTATACAGTGTCAGACCAGTCCCCACGATTACTGTACCCCAGTGTTATACAGACAGACATGTCCCCAGCAGCACTGTACCCCAGTGTTATACAGTGACAGACCTGTCCGACCATTACTGTACCCCAGTATTACACAATGCCAGACCTGACCCCACCAGTACTGTGCCCCAGTGCTATACAGTGACAGACCTGTCCCGACCATTACTGTACCCCAGTATTACACAATGCCAGACCTGACCCCACCAGTACTGTGCCCCAGTGTTATACAGTGGCAGACCTGTCTACACCAGTAATGTACCCCAGTGTTATACAGTGACAGACCTGTCCCAACCAGTACTGTACCCCAGTGTTATACAGTGACAGACCCGTCCCCACCAGTACTATAACCCAGTGTTATACAGTGACAGACCTGTCCACACCAGTAATGTATCCCAGTGTTATACAGTGACAGACCTGTCCCACGACTACTGTACCCCAGTGTTATACAGTGACAGACCTGTCTACACCAGTACTATACCCCAGTGTTATACAGTGACAGTACCCCAGTGATATACAGTGACAGACCTGTCCCCACCAGTACTGTACCCCAGTGTTATACAGTGACAGACCCGTCCCCAACAGTACTGTACCCTAATGTTATACAGTGACAAACCTTCTCGACCAGTACTGTACCCCAGTTTTATACAGTGACAGACCTGTCCCCACTAGTACTGTACCCCAGTTTTATACAGTGACAGACCTGTCCCCACCAGTACTGTACCCTAGTGTTATGAAGTGACAGGCCTGCCCCACCAGTACTGTACCCCAGTGTTAAATAGTGACAGACCTGCCCCACCAGTAATGTACCCCAGTGTTATAAAGTGACAGACCTGTCCCCACCAGTACTGTACCCTAGTGTTATACAGTTACAGGCCCGTACCCACCAGTACTGTACCCCAGTGGTATACATGACAGACCTGTCCCCACCAGTACTATACCCCAGTGTTATACGGTGACATACCTGTCCCCAACAGTACTGCACCCCAGTGTTATACAGTGACAGACCTGTGCCCACCAGTAATGTACCCTAGTGTATACAGTGTCAGATCAGTCCCCACGAGTACTGTACCCCAGTGTTATACAGACAGACATGTCCCCAGCAGCACTGTACCCCAGTGTTATTCAGTGACAGACCTGTCCGACCATTACTGTACCCCAGTGTTACACAATGCCAGACCTGTCTCCACCAGTACTGTGCCCCAGTGTTATACAGTGACAGACCTGTCCCCACCAGTAACGTACCTTAGTGTTATACAGTTACAGACTGGGCCCAACCAGCACTATACTCCAGTGTTATACAGTGACAGACCTGTACCCACCAGTGCTGTACCCCAGTGTTATACAGTGACAGAACTGTCCACACCAGTACTGTACCCCAGTGTTATACAGTGACAGACCTGTACCCACCAGTACTGTACCCCAGTGTTAAACAGAGACAGCCCTGTCCCCACCAGATATGTACCCTAGTGTTATACAGTGACAGACCTGTCCCCACCAGTACTGTACTCCAATGTTATACAGTGACAGAGCTGTCCCCACCAGTAACGTGCCCCAGTGTTATACAGCGACAGACCTGTCCCCACCTCGGTGGTATACAGTTACAGACCTGTCCCCGCTAGCAGTATACCCCAGCGTTATACAGTGACAGACCTGCCCCCACCATTACTGCAGCCTAGTGATATACAGTGACAGACCTGTCCACACCACTAATGTACCCTAGTGTTATACATTGACACACCTGTCCCCACCAGTACTGTACCCCAGTGTTATAAATTGACACACCTGTCCCCACCAGTCCTGTACCCCAGTGTTATACATTGACACACCTGTCCCCACCAGTCCTGTACCCCAGTGTTACACAATACCAGACCCGTCCCCACCAGTATTGTACCCCAGTGTTATACAGTGACAGACCCGTCCCCACCAGTACTGTACCCCAGTGTTATACAGTGACAGACCTACCCCACCAGTAATGTAACCCAGTGTTATACAGAGACAGACCTGTCCCCACCAGTAATGTAACCCAGTGTTATACAGTGACAGACCTGTCCCCACCAGTACTGTACCCTAGTGTTATACAGTGACAGACCTGTCCCCACCAGTACTGTACCCCAGTGTTATACCGTGACAGACCTGTCCCCTCCAGTACTGTACCCGTGTTATACAGTGACAGACCTGTCCCCACCAGTACTATACCCTATTGTTATACAGTGACAGACCTGTCTTCACCAGTACTGTACCCCAGTGTTATACATTGACACACCTGTCCCCACCAGTACTGTACCCCAGTGTTATACATTGACACACCTGTCCCCACCAGTCCTGTACCCCAGTGTTACACAATACCAGACCTGTCCCCTCCAGCATTGTAGCCTAGTGTTATACAAAGACACACCTGTCCCCTCCAGTACTGTACCCTAGTGTTATACAGTGACAGACCTTCTCCACCAGTACTGTACCCCAGTGTTATACAGTGACAGACCTGCGCCACCAGTACTGTACCCCAGTGTTAAACAGTGACAGACCTGCCCCACCTCAGTGGTATACAGTTACAGACCTGTCCCCGCTAGCAGTATACCCCAGCGTTATACAGTGCCAGACCTGCCCCCACCATTACTGCAGCCTAGTGATATACAGTGACAGAACTGTCCACACCACTAATTTACCCTAGTGTTATACATTGACACACCTGTCCCCACCAGTACTGTACCCCAGTGTTATACAGAGACAGACCTTCTCCACCAGTACTGTACCCCAGTGTTATAAAGTGACAGACCTGTCCCCTCCAGTACTGTACCCTAGTGTTATGCAGTGAGAGACCTGTCCCCTCCAAAATGTAACCCAGTGTTATAAAGTGACAGACCTGTCCCCACCAGTACTGTACCCTAGTGTTATACAGTGACATACCTGTCCCCACCAGTACTGCACCCCAGTGGTATACAGTGACAGACTGTCCAAACCAGTACTGAACCCCAGTGCTATACAGTGACAGACCTGTGCCCACCAGTACTGAACCCCAGTGGTATACGGTGACATATCTGTCCCCACCAGTACTGCACCCCAGTGTTATACAGTGACAGACCTGTGCCCACCAGTAATGTACCCTAGTGTATACAGTGTCAGACCAGTCCCCACGAGTACTGTACCCCAGTGTTATACAGTGACAGACCTGTGCCCACCAGTACTGAACCCCAGTGGTATACGGTGACATACCTGTCCCCACCAGTACTGCACCCCAGTGTTATACAGTGACAGACCTGTGCCCACCAGTAATGTACCCTAGTGTATACAGTGTCAGACCAGTCCCCACGAGTACTGTACCCCAGTGTTATACAGACAGACATGTCCCCAGCAGCACTGTACCCCAGTGTTATAAAGTGACAGACCTGTCCGACCATTACTGTACCCCAGTATTACACAATGCCAGACCTGACCCCACCAGTACTGTGCCCCAGTGCTATACAGTGACAGACCTGTCCCGACCATTACTGTACCCCAGTATTACACAATGCCAGACCTGACCCCACCAGTACTGTGCCCCAGTGTTATACAGTGGCAGACCTGTCTACACCAGTAATGTACCCCAGTGTTATACAGTGACAGACCTGTCCCCACCAGTACTGTACCCCAGTGTTATACAGTGACAGACCCGTCCCCACCAGTACTATAACCCAGTGTTATACAGTGACAGACCTGTCCACACCAGTACTGTATCCCAGTGTTATACAGTGACAGACCTGTCCCACCACTACTGTACCCCATTGTTATACAGTGACAGACCTGGCTACACCAGTACTATACCCCAGTGTTATACAGTGACAGTACCCCAGTGATATACAGTGACAGACCTGTCCCCACCAGTACTGTACCCCAGTGTTATACAGTGACAGACCCGTCCCCACCAGTACTGTACCCTAGTGTTATACAGTGACAAACCTTCTCGACCAGTACTGTACCCCAGTTTTATACAGTGACAGACCTGTCCCCACTAGTACTGTACCCCAGTTTTATACAGTGACAGACCTGTCCCCACCAGTACTGTACCCCAGTGTTATGAAGTGACAGACCTGCCCCACCAGTACTGTACCCCAGTGTTAAACAGTGACAGACCTGCCCCACCAGTAATGTACCCCAGTGTTATAAAGTGACAGACCTGTCCCCACCAATACTGTACCCTAGTGTTATACAGTTACAGGCCCGTACCCACCAGTACTGTACCCCAGTGGTATACATGACAGACCTGTCCCCACCAGTACTATACCCCAGTGTTATATGGTGACATACCTGTCCCCACCAGTACTGCACCCCAGTGTTATACAGTGACAGACCTGTGCCCACCAGTAATGTACCCTAGTGTATACAGTGTCAGATCAGTCCCCACGAGTACTGTACCCCAGTGTTATACAGACAGACATGTCCCCAGCAGCACTGTACCCCAGTGTTATTCAGCGACAGACCTGTCCGACCATTACTGTACCCCAGTGTTACACAATGCCAGACCTGTCCCCACCAGTACTGTGCCCCAGTGTTATACAGTGACAGACCTGTCCCCACCAGTAACGTACCATAGTGTTATACAGTTACAGACCGGGCCCAACCAGCACTATACCCCAGTGTTATACAGTGACAGACCTGTACCCACCAGTGCTGTACCCCAGCGTTATACAGTGACACACCTGTCGCTACCAGTACTGTACCCCAGTGTTATACAGTGACAGACCTGTCCCCACCAGTACTGTACCCCAGTGTTAAACAGAGACAGCCCTGTCCCCACCAGATATGTACCCTAGTGTTATACAGTGACAGACCTGTCCCCACCAGTACTGTACTCCAATGTTATACAGTGACAGAGCTGTCCCCACCAGTAACGTGCCCCAGTGTTATACAGCGACAGACCTGTCCCCACCTCGGTGGTATACAGTTACAGACCTGTCCCCGCTAGCAGTATACCCCAGCGTTATACAGTGCCAGACCTGCCCCCACCATTTCTGCAGCCTAGTGATATACAGTGACAGACCTGTCCACACCACTAATGTACCCTAGTGTTATACATTGACACACCTGTCCCCACCAGTACTGTACCCCAGTGTTATACATTGACACACCTGTCCCCACCAGTCCTGTACCCCAGTGTTATACATTGACACACCTGTCCCCACCAGTCCTGTACCCCAGTGTTACACAATACCAGACCCGTCCCCACCAGTATTGTACCCCAGTGTTATACAGTGACAGACCCGTCCCCACCAGTACTGTACCCCAGTGTTATACAGTGACAGACCTACCCCACCAGTAATGTAACCCAGTGTTATACAGAGACAGACCTGTCCCCACCAGTAATGTAACCCAGTGTTATACAGTGACAGACCTGTCCCCACCAGTACTGTACCCTAGTGTTATACAGTGACAGACCTGTCCCCACCAGTACTGTACCCCAGTGTTATACCGTGACAGACCAGTCCCCTCCAGTACTGTACCCGTGTTATACAGTGACAGACCTGTCCCCACCAGTACTATACCCTATTGTTATACAGTGACAGATCTGTTTTCACCAGTACTGTACCCGTGTTATACAGTGACAGACCTGTCCCCACCAGTACTATACCCTATTGTTATACAGTGACAGACCTGTCTTCACCAGTACTGTACCCCCTGTGTTATACAGTGACAGACCTGTCCCCTCAAGCATTGTAGCCCAGTGTTATACAGTGACAGACCTGTCCCCTCCAGTACTGTACCCTAGTGTTATACAGTGACAGACCTTCTCCACCAGTACTGTACCCCAGTGTTATACAGTGACAGACCTGCCCCACCAGTACTGTACCCCAGTGTTAAACAGTGACAGACCTGCCCCACCTCAGTGGTATACAGTTACAGACCTGTCCCCGCTAGCAGTATACCCCAGCGTTATACAGTGCCAGACCTGCCCCCACCATTACTGCAGCCTAGTGATATACAGTGACAGACCTGTCCACACCACTAATGTACCCTAGTGTTATACATTGACACACCTGTCCCCACCAGTACTGTACCCCAGTGTTATACATTGACACACCTGTCCCCACCAGTCCTGTACCCCAGTGTTATACATTGACACACCTGTCCCCACCAGTCCTGTACCCCAGTGTTACACAATACCAGACCCGTCCCCACCAGTATTGTACCCCAGAGTTATACAGACAGACATGTCCCCACCAGCACTGTACCCCAGTGTTATACAGTGACAGAC
The DNA here is from genome assembly GCF_017639515.1 of Carcharodon carcharias. Classification (NCBI taxonomy): domain Eukaryota; kingdom Metazoa; phylum Chordata; class Chondrichthyes; order Lamniformes; family Lamnidae; genus Carcharodon; species Carcharodon carcharias. The sequence continues at coordinate 2,504,947 of NC_054488.1, read as the reverse complement.
CTGTCCGACCATTACTGTACCCCAGTATTACACAATGCCAGACCTGACCCCACCAGTACTGTGCCCCAGTGCTATACAGTGACAGACCTGTCCCGACCATTACTGTACCCCAGTATTACACAATGCCAGACCTGACCACACCAGTACTCTGCCCCAGTGTTATACAGTGACAGACCTGCCCCACCAGTAATGTACCCCAGTGTTAAACAGTGACAGACCTGCCCCACCAGTAATGTACCCCAGTGTTATAAAGTGACAGACCTGTCCCCACCAGTACTGTACCCTAGTGTTATTCAGTTACAGGCCCATACCCACCAGTACTGTACCCCAGTGTTATACAGCGAGAGACCTGTCCCCACCTAAGTGTTATACAGTTACAGACCTGTCCCCGCTAGCACTATACCCCAGCGTTATGCAGTGACAGACCTGCCCCCACCATTACTTCAGCCTAGTGTTATACAGTGACAGACTTGTCCCCACCAGTAGTGTACCCCAGTGTTATACGGTGACATACCTGTCCCCACCAGTACTGCACCCCAGTGGTATACAGTGACAGACTGTCCCCACCAGTACTGAACCCCAGTGTTATACAGTGACAGACCTGTGCCCACCAGTAATGTACCCTAGTGTATACAGTGTCAGACCAGTCCCCACGAGTACTGTACCCCAGTGTTATACAGACAGACATGTCCCCAGCAGCACTGTACCCCAGTGTGATACAGTAACAGACCTGTCCGACCATTACTGTATCCCAGTATTACACAATGCCAGACCTGACCCCACCAGTACTGTGAACCAGTGCTATACAGTGACAGACCTGTCCCGACCATTACTGTACCCCAGTATTACACAATGCCAGACCTGACCCCACCAGTACTGTGCCCCAGTGTTATACAGTGACAGACCTGTCCCCACCAGTAACGTACCTTAGTGTTATACAGTTACAGACTGGGCCCAACCAGCACTATAATCCAGTGTTATACAGTGACAGACCTGTCCCCACCAGTACTGTACCCCAGTGTTATACATTGACACACCTGTCCGCACCAGTCCTGTACCCCAGTGTTATACAATAACAGACATGACCCACCAGTATTGTACCCCAGTGTTATACAGTGACAGACCCGGCCCCACCAGTACTGTACCCCAGTGTTATACAGTGACAGACATGCCCCACCAGTAATGTAACCCAGTGTTATAAGGTGACAGACCTGTCCCCACCAGTACTGTACCCTAGTGTTATACAGTGACAGACCTGTCCCCACCAGTACTGTACCCCAGTGTTATACAGTGACAGACATGCCCCACCAGTACTGTAACCCAGTGTTATACAGTGACAGACCTGTCCCCACCAGTACTGCACCCCAGTGTTATTAGGTGACATACCTGTCCCCACCAGTACTGCACCCCAGTATTATACAGTGACAGACCTGTGCCCACCAGTAATGTACCCTAGTGCATAGTGTCAGACCAGTCCCCACGAGTACTGTACACCAGTGTTATACAGACAGACATGCCCCCAGCAGCACTGTACCCCAGTGTTATACAGTGACAGACCTGTCCGACCATTACTGTACCCCAGTATTACACAAGGCCAGACCTGACCCCACCAGTTCTGTGCCCCAGTGCTATACAGTGACAGACCTGTCCCCACCAGTAACGTACCTTAGTGTTATACAGTTACAGACTGGGCCCAACCAGTACTATACTCCAGTGTTATACAGTGACAGACCTGTACCCACCAGTGCTGGACCCCAGTGTTATACAGTGACACACCAGTCGCTACCAGTGCAGTACGCCAGTGTTAGACAGTGACAGACCTGTCCCCACCAGTACTGTACCCCAGTGTTAAACAGAGACAGCCCTGTCCCCACCAGATATGTACCCTAGTGTTATACAGTGACAGACCTGTCCCCACCAGTACTGTACCCCAGTGTTATACAGTGACAGACCTGTCCCCACCAGTACTGTACCCCAGTGTTATACAGCAACAGACCTGGCCCCACCTCAGTGTTATACAGTTACAGACCTGTCCCCGCTGGCACTATACCCCAGCGTTATACAGTGACAGACCTGCCCCCACCATTACTGCATTCTAGTGTTATACAGTGACAGAACTGTCCACACCACTAATGTACCCTAGTGTTATACATTGACACACCTGTCCCCACCAGTACTGTACCCCAGTGTTATACATTGACACACCTGTCCGCACCAGTCCTGTACCCCAGTGTTATACAATAACAGACATGTCCCCACCAGTATTGTACCCCAGTGTTATACAGTGACAGACCCGGCCCCACCAGTACTGTACCCCAGTGTTATACAGTGACAGACATGCCCCACCAGTAATGTAACCCAGTGTTATAAGGTGACAGACCTGTCCCCACCAGTACTGTACCCTAGTGTTATACAGTGACAGACCTTCTCCACCAGGACAGTACCCCAGTGTTATGCAGCGACAGACCTGTCCCCACCAGTACTGTACCCCAGTTTTATACAGTGACAGACCTGCCCCACCAGTACTGTACCCCAGTATTAAACAGTGACAGACCTGCCCCACCAGTAATGTAACCCAGTGTTATACAGTGACAGACCCGTACCCACCAGTACTGTACCCCAGTGGTATACAGTGACAGACCTGTCCCCACCAGTACTGTACCCCAGTGTTATACAGTGACAGACCTGTCCCCACCAGTACTGTACCCCAGTGTTATACAGTGACAGACCTGTGCCCACCAGTAATGTACGCTAGTGCATACAGTGTCAGACCAGTCCCCACGAGTACTGTACCCCAGTGTTATACAGACAGACATGTCCCCAGCAGCACTGTACCCCAGTGTTATACGGTGACATACCTGTCCCCACCAGTACTGCACCCCGGTGGTATACAGTGACAGACTGTCCCCACCAGTACTGAACCCCAGTGTTATACAGTGACAGACCTGTCCCCACCAGTACTGCACCCCAGTGTTATTAGGTGACATACCTGTCCCCACCAGTACTGCACCCCAGTATTATACAGTGACAGACCTGTGCCCACCAGTAATGTACCCTAGTGCATACAGTGTCAGACCAGTCCCCACGAGTACTGTACCCCAGTGTTATACAGACAGACATGTCCCCAGCAGCACTGTACCCCAGTGTTATACAGTGACAGACCTGTCCGACCATTACTGTACCCCAGTATTACACAATGCCAGACCTGACCCCACCAGTTCTGTGCCCCAGTGCTATACAGTGACAGACCTGTCCCCACCAGTACTGTACCCCAGTGTTATACAGTGACAGACCTGTCCCCACCAGTACTGCACCCCAGTATTATACAGTGACAGACCTGTGCCCACCAGTAATGTACCCTAGTGCATACAGTGTCAGACCAGTCCCCACGAGTACTGTACCCCAGTGTTATACAGACAGACATGTCCCCAGCAGCACTGTACCCCAGTGTTATACAGTGACAGACCTGTCCGACCATTACTGTACCCCAGTATTACACAATGCCAGACCTGACCCCACCAGTTCTGTGCCCCAGTGCTATACAGTGACAGACCTGTCCCCACCAGTAACGTACCTTAGTGTTATACAGTTACAGACTGGGCCCAACCAGCACTATACTCCAGTGTTATACAGTGACAGACCTGTACCCACCAGTGCTGGACCCCAGTGTTATACAGTGACACACCAGTCGCTACCAGTGCGGTACGCCAGTGTTAGGCAGTGACAGACCTGTCCCCACCAGTACTGTACCCCAGTGTTAAACAGAGACAGCCCTGTCCCCACCAGTTATGTACCCTAGTGTTATACAGTGACAGACCTGTCCCCACCAGTACTGTACTCCAATGTTATACAGTGACAGAGCTGTCCCCACCAGTAACGTGCCCCAGTGTGATACAGCAACAGACCTGTCCCCACCTCAGTGTTATACAGTTACAAACCTGTCCCCGCTGGCACTATACCCCAGCGTTATACAGTGACAGACCTGCCCCCACCATTACTGCATTCTAGTGTTATACAGTGACTGACCTGTCCACACCACTAATGTACCCTAATGTTATACACTGACACACCTGTCCCCACCAGTACTGTACCCCAGTGTTATACATTGACACACCTGTCCGCACCAGTCCTGTACCCCAGTGTTATACAATAACAGACATGTCCTCACCAGTATTGTACCCCAGTGTTATACAGTGACAGACCTGCCCCACCAGTAATGTAACCCAGTGTTATAAGGTGACAGACCTGTCCCCACCAGTACTGTACCCTAGTCTTATACAGTGACAGACCCGTACCCACCAGTACTGTACCCGTGTTATACCGTGACAGACCTGTCCCCTCCAGTACGGTACCCTAGTGTTATACAGTGACAGACCTGTCCCCACCAGTACTATACCCTATTTTATACAGTGACAGACCTGTCCTCACCAGTACTGTACCCCAGTGTTATACAGTGACAGACCTGTCCCCTCCAGTATGGTACCCTAGTGTTATACAGTGACAGACCTGTCCCCTCCAGCACTGTACCCCAGTGTTATACAGTGACAGACCAGTCCCCTCCAGTACGGTACCCTAGTGTTATACAGTGACAGACCGTCTCCACCAGGACAGTACCCCAGTGTTATGCAGCGACAGACCTGTCCCCACCAGTACTGTACCCCAGATTTATACAGTGACAGACCTGCCCCACCAGTACTGTACCCCAGTATTAAACAGTGAAAGACCTGCACCAACAGTAATGTAACCCAGTGTTATACAGTGACAGACCCGTACCCACCAGTACTGTACCCCAGTGGTATACAGTGACAGACCTGTCCCCACCAGTACTGTACCCCAGTGTTATACAATAACAGACCTGTCCCCACCAGTATTGTACCCCAGTGTTATACAGTGAATGACACGCCACCACCAGTAACTGTACCCCAGTGTTATACAGTGACAGACCTGCCCCACCAGTAATGTAACCCAGTGTTATACAGAGACAGACCTGTCCCCACCAGTAATGTAACCCAGTGTTATACAGCGACAGACCCGTCCCCACCAGTACTGTACCCCAGTGTTATACAGTGACAGACCTGTCCCCACCAGTACTGTACCCTAGTGTTATACAGTAACAGACCTGTCCCCACCAGTACTGTACCCTATTGTTATACAGTGACAGACCTGTCCCCACCAGTACTGTACCACAGTGTTACACAGTGACAGACCTGTCCCATCCAGTACTGTACCCTAGAGTTATACAGTGACAGGCCTGTCCCCTCCAGTACTGTACCCCAGTGTTATACAGTGACAGACCTGTCCCCACCAGTACTGTAACCCAGTGTTATACAGTGACAGACCTGTCCACACCAGTACTGTACCCCAGTGTTATACAGTGACAGACCTGTCCCCACCAGTCCTGTACCCCAGTGTTATACAGTGACAGACCTGTCCCCACCAGTACTGAACCCCAGTGTTATACAGTGACAGACCTGTCCCCACTAGTACTGTACCCCAGTGTTATACAGTGACAGACCTGTCCACACCAGTACTGTACCCCAGTGTTATACAGTGACAGACCTGTCCACACCAATACTGTACCCCAGTTTAATACAGTGACAGACTTGTTCCCACCAGTACTGTTCCCCAGCGTTATACAGTGACAGACCTGTCCCCACCAGTACTGTACCCCAGTGTTATACAGTGACAGACCTGTCCCCACCAGTACTGTACCGCAGTGTTATACAGTGAAAGACCTGTGCCCACCAGTAATGTACGCTAGTGTATACAGTGTCAGACCAGTCCCCACGAGTACTGTACCCCAGTGTTATACAGACAGACATGTCCCCAGCAGCACTGTACCCCAGTGTTATACGGTGACATACCTGTCCCCACCAGTACTGCACCCCAGTGGTATACAGTGACAGACTGTCCCCACCAGTACTGAACCCCAGTGTTATACAGTGACAGACCTGTCCCCACCAGTACTGCACCCCAGTGTTATTAGGTGACATACCTGTCCCCACCAGTACTGCACCCCAGTATTATACAGTGACAGACCTGTGCCCACCAGTAATGTACCCTAGTGCATACAGTGTCAGACCAGTCCCCACGAGTACTGTACCCCAGTGTTATACAGACAGACATGTCCCCAGCAGCACTGTACCCCAGTGTTATACAGTGACAGACCTGTCCGACCATTACTGTACCCCAGTATTACACAATGCCAGACCTGACCCCACCAGTTCTGTGCCCCAGTGCTATACAGTGACAGACCTGTCCCCACCAGTAACGTACCTTAGTGTTATACAGTTACAGACTGGGCCCAACCAGCACTATACTCCAGTGTTATACAGTGACAGACCTGTACCCACCAGTGCTGGACCCCAGTGTTATACAGTGACACACCAGTCGCTACCAGTGTAGTACGCCAGTGTTAGACAGTGACAGACCTGTCCCCACCAGTACTGTACCCCAGTGTTAAACAGAGACAAGCCTGTCCCCACCAGATATGTACCCTAGTGTTATACAGTGACAGACCTGTCCCCACCAGTACTGTACTCCAATGTTATACAGTGACAGAGCTGTCCCCACCAGTAACGTGCCCCAGTGTTATACAGCAACAGACCTGTCCCCACCTCAGTGTTATGCAGTTACAGACCTGTCCCCGCTGGCACTATACCCCAGCGTTATACAGTGACAGACCTGCCCCCACCATTACTGCATTCTAGTGTTATACAGTGACAGACCTGTCCACACCACTAATGTACCCTAGTGTCATACATTGACACACCTGTCCCCACCAGTACTGTACCCCAGTGTTATACAGTGACACACCTGTCCGCACCAGTCCTGTACCCCAGTGTTATACAATAACAGACATGTCCTCACCAGTATTGTACCCCAGTGTTATACAGTGACAGACCCGGCCCCACCACTACTGTACCCCAGTGTTATACAGTGACAGACCTGCCCCACCAGTAATGTAACCCAGTGTTATAAGGTGACAGACCTGTCCCCACCAGTACTGTACCCTAGTCTTATACAGTGACAGACCCGTACCCACCAGTACTGTACCCGTGTTATACCGTGACAGACCTGTCCCCACCAGTACTGTACCCTAGTGTTATACAGTAACAGACCTGTCCCCACCAGTACTGTACCCTATTGTTATACAGTGACAGACCTGTCCCCACCAGTACTGTACCACAGTGTTACACAGTGACAGACCTGTCCCATCCAGTACTGTACCCTAGAGTTATACAGTGACAGGCCTGTCCCCTCCAATACTGTACCCCAGTGTTATACAGTGACAGACCTGTCCCCACCAGTACTGTAACCCAGTGTTATACAGTGACAGACCTGTCCACACCAGTACTGTACCCCAGTGTTATACAGTGACAGACCTGTCCCCACCAGTCCTGTACCCCAGTGTTATACAGTGACAGACCTGTCCCCACCAGTACTGAACCCCAGTGTTATACAGTGACAGACCTGTCCACACCAGTACTGTACCCCAGTGTTATACAGTGACAGACCTGTCCCCACCAGTCCTGTACCCCAGTGTTATATAGTGACAGACCTGTCCCCACCAGTACTGAACCCCAGTGTTATACAGTGACAGACCTGTGCCCACCAGTAATGTACGCTAGTGTATACAGTGTCAGACCAGTCCCCACGAGTACTGTACCCCAGTGTTATACAGACAGACATGTCCCCAGCAGCACTGTACCCCAGTGTTATACGGTGACATACCTGTCCCCACCAGTACTGCACCCCAGTGGTATACAGTGACAGACTGTCCCCACCAGTACTGAACCCCAGTGTTATACAGTGACAGACCTGTCCCCACCAGTACTGCAACCCAGTGTTATTAGGTGACATACCTGTCCCCACCAGTACTGCACCCCAGTATTATACAGTGACAGACCTGTGCCCACCAGTAATGTACCCTAGTGCATAGTGTCAGACCAGTCCCCACGAGTACTGTACCCCAGTGTTATACAGACAGACATGCCCCCAGCAGCACTGTACCCCAGTGTTATACAGTGACAGACCTGTCCGACCATTACTGTACCCCAGTATTACACAAGGCCAGACCTGACCTCACCAGTTCTGTGCCCCAGTGCTATACAGTGACAGACCTGTCCCCACCAGTAACGTACCTTAGTGTTATACAGTTACAGACTGGGCCCAACCAGTACTATACTCCAGTGTTATACAGTGACAGACCTGTACCCACCAGTACTGCACCCCAGTGTTAAACAGAGACAGCCCTGTCCCCACCAGATATGTACGCTAGTGTTATACAGTGACAGACCTGTCCCCACCAGTACTGTACTCCAATGTTATACAGTGACAGAGCTGTCCCCACCAGTAACGTGCCCCAGTGTTATACAGCAACAGACCTGGCCCCACCTCAGTGTTATACAGTTACAGACCTGTCCCCGCTGGCACTATACCCCAGCGTTATACCGTGACAGACCTGCCCCCACCATTACTGCATTCTAGTGTTATACAGTGACAGACCTGTCCACACCACTAATGTACCCTAGTGTTATACATTGACACACCTGTCCCCACCAGTACTGTACCCCAGTGTTATACATTGACACACCTGTCCGCACCAGTCCTGTACCCCAGTGTTATACAATAACAGACATGTCCCCACCAGTATTGTACCCCAGTGTTATACAGTGACAGACCCGGCCCCACCAGTACTGTACCCCAGTGTTATACAGTGACAGACATGCCCCACCAGTAATGTAACCCAGTGTTATAAGGTGACAGACCTGTCCCCACCAGTACTGTACCCTAGTGTTATACAGTGACAGACCTTCTCCACCAGGACAGTACCCCAGTGTTATGCAGCGACAGACCTGTCCCCACCAGTACTGTACCCCAGTTTTATACAGTGACAGACCTGCCCCACCAGTACTGTACCCCAGTATTAAACAGTGACAGACCTGCCCCACCAGTAATGTAACCCAGTGTTATACAGTGACAGACCCGTACCCACCAGTACTGTACCCCAGTGGTATACAGTGACAGACCTGTCCCCACCAGTACTGTACCCCAGTGTTATACAATAACAGACCTGTCCCCACCAGTATTGTACCCCAGTGTTATACAGTGAATGACACGCCCCCACCAGTACTGTACCCCAGTGTTATACAGTGACAGACCTGCCCCACCTGTAATGTAACCCAGTGTTATACAGAGACAGACCTGTCCCCACCAGTAATGTAACCCAGTGTTATACAGCGACAGACCCGTCCCCACCAGTACTGTACCCCAGTGTTATACAGTGACAGACCTGTCCCCACCAGTACTGTACCCTAGTGTTATACAGTAACAGACCTGTCCCCACCAGTACTGTACCCTATTGTTATACAGTGACAGATCTGTCCCCACCAGTACTGTACCACAGTGTTACACAGTGACAGACCTGACCCCACCAGTTCTGTGCCCCAGTGCTATACAGTGACAGACCTGCCCCCACCATTACTGCATTCTAGTGTTATACAGTGACAGACCTGTCCACACCACTAATGTACCCTAGTGTTATACATTGACACACCTGTTCCCACCAGTACTGTACCCCAGTGTTATACATTGACACACCTGTCCGCACCAGTCCTGTACCCCAGTGTTATACAATAACAGACATGTCCCCACCAGTATTGTACCCCAGTGTTATACAGTGACAGACCCGGCCCCACCAGTACTGTACCCCAGTGTTATACAGTGACAGACCCGGCCCCACCAGTACTGTACCCCAGTGGTATACAGTGACAGACCTGTCCCCACCAGTACTGTACCCCAGTGTTATACAATAACAGACCTGTCCCCACCAGTATTGTACCCCAGTGTTATACAGTGAATGACACGCCCCCACCAGTACTGTACCCCAGTGTTATACAGTGACAGACCTGCCCCACCAGTAATGTAACCCAGTGTTATACAGAGACAGACCTGTCCCCACCAGTAATGTAACCCAGTGTTATACAGCGACAGACCCGTCCCCACCAGTACTGTACCCCAGTGTTATACAGTGACAGACCTGTCCCCACCAGTACTGTACCCTAGTGTTATACAGTAACAGACCTGTCCCCACCAGTACTGTACCCTATTGTTATACAGTGACAGACCTGTCCCCACCAGTACTGTACCACAGTGTTACACAGTGACAGACCTGTCCCATCCAGTACTGTACCCTAGAGTTATACAGTGACAGGCCTGTCCCCTCCAATACTGTACCCCAGTGTTATACAGTGACAGACCTGTCCCCACCAGTACTGTAACCCAGTGTTATACAGTGACAGACCTGTCCACACCAGTACTGTACCCCAGTGTTATACAGTGACAGACCTGTCCCCACCAGTCCTGTACCCCAGTGTTATACAGTGACAGACCTGTCCCCACCAGTACTGAACCCCAGTGTTATACAGTGACAGACCTGTCCCCACTAGTACTGTACCCCAGTGTTATACAGTGACAGACCTGTCCACACCAGTACTGTACCCCAGTGTTATACAGTGACAGACCTGTCCACACCAATACTGTACCCCAGTTTAATAGTGACAGACTTGTTCCCACCAGTACTGTTCCCCAGTGTTATACAGTGACAGACCTGTCCCCACCAGTACTGTACCCCAGTGTTATACAGTGACAGACCTGTCCCCACCAGTACTGTACCCCAGTGTTATACAGTGACAGACCTGTCCCCACTAGTACTGTACCCCAGTGTTATACAGTGACAGACCTGTCCCCTCCAGTACTGTACCCTAGTGTTATACAGTGACAGACCTTCTCCACCAGTACTGTACCCCAGTGTTATACAGTGACAGACCTGCCCCACCAGTACTGTACCCCAGTGTTAAACAGTGACAGACCTGCCCCACCTCAGTGGTATACAGTTACAGACCTGTCCCCGCTAGCAGTATACCCCAGCGTTATACAGTGCCAGACCTGCCCCCACCATTACTGCAGCCTAGTGATATACAGTGACAGACCTGTCCACACCACTAATGTACCCTAGTGTTATACATTGACACACCTGTCCCCAGCAGCACTGTACCCCAGTGTTATACATTGACACACCTGTCCCCACCAGTCCTGTACCCCAGTGTTATACATTGACACACCTGTCCCCACCAGTCCTGTACCCCAGTGTTACACAATACCAGACCCGTCCCCACCAGTATTGTACCCCAGAGTTATACAGACAGACATGTCCCCACCAGCACTGTACCCCAGTGTTATACAGTGACAGACCTGTCCGACCATTACTGTACCCCAGTATTACACAATGCCAGACCTGACCCCACCAGTACTGTGCCCCAGTGCTATACAGTGACAGACCTGTCCCGACCATTACTGTACCCCAGTATTACACAATGCCAGACCTGACCACACCAGTACTCTGCCCCAGTGTTATACAGTGACAGACCTGCCCCACCAGTAATGTACCCCAGTGTTAAACAGTGACAGACCTGCCCCACCAGTAATGTACCCCAGTGTTATAAAGTGACAGACCTGTCCCCACCAGTACTGTACCCTAGTGTTATTCAGTTACAGGCCCATACCCACCAGTACTGTACCCCAGTGTTATACAGCGAGAGACCTGTCCCCACCTAAGTGTTATACAGTTACAGACCTGTCCCCGCTAGCACTATACCCCAGCGTTATGCAGTGACAGACCTGCCCCCACCATTACTTCAGCCTAGTGTTATACAGTGACAGACCTGTCCCCACCAGTAGTGTACCCCAGTGTTATACGGTGACATACCTGTCCCCACCAGTACTGCACCCCAGTGGTATACAGTGACAGACTGTCCCCACCAGTACTGAACCCCAGTGTTATACAGTGACAGACCTGTGCCCACCAGTAATGTACCCTAGTGTATACAGTGTCAGACCAGTCCCCACGAGTACTGTACCCCAGTGTTATACAGACAGACATGTCCCCAGCAGCACTGTACCCCAGTGTGATACAGTGACAGACCTGTCCGACCATTACTGTATCCCAGTATTACACAATGCCAGACCTGACCCCACCAGTACTGTGAACCAGTGCTATACAGTGACAGACCTGTCCCGACCATTACTGTACCCCAGTATTACACAATGCCAGACCTGACCCCACCAGTACTGTGCCCCAGTGTTATACAGTGACAGACCTGTCCCCACCAGTAACGTACCTTAGTGTTATACAGTTACAGACTGGGCCCAACCAGCACTATAATCCAGTGTTATACAGTGACAGACCTGTCCCCACCAGTACTGTACCCCAGTGTTATACATTGACACACCTGTCCGCACCAGTCCTGTACCCCAGTGTTATACAATAACAGACATGACCCACCAGTATTGTACCCCAGTGTTATACAGTGACAGACCCGGCCCCACCAGTACTGTACCCCAGTGTTATACAGTGACAGACATGCCCCACCAGTAATGTAACCCAGTGTTATAAGGTGACAGACCTGTCCCCACCAGTACTGTACCCTAGTGTTATACAGTGACAGACCTGTCCCCACCAGTACTGTACCACAGTGTTATACAGTGACAGACATGCCCCACCAGTAATGTAACCCAGTGTTATAAGGTGACAGACCTGTCCCCACCAGTACTGTACCCTAGTGTTATACAGTGACAGACCTTCTCCACCAGGACAGTACCCCAGTGTTATGCAGCGACAGACCTGTCCCCACCAGTACTGTACCCCAGTTTTATACAGTGACAGACCTGCCCCACCAGTACTGTACCCCAGTTTTATACAGTGACAGACCTGCCCCCACCATTACTTCAGCCTAGTGTTATACAGTGACAGACCTGTCCCCACCAGTACTGCACCCCAGTGGTATACAGTGACAGACTGTCCCCACCAGTACTGAACCCCAGTGTTATACAGTGACAGACCTGTGCCCACCAGTAATGTACCCTAGTGTATACAGTGTCAGACCAGTCCCCACGAGTACTGTACCCCAGTGTTATACAGACAGACATGTCCCCAGCAGCACTGTCCCCCAGTGTGATACAGTGACAGACCTGTCCGACCATTACTGTATCCCAGTATTACACAATGCCAGACCTGACCCCACCAGTACTGTGAACCAGTGCTATACAGTGACAGACCTGTCCCGACCATTACTGTACCCCAGTATTACACAATGCCAGACCTGACCCCACCAGTACTGTGCCCCAGTGTTATACAGTGACAGACCTGTCCCCACCAGTAACGTACCTTAGTGTTATACAGTTACAGACTGGGCCCAACCAGCACTATAATCCAGTGTTATACAGTGACAGACCTGTCCCCACCAGTGCTGGAACCCCAGTGTTATACAGTGACACACCAGTCGCTACCAGTGCAGTACGCCAGTGTTATACAGTGACACACCTGTCCCCACCAGTACTGTACCCCAGTGTTATACATTGACACACCTGTCCGCACCAGTCCTGTACCCCAGTGTTATACAATAACAGACATGACCCACCAGTATTGTACCCCAGTGTTATACAGTGACAGACCCGGCCCCACCAGTACTGTACCCCAGTGTTATACAGTGACAGACATGCCCCACCAGTAATGTAACCCAGTGTTATAAGGTGACAGACCTGTCCCCACCAGTACTGTACCCTAGTGTTATACAGTGACAGACCTGTCCCCACCAGTACTGTACCACAGTGTTATACAGTGACAGACATGCCCCACCAGTAATGTAACCCAGTGTTATAAGGTGACAGACCTGTCCCCACCAGTACTGTACCCTAGTGTTATACAGTGACAGACCTTCTCCACCAGGACAGTACCCCAGTGTTATGCAGCGACAGACCTGTCCCCACCAGTACTGTACCCCAGTTTTATACAGTGACAGACCTGCCCCACCAGTACTGTACCCCAGTATTAAACAGTGACAGACCTGCCCCACCAGTAATGTAACCCAGTGTTATACAGTAACAGACCCGTACCCACCAGTACTGTACCCCAGTGGTATACAGTGACAGACCTGTCCCCACCAGTACTGTACCCCAGTGTTATACAGTGACAGACCTGCCCCACCAGTAATGTAACCCAGTGTTATACAGAGACAGACCTGTCCCCACCAGTAATGTAACCCAGTGTTATACAGCGACAGACCCGTCCCCACCAGTACTGTACCCCAGTGTTATACAGTGACAGACCTGTCCCCACCAGTACTGTACCCTAGTGTTATACAGTAACAGACCTGTCCCCACCAGTACTGTACCACAGTGTTACACAGTGACAGACCTGTCCCATCCAGTACTGTACCCTAGAGTTATACAGTGACAGGCCTGTCCCCTCCAATACTGTACCCCAGTGTTATACAGTGACAGACCTGTCCCCACCAGTACTGTAACCCAGTGTTATACAGTGACAGACCTGTCCACACCAGTACTGTACCCCAGTGTTATACAGTGACAGACCTGTCCCCACCAGTCCTGTACCCCAGTGTTATACAGTGACAGACCTGTCCCCACCAGTACTGAACCCCAGTGTTATACAGTGACAGACCTGTCCCCACTAGTACTGTACCCCAGTGTTATACAGTGACAGACCTGTGCCCACCAGTAATGTACGCTAGTGTATACAGTGTCAGACCAGTCCCCACGAGTACTGTACCCCAGTGTTATACAGACAGACATGTCCCCAGCAGCACTGTACCCCAGTGTTATACGGTGACATACCTGTCCCCACCAGTACTGCACCCCAGTGGTATACAGTGACAGACTGTCCCCACCAGTACTGAACCCCAGTGTTATACAGTGACAGACCTGTCCCCACCAGTACTGCACCCCAGTGTTATTAGGTGACATACCTGTCCCCACCAGTACTGCACCCCAGTATTATAGAGTGACAGACCTCTGCCCACCAGTAATGTACCCTAGTGCATAGTGTCAGACCAGTCCCCACGAGTACTGTACCCCAGTGTTATACAGACAGACATGCCCCCAGCAGCACTGTACCCCAGTGTTATACAGTGACAGACCTGTCCGACCATTACTGTACCCCAGTATTACACAAGGCCAGACCTGACCCCACCAGTTCTGTGCCCCAGTGCTATACAGTGACAGACCTGTCCCCACCAGTAACGTACCTTAGTGTTATACAGTTACAGACTGGGCCCAACCAGTACTATACTCCAGTGTTATACAGTGACAGACCTGTACCCACCAGTGCTGGACCCCAGTGTTATACAGTGACACACCAGTCGCTACCAGTGCAGTACGCCAGTGTTAGACAGTGACAGACCTGTCCCCACCAGTACTGTACCCCAGTGTTAAACAGAGACAGCCCTGTCCCCACCAGATATGTACCCTAGTGTTATACAGTGACAGACCTGTCCCCACCAGTACTGTACCCCAGTGTTATACAGTGACAGACCTGTCCCCACCAGTACTGTACCCCAGTGTTATACAGCAACAGACCTGGCCCCACCTCAGTGTTATACAGTTACAGACCTGTCCCCGCTGGCACTATACCCCAGCGTTATACAGTGACAGACCTGCCCCCACCATTACTGCATTCTAGTGTTATACAGTGACAGAACTGTCCACACCACTAATGTACCCTAGTGTTATACATTGACACACCTGTCCCCACCAGTACTGTACCCCAGTGTTATACATTGACACACCTGTCCGCACCAGTCCTGTACCCCAGTGTTATACAATAACAGACATGTCCCCACCAGTATTGTACCCCAGTGTTATACAGTGACAGACCCGGCCCCACCAGTACTGTACCCCAGTGTTATACAGTGACAGACATGCCCCACCAGTAATGTAACCCAGTGTTATAAGGTGACAGACCTGTCCCCACCAGTACTGTACCCTAGTGTTATACAGTGACAGACCTTCCCAACAGGACAGTACCCCAGTGTTATGCAGCGACAGACCTGTCCCCAACAGTACTGTACCCCAGTTTTATACAGTGACAGACCTGCCCCACCAGTACTGTACCCCAGTATTAAACAGTGACAGACCTGCCCCACCAGTAATGTAACCCAGTGTTATACAGTGACAGATCCGTACCCACCAGTACTGTACCCCAGTGGTATACAGTGACAGACCTGTCCCCACCAGTACTGTACCCCAGTGTTATACAATAACAGACCTGTCCCCACCAGTATTGTACCCCAGTGTTATACAGTGAATGACACGCCCCCACCAGTACTGTACCCCAGTGTTATACAGTGACAGACCTGCCCCACCTGTAATGTAACCCAGTGTTATACAGAGACAGACCTGTCCTCACCAGTAATGTAACCCAGTGTTATACAGCGACAGACCCGTCCCCACCAGTACTGTACCCCAGTGTTATACAGTGACAGACCTGTCCCCACCAGTACTGTACCCTAGTGTTATACAGTAACAGACCTGTCCCCACCAGTACTGTACCCTATTGTTATACAGTGACAGATCTGTCCCCACCAGTACTGTACCACAGTGTTACACAGTGACAGACCTGACCCCACCAGTTCTGTGCCCCAGTGCTATACAGTGACAGACCTGCCCCCACCATTACTGCATTCTAGTGTTATACAGTGACAGACCTGTCCACACCACTAATGTACCCTAGTGTTATACATTGACACACCTGTTCCCACCAGTACTGTTCCCCAGTGTTATACAGTGACAGACCTGTCCCCACCAGTACTGTACCCCAGTGTTATACAGTGACAGACCTGTCCCCACCAGTACTGTACCCCAGTGTTATACAGTGACAGACCTGTCCCCACTAGTACTGTACCCCAGTGTTATACAGTGACAGACCTGTCCCCTCCAGTACTGTACCCTAGTGTTATACAGTGACAGACCTTCTCCACCAGTACTGTACCCCAGTGTTATACAGTGACAGACCTGCCCCACCAGTACTGTACCCCAGTGTTAAACAGTGACAGACCTGCCCCACCTCTGTGGTATACAGTTACAGACCTGTCCCCGCTAGCAGTATACCCCAGCGTTATACAGTGCCAGACCTGCCCCCACCATTACTGCAGCCTAGTGATATACAGTGACAGACCTGTCCACACCACTAATGTACCCTAGTGTTATACATTGACACACCTGTCCCCAGCAGCACTGTACCCCAGTGTTATACATTGACACACCTGTCCCCACCAGTCCTGTACCCCAGTGTTATACATTGACACACCTGTCCCCACCAGTCCTGTACCCCAGTGTTACACAATACCAGACCCGTCCCCACCAGTATTGTACCCCAGAGTTATACAGACAGACATGTCCCCACCAGCACTGTACCCCAGTGTTATACAGTGACAGACCTGTCCGACCATTACTGTACCCCAGTATTACACAATGCCAGACCTGACCCCACCAGTACTGTGCC
Source organism: Carcharodon carcharias (assembly GCF_017639515.1). Lineage (NCBI taxonomy): Eukaryota > Metazoa > Chordata > Chondrichthyes > Lamniformes > Lamnidae > Carcharodon > Carcharodon carcharias. The sequence continues at coordinate 2,487,588 of NC_054488.1, read as the reverse complement.
CCAGTGCTATACAGTGACAGACCTGTCCCGACCATTACTGTACCCCAGTATTACACAATGCCAGACCTGACCACACCAGTACTCTGCCCCAGTGTTATACAGTGACAGACCTGCCCCACCAGTAATGTACCCCAGTGTTAAACAGTGACAGACCTGCCCCACCAGTAATGTACCCCAGTGTTATAAAGTGACTGACCTGTCCCCACCAGTACTGTACCCTAGTGTTATTCAGTTACAGGCCCATACCCACCAGTACTGTACCCCAGTGTTATACAGCGAGAGACCTGTCCCCACCTAAGTGTTATACAGTTACAGACCTGTCCCCGCTAGCACTATACCCCAGCGTTATGCAGTGACAGACCTGCCCCCACCATTACTTCAGCCTAGTGTTATACAGTGACAGACCTGTCCCCACCAGTAGTGTACCCCAGTGTTATACGGTGACATACCTGTCCCCACCAGTACTGCACCCCAGTGGTATACAGTGACAGACTGTCCCCACCAGTACTGAACCCCAGTGTTATACAGTGACAGACCTGTGCCCACCAGTAATGTACCCTAGTGTATACAGTGTCAGACCAGTCCCCACGAGTACTGTACCCCAGTGTTATACAGACAGACATGTCCCCAGCAGCACTGTACCCCAGTGTGATACAGTGACAGACCTGTCCGACCATTACTGTATCCCAGTATTACACAATGCCAGACCTGACCCCACCAGTACTGTGAACCAGTGCTATACAGTGACAGACCTGTCCCGACCATTACTGTACCCCAGTATTACACAATGCCAGACCTGACCCCACCAGTACTGTGCCCCAGTGTTATACAGTGACAGACCTGTCCCCACCAGTAACGTACCTTAGTGTTATACAGTTACAGACTGGGCCCAACCAGCACTATAATCCAGTGTTATACAGTGACAGACCTGTCCCCACCAGTACTGTACCCCAGTGTTATACATTGACACACCTGTCCGCACCAGTCCTGTACCCCAGTGTTATACAATAACAGACATGACCCACCAGTATTGTACCCCAGTGTTATACAGTGACAGACATGCCCCACCAGTAATGTAACCCAGTGTTATAAGGTGACAGACCTGTCCCCACCAGTACTGTACCCTAGTGTTATACAGTGACAGACCTGTCCCCACCAGTACTGTACCACAGTGTTATACAGTGACAGACCTGTCCACACCAGTACTGTACCCCAGTGTTATACAGTGACAGACCTGTCCACACCAATACTGTACCCCAGTTTAATAGTGACAGACTTGTTCCCACCAGTACTGTTCCCCAGTGTTATACAGTGACAGACCTGTCCCCACCAGTACTGTACCCCAGTGTTATACAGTGACAGACCTGTCCCCACCAGTACTGTACCCCAGTGTTATACAGTGACAGACCTGTCCCCACCAGTACTGTACCCCAGTGTTATACAGTGACAGACCTGTCCCCACCAGTACTGTACCCCAGTGTTATACAGTGACAGACCTGTCCCCACCAGTACTGTACCCCAGTGTTATACAGTGACAGACCTGTCCCCACCAGTACTGTACCCAGTGTTATACAGTGACAGACCTGTCCCACCAGTACTGTACCCCAGTGTTATACAGTGACAGACCTGTCCCCACCAGTACTGTACCCCAGTGTTATACAGTGACAGACCTGTCCCCACCAGTACTGTACCCCAGTGTTATACAGTGACAGACCTGTCCCCACCAGTACTGTACCACATTGTTATACAGTGACAGACCTGTCCCCACCAGTACTGTACCCCAGTGTTATACAGTATCAGACCCGTCCCCACCATTACTGTACCCCATTGTTATACAGCGACAGACCTGTCCCCACCAGTACTGTACCCCAGTGTTATACAGTATCAGACCCGTCCCCACCAGTACTGTACCCCAGAGTTATACAGACAGACATGTCCCCACCAGCACTGTACCCCAGTGTTATACAGTGACAGACCTGTCCCGACCATTACTGTACCCCAGTATTACACAATGCCAGACCTGACCCCACCAGTACTGTGCCCCAGTGCTATACAGTGACAGACCTGTCCCGACCATTACTGTACCCCAGTATTACACAATGCCAGACCTGACCACACCAGTACTCTGCCCCAGTGTTATACAGTGACAGACCTGCCCCACCAGTAATGTACCCCAGTGTTAAACAGTGACAGACCTGCCCCACCAGTAATGTACCCCAGTGTTATAAAGTGACAGACCTGTCCCCACCAGTACTGTACCCTAGTGTTATTCAGTTACAGGCCCATACCCACCAGTACTGTACCCCAGTGTTATACAGCGAGAGACCTGTCCCCACCTAAGTGTTATACAGTTACAGACCTGTCCCCGCCAGTACTGTACCCCAGTGTTATACAGTGACAGACCTGTCCCCACCAGTACTGTACCCAGTGTTATACAGTGACAGACCTGTCCCCACCAGTACTGTACCCCAGTGTTATACAGTGACAGACCTGTCCCCACCAGTACTGTACCCCAGTGTTATACAGTGACAGACCTGTCCCCACCAGTACTGTACCCCAGTGTTATACAGTGACAGACCTGTCCCCACCAGTACTGTACCCAGTGTTATACAGTGACAGACCTGTCCCCACCAGTACTGTACCCCAGTGTTATACAGTGACAGACCTGTCCCCACCAGTACTGTACCCAGTGTTATACAGTGACAGACCTGTCCCCACCAGTACTGTACCCCAGTGTTATACAGTGACAGACCTGTCCCCACCAGTACTGTACCCAGTGTTATACAGTGACAGACCTGTCCCCACCAGTACTGTACCCCAGTGTTATACAGTGACAGACCTGTCCCCACCAGTACTGTACCCTAGTGTTATACAGTGACAGACCTGTCCCCTGCAGTCTGAACACCAGTGTTATACAGTGACAGACCTGTCCCCACCAGTACTATATTCCAGTGTTATACAGTGACAGACCTGACCGCACTACTATTGTACCCCAGTGTTATACAGTGACAGACCTGTCCGCACCAGTCCTGTACCCCAGTGTTATACAGCGACAGACCTGACACCACTAATACTGTTCACCAGTGTTATACAGTGACAGACATGTCCCCACCAGTACTGTACCCCAGTGTTATACAGTGACAGACATGTCCCCACCAGTACTGTAACCCAGTGTTACACAAGGACAGACCTCTCCCCACCAGTACTGTACCCCAGTGTTATACAGTGACAGACCTGTCCCCACCAGTACTGTACCCCAGTGTTATACAGTGACAGACCTGTCCACACCAGTACTGTACCCCAGTGTTATACAGTGCAGACCTGTCCACACCAGTACTGTACCCCAGTTTAATAGTGACAGACCTGTTCCCCACCAGTACTGTACCCAGTGTTATACAGTGACAGACCTGTCCCCACCAGTACTGTACCCCAGTGTTATACAGTGACAGACCTGTCCCCACCAGTACTGTACCCCAGTGTTATACAGTGACAGACCTGTCCCCACCAGTACTGTACCCCAGTGTTATACAGTGACAGACCTGTCCCCACCAGTACTGTACCCCAGTGTTATACAGTGACAGACCTGTCCCCACCAGTACTGTACCCCAGTGTTATACAGTGACAGACCTGTCCCCACCAGTACTGTACCCCAGTGTTATACAGTGACAGACCTGTCCCCACCAGTACTGTACCCCAGTGTTATACAGTGACAGACCTGTCCCCACCAGTACTGTACCCCAGTGTTATACAGTGACAGACCTGTCCCCACCAGTACTGTACCCCAGTGTTATACAGTGACAGACCTGTCCCCACCAGTACTGTACCCAGTGTTATACAGTGACAGACCTGTCCCCACCAGTACTGTACCCAGTGTTATACAGTGACAGACCTGTCCCCACCAGTACTGTACCCCAGTGTTATACAGTGACAGACCTGTCCCCACCAGTACTGTACCCCAGTGTTACACAGTGACAGACTTGTCCCCACCAGTACTGTACCCCAGTGTTATACAGTGACAGACCTGTCCCCACCAGTACTGTACCCCAGTGTTATACAGTGACAGACCTGTCCCACCAGTACTGTACCCCAGTGTTATACAGTGACAGACCTGTCCCCACCAGTACTGTACCCCAGTGTTATACAGTGACAGACCTGTCCCACCAGTACTGTACCCCAGTGTTATACAGTGACAGACCTGTCCCCACCAGTACTGTACCCCAGTGTTATACAGTGACAGACCTGTCCCCACCAGTACTGTACCCAGTGTTATACAGTGACAGACCTGTCCCCACCAGTACTGTACCCCAGTGTTATACAGTGACAGACCTGTCCCCACCAGTACTGTACCCCAGTGTTATACAGTGACAGACCTGTCCCCACCAGTACTGTACCCCAGTGTTATACAGTGACAGACCTGTCCCCACCAGTACTGTACCCCAGTGTTATACAGCTGTCAGACCCTGTCCCACCAGTACTGTACCCAGTGTTATACAGCGACAGACCTGTCCCCACCAGTACTGTACCCCAGTGTTATACAGTGATATACCTGTCCACCACCAGTACTGTACACCAGTGTTATACAGTGACCGACCTGTCCCATCAGTACTGTACCCCAGGGTTATACAGTGACAGACCTGTCCCATCAGTACTGTAGCCCAGTGTTATACAGTGACAGACCTGTCCCCACCAGTACTGTACCCCAGTGTTATACAGTGACAGACCTGTCCCCACCAGTAATGTACCCCAGTGTTATACAGAGACAGACCCTGTCCCCACCAGTACTGTACCCTAGTGTTATACAGTGACAGACCTGTCCCCACCAGTACTGTACCCCAGTGTTATACAGTGACAGACCTGTCCCCACCAGTACTGAACCCCAGTGTTATACAGTGAAAGACCTGTCCCGACCATTACTGTACCCCAGTATTACACAATGCCAGACCTGACCCCACCAGTACTGTGCCCCAGTGTTATACAGTGACAGACCTGTCCCCACCAGTATGGTACCCTAGTGTTATACAGTGACAGACTAGCCCAAAGAGCACTATACGCCACTGTTACACAATGCCAGACCTGTCCCCACCAGCACGGTGCCCCAGTGTTATACATTGACAGCACCTGTCCACACCAGTCCTGTACCCCAGTGTTATACAATAACAGACCATGACCCACCAGTATTGTACCCCAGTGTTATACAGTGACAGACCCGGCCCCACCAGTACTGTACCCCAGTGTTATACAGTGACAGACATGCCCCACCAGTAATGTAACCCAGTGTTATAAGGTGACAGACCTGTCCCCACCAGTACTGTACCCCTAGTGTTATACAGTGACAGACCTGTCCCCACCAGTACTGTACCACAGTGTTATACAGTGACAGACATGCCCCACCAGTAATGTAACCCAGTGTTATACAGTGACAGACCTGTCCCCACCAGTACTGTACCCCAGTGTTATACAGTGACAGACCTGTCCCCACCAGTACTGTACCCCAGTGTTATACAGTGACAGACCTGTCCCCACCAGTACTGTACCCCAGTGTTATACAGTGACAGACCTGTCCCCACCAGTACTGTACCCCAGTGTTATACAGTGACAGACCCGTCCCCACCAGTACTGTACCCCAGTGTTATACAGTGACAGACCTGTCCCCACCAGTACTGTACCCCAGTGTTATACAGTGACAGACCTGTCCCCACCAGTACTGTACCCCAGTGTTATACAGTGACAGACCTGTCCCCACCTGTACTGTACCCTAGTGTTATACAGTGACAGACCTGTCCCCACCAGTACTGTACCCCAGTGTTATACAGTGACACACCTGTCCCCACCTGTACTGTAGCCGTGTTATACAGTGACAGACTTGTCCCACCAGTAATGTACCCCAGTGTTATACAGTGCCAGACCTGTCCCCACCAGTACTGTACCCCAGTGTTATACAGTGACAGACCTGTCCCCACCAGTACTGTACCCCAGTGTTATACAGTGACAGACCTGTCCCCACCAGTACTGTACCCCAGTGTTATACAGTGACAGACCTGTCCCCACCAGTACTGTACCCCAGTGTTATACAGTGACAGACCTGTCCCCACCAGTATTGTTACCCAGTGTTATACAGTGAGAGACCCGTCCCCGCCAGTACTGTACCCCAGTGTTATACAGTGACAGACCTGTCCCACCAGTACTATACCACGGTGTTATACAGTGACAGACCTGTCCCCACCAGTACTGTACCACGGTGTTATACAGTGACAGACCTGTCCCCACCAGTACTGTATCCAACGGTAATATAGAGACAGACATGTCCCACCAGTACTGTACCCCAGTGTTATAGAGTGACAGACCTGTCCCCACCAGTACTGTACCCCAGTGTTATACAGTGACAGACCTGTCCCTACCAGTAATGTAACCCAGTTTTATACAGTGACAGACCTGTCCGAACAAGTTTTGTGCCCCAGTGTTGTACAGTGACATACCTGTCCCCACCAGTAGTGTATCCCAGTGTTATACAGTGACAGACCTGTCCCCACCAGTACTGTACCCAGTGTTATACAGTGACAGACCTGTCCCCACCAGTACTGTACCCTAGTGTTATACAGTGACAGACCTGTCCCCACCAGTACTGTACCCCAGTGTTATACAGTGACAGACCTGTCCCCACCAGTACTGTACCCCAGTGTTATACAGTGACAGACCTGTCCCATCCAGTACTGTACCCCAGAGTTATACAGTGACAGACCTGTCCCCACCAGTACTGTACCCCAGTGTTATACAGTGACAGACCTGTCCCCACCAGTACTGTACCCCAGTGTTATACAGTGACAGACCTGTCCCCACCAGTACTGTAACCCAGTGTTATACAGTGACAGACCTGTCCCCACCAGTACTGTACCCTAGTGTTATACAGTGACAGACCTGTCCCCACCAGTACTGTACCCAGTGTTATACCGTGACAGACCTGTCCCCTCCAGTACTGTACCCTGTGTTATACAGTGACAGACCTGTCCTCACCAGTACTGTACCCCAGTGTTATACAGTGACAGACCTGTCCCCACCAGTACTGTACCCTAGTGTTATACAGTGACAGACCTGTCCCCACCAGTACTGTATGCCAGTGTTATACAGTGACAGACCTGATCCACCAATATTGTACCCTAGTGTTATACAATGACAGACCTGTCCCCACCAGTACTGTATCCCAGTGTTATACAGTGACAGACCTGTCCCCACCAGTACTGTACCACAGTGTTATACAGTGACAGACCCATCCCCACTAGTACTGTACCCCAGTGTTATACAGTGACAGAGCAGTGCCCACCAGTACTGTACCCCAGTGTATGACAGTGACAGACCTGACCCACCAGTACTGTACCCCAGTGTTATACAGTGACAGACCTGTCCCCACCAGTACTGTACCCCAGTGTTATACAGTGACAGACCTGTCCCCACCAGTACTGTACCCCAGTGTTATACAGTGACAGACCTGTCCCCACCAGTACTGTACCCCAGTGTTATACAGTGACAGACCCGTCCCCACCAGTACTGTACCCCAGTGTTATACAGTGACAGACCTGTCCCCACCAGTACTGTACCCCAGTGTTATACAGTGACAGACCTGTCCCCACCAGTACTGTACCCTAGTGTTATACAGTGACAGACCTTTCCCACCAGTACTGTACCCCAGTTTTATACAGTGACAGACCTGTCCCCACCAGTACTGTACCCCAGTGTTATACAGTGACAGACCTGTCCCCACCAGTACTGTACCCCAGTGTTATACAGTGACAGACCTGTCCCCACCAGTACTGTACCCCAGTGTTATACAGTGACAGACCTGTCCCCACCAGTACTGTATCGCAAGTGTTATACAGTGACAGACCTGTCCACACCAGCACTATACCCCAGTGTTATACAGTGACAGACCTGTCCCCACCAGTACTGTACCCCAGTGATATAGAGTGACAGACCTGTCCCCAACAGTACTGTACCCCAGTTTTATACAGTGACAGACCTGTCCCACCAGTACTGTACCCCAGTGTTATACAGTGACAGACCTGTCCCCACCAGTACTGTACCCCAGTGTTATACAGTGACAGACCTGTCCCCACCAGTACTGTACCCCAGTGTTATACAGTGACAGACCTGTCCACACCAGTACTGTACCCCAGTGTTATACAGTGACAGACCTGTCCACACCAGTACTGTACCCCAGTGTTATACAGTGACAGACCTGTCCCAACCAGTACTGTACCCCAGTGTTATACAGTGACAGACCTGTCCCCACCAGTACTGTACCCCAGTGTTATACAGTGACAGAACTGCCCGACCAGTACTTTAGGCTTGTGATATACAGTGACAGAACTGCCCCCACCAGTACAGTACCGCAGTGTTATACAGGGACAGTCCTGTCCCCACCAGTACTGTACCCTAGTGTTATACTGACAGACATGTCCCACCAGTACTGTACCCCAGTGTTATACAGTGACAGACCTGTCCCACCAGTACTGTAGTATAGTGTTATACAGTGACACACCTGTCCCCAACAGTACTGTACCCCAGTGTTATACAGATACAGACCTCTCCCCAACAGTACTGTACCCCAGTGTTATACAGAGACAGACCTGTCCCACCAGTACTGTACCCCAGTGTTATACAGTGACAGACCTGTCCACACCAGTACTGTAGCCCGGTTTTATACAGTGACAGACATGTACGCACCACCACTATACCCCAGTGTTATACAGGGACGCACCCTTTCCCACCACTGCAGTAACCCAGTGTTATACAGTGACAGACCTGTCCCCACCAGTACTGTACCCAGTGTTATACAGTGACAGACCTGTCCCCACCAGTACTGTACCCCAGTGTTATACAGTGACAGACCTGTCCCCACCAGTACTGTACCCCAGTGTTATACAATGACTGACCTGTCCCCACCAGTACTGTACCCCAGTGTTATACAGTGACAGACCTGTCCCCACCAGTACTGTACCCCAGTGTTATACAGTGACAGACCTGTCCCCACCAGTACTGTACCCCAGTGTTATACAGTGACAGACCTGTCCCCACCAGTACTGTACCCCAGTGTTATACAGTGACAGACCTGTCCCCACCAGTACTGTACCCCAGTGTTATACAGTGACAGACCTGTCCCCACCAGTACTGTACCCCAGTGTTATACAGTGACAGACCTGTCCCCACCAGTACTGTACCCCAGTGTTATACAGTGACAGACCTGTCCCCACCAGTACTGTACCCCAGTGTTATACAGTGACAGACCTGTCCCCACCAGTACTGTACCCCAGTGTTATACAGTGACAGACCTGTCCCCACCAGTACTGTACCCCAGTGTTATACAGTGACAGACCTGTCCCCACCAGTACTGTACCCCAGTGTTATACAGTGACAGACCTGTCCCCACCAGTACTGTACCCCAGTGTTATACAGTGACAGACCTGTCCCCACCAGTACTGTACCCCAGTGTTATACAGTGACAGACCTGTCCCACCAGTACTGTACCCCAGTGTTATACAGTGACAGACCTGTCCCCACCAGTACTGTACCCCAGTGTTATACAGTGACAGACCTGTCCCCACCAGTACTGTACCCCAGTGTTATACAGTGACAGACCTGTCCCCACCAGTACTGTACCCCAGTGTTATACAGTGACAGACCTGTCCCCACCAGTACTGTACCCCAGTGTTATACAGTGACAGACCTGTCCCCACCAGTACTGTACCCCAGTGTTATACAGTGACAGACCTGTCCCCACCAGTACTGTACCCCAGTGTTATACAGTGACAGACCTGTCCCCACCAGTACTGTACCCCAGTGTTATACAGTGACAGACCTGTCCCCACCAGTACTGTACCCCAGTGTTATACAGTGACAGACCTGTCCCCACCAGTACTGTACCCCAGTGTTATACAGTGACAGACCTGTCCCCACCAGTACTGTACCCCAGTTTTATACAGTGACAGACCTGTCCCCACCAGTACTGTACCCCAGTGTTATACAGTGACAGACCTGTCCCCACCAGTACTGTACCCCAGTGTTATACTGTGACAGGCCTCTCCTTCCAGTACTGTACCCCAGTGTTATACAGTGACAGACTTGTCCCCACCAGTACTGTACCCCAGGGTTCTACAGAGACAGACCTGTCCCCACCAGTACTGTACCCCAGTGTTATACAGTGACAGACCTGTCCCCACCAGTACTGAACCCCAGTGTTATACAGTGACAGACCTGTCCCCACCAGTACTGTACCCCAGTGTTATACAGTGACAGACCTGTCCCCACCAGTACTGTACCCCAGTGTTATACAGTGACAGACCTGTCCCCACCAGTACTGTACCCCAGCGTAATACAGTGACAGACCTGGCCCCACCAGTACTGTGCCCAGTGTTACACAGTGACAGACCTGTCCCCACCAGTACTGTACTCCAGTGTTATACAGTGACAGACCTGTCCCCACCAATACTGTACCCAGTGTTATACAGTGACAGACCTGTCCCCACCAACCTAAGTGTTATACAGTGACAGACCTGTCCCCACCAGTACTGTACCCCAGTGTTATACAGTGACAGACCTGTCCCCACCAGTACTGTACCCCAGTGTTATACAGTGACAGACCTGTCCCCACCAGTACTGTACCCCAGTGTTATACAGTGACAGACCTGTCCCCACCAGTACTGTACCCCAGTGTTATACAGTGACAGACTGTCCCCACCAGTACTGTACCCCAGTGTTATACAGTGACAGACCTGTCCCCACCAGTACTGTACCCCAGTGTTATACAGTGACAGACCTGTCCCCACCAGTACTGTACCCCAGTGTTATACAGTGACAGACCTGTCCCCACCAGTACTGTACCCCAGTGTTATACAGTGACAGACCTGTCCCACCAGTACTGTACCCCAGTGTTATACAGTGACAGACCTGTCCCACCAGTACTGTACCCCAGTGTTACACAGTGACAGACCTGTCCCAACCAGTACTAAACCCCAGTGTTATACAGTGACAGAACTCTCCCCACCAGTACTGTACAGCACTGTTATACAGTGACAGACCTGTCCCCACCAGTACTGTACCCCAGTGTTATACAGTGACAGACCTGTCCCACCAGTACTGTACCCCAGTGTTATACAGTGACAGACCTGTCCCCCACCAGTACTGTACCCCAGTGTTATACAGTGACAGACCTGTCCCCAACAGCACTATACCCCAGTGTTATACAGTGACAGACCTGTCCCCACCAGTACTGTACCCCAGTGTTATACAGTGACAGACCTGTCCCCACCAGTACTGTACCCCAGTGTTATACAGTGACAGACCTGTCCCCACCAGTACTGTACCCCAGTGTTATACAGTGACAGACCTGTCCCCACCAGTACTGTACCCCAGTGTTATACAGTGACAGACCTGTCCCCACCAGTACTGTACCCCAGTGTTATACAGTGACAGACCTGTCCCCACCAGTACTGTACCCCAGTGTTATACAGTGACAGACCTGTCCCCACCAGTACTGTACCCCAGTGTTATACAGTGACAGACCTGTCCCCACCAGTACTGTACCCCAGTGTTATACAGTGACAGACCTGTCCCCACCAGTACTGTACCCCAGTGTTATACAGTGACAGACCTGTCCCCACCAGTACTGTACCCCAGTGTTATACAGTGACAGACCTGTCCCCACCAGTACTGTACCCCAGTGTTATACAGTGACAGACCTGTCCCCACCAGTACTGTACCCCAGTGTTATACAGTGACAGACCTGTCCCCACCAGTACTGTACCCCAGTGTTATACAGTGACAGACCTGTCCCCACCAGTACTGTACCCCAGTGTTATACAGTGACAGACCTGTCCCCACCAGTACTGTACCCCAGTGTTATACAGTGACAGACCTGTCCCCACCAGTACTGTACCCCAGTGTTATACAGTGACAGATGCCAGTACTGTGTGTTATACAGTGACAGACTGACCCCACCAGTACTGTACCCCAGTGTTATACAGTGACAGACCTGTCCCCACCAGTACTGTACCCCAGTGTTATACAGTGACAGACCTGTCCCCACCAGTACTGTACCCCAGTGTTATACAGTGACAGACCTGTCCCCACCAGTACTGTACCCCAGTGTTATACAGTGACAGACCGTCCCCACCAGTACTGTACCCAGTGTTATACAGTGACAGACCTGTCCCCACCAGTACTGTACCCCAGTGTTATACAGTGACAGACCTGTCCCCACCAGTACTGTACCCCAGTGTTATACAGTGACAGACCTGTCCCCACCAGTACTGTACCCCAGTGTTATACAGTGACAGACCTGTCCCCACCAGTACTGTACCCCAGTGTTATACAGTGACAGACCTGTCCCCACCAGTACTGTACCCCAGTGTTATACAGTGACAGACCTGTCCCCACCAGTACTGTACCCAGTGTTATACAGTGACAGACCTGTCCCCACCAGTACTGTACCCCAGTGTTATACAGTGACAGACCTGTCCCCACCAGTACTGTACCCCAGTGTTATACAGTGACAGACCTGTCCCACCAGTACTGTACCCCAGTGTTATACAGTGACAGACCTGTCCCCACCAGTACTGTACCCCAGTGTTATACAGTGACAGACCTGTCCCCACCAGTACTGTACCCCAGTGTTATACAGTGACAGACCTGTCCCCACCAGTACTGTACCCCAGTGTTATACAGTGACAGACCTGTCCCCACCAGTACTGTACCCCAGTGTTATACAGTGACAGACCTGTCCCCACCAGTACTGTACCCCAGTGTTATACAGTGACAGACCTGTCCCCACCAGTACTGTACCCCAGTGTTATACAGTGACAGACCTGTCCCCACCAGTACTGTACCCCAGTGTTATACAGTGACAGACCTGTCCCCACCAGTACTGTACCCCAGTGTTATACAGTGACAGACCTGTCCCACCAGTACTGTACCCCAGTGTTATACAGTGACAGACCTGTCCCCACCAGTACTGTACCCCAGTGTTATACAGTGACAGACCTGTCCCCACCAGTACTGTACCCCAGTGTTATACAGTGACAGACCTGTCCCACCAGTACTGTACCCCAGTGTTATACAGTGACAGACCTGTCCCCACCAGTACTGTACCCCAGTGTTATACAGTGACAGACCTGTCCCCACCAGTACTGTACCCCAGTGTTATACAGTGACAGACCTGTCCCCACCAGTACTGTACCCCAGTGTTATACAGTGACAGACCTGTCCCCACCAGTACTGTACCCCAGTGTTATACAGTGACAGACCTGTCCCCACCAGTACTGTACCCCAGTGTTATACAGTGACAGACCTGTCCCCACCAGTACTGTACCCCAGTGTTATACAGTGACAGACCTGTCCCCACCAGTACTGTACCCCAGTGTTATACAGTGACAGACCTGTCCCCACCAGTACTGTACCCCAGTGTTATACAGTGACAGACCTGTCCCCACCAGTACTGTACCCCAGTGTTATACAGTGACAGACCTGTCCCCACCAGTACTGTACCCCAGTGTTATACAGTGACAGACCTGTCCCCACCAGTACTGTACCCCAGTGTTATACAGTGACAGACCTGTCCCCACCAGTACTGTACCCCAGTGTTATACAGTGACAGACCTGTCCCCACCAGTACTGTACCCCAGTGTTATACAGTGACAGACCTGTCCCCACCAGTACTGTACCCCAGTGTTATACAGTGACAGACCTGTCCCCACCAGTACTGTACCCCAGTGTTATACAGTGACAGACCTGTCCCCACCAGTACTGTACCCCAGTGTTATACAGTGACAGACCTGTCCCCACCAGTACTGTACCCCAGTGTTATACAGTGACAGACCTGTCCCCACCAGTACTGTACCCCAGTGTTATACAGTGACAGACCTGTCCCCACCAGTACTGTACCCCAGTGTTATACAGTGACAGACCTGTCCCCACCAGTACTGTACCCCAGTGTTATACAGTGACAGACCTGTCCCCACCAGTACTGTACCCCAGTGTTATACAGTGACAGACCTGTCCCCACCAGTACTGTACCCCAGTGTTATACAGTGACAGACCTGTCCCCACCAGTACTGTACCCCAGTGTTATACAGTGACAGACCTGTCCCCACCAGTACTGTACCCCAGTGTTATACAGTGACAGACCTGTCCCCACCAGTACTGTACCCCAGTGTTATACAGTGACAGACCCCCCCACCAGTACTGTACCCCAGTGTTATACAGTGACAGACCTGTCCCCACCAGTACTGTACCCAGTGTTATACAGTGACAGACCTGTCCCCACCAGTACTGTACCCCAGTGTTATACAGTGACAGACCCGTCCCCACCAGTACTGTACCCCAGTGTTATACAGTGACAGACCTGTCCCCACCAGTACTGTACCCCAGTGTTATACAGTGACAGACCTGTCCCCACCAGTACTGTACCCCAGTGTTATACAGTGACAGACCTGTCCCCACCAGTACTGTACCCCAGTGTTATACAGTGACAGACCTGTCCCCACCAGTACTGTACCCCAGTGTTATACAGTGACAGACCTGTCCCCACCAGTACTGTACCCCAGTGTTATACAGTGACAGACCTGTCCCCACCAGTACTGTACCCCAGTGTTATACAGTGACAGACCTGTCCCCACCAGTACTGTACCCCAGTGTTATACAGTGACAGACCTGTCCCCACCAGTACTGTACCCCAGTGTTATACAGTGACAGACCTGTCCCCACCAGTACTGTACCCCAGTGTTATACAGTGACAGACCTGTCCCCACCAGTACTGTACCCCAGTGTTATACAGTGACAGACCTGTCCCCACCAGTACTGTACCCCAGTGTTATACAGTGACAGACCTGTCCCCACCAGTACTGTACCCCAGTGTTATACAGTGACAGACCTGTCCCCACCAGTACTGTACCCCAGTGTTATACAGTGACAGACCTGTCCCCACCAGTACTGTACCCCAGTGTTATACAGTGACAGACCTGTCCCCACCAGTACTGTACCCCAGTGTTATACAGTGACAGACCTGTCCCCACCAGTACTGTACCCCAGTGTTATACAGTGACAGACCTGTCCCCACCAGTACTGTACCCCAGTGTTATACAGTGACAGACCTGTCCCCACCAGTACTGTACCCCAGTGTTATACAGTGACAGACCTGTCCCCACCAGTACTGTACCCCAGTGTTATACAGTGACAGACCTGTCCCCACCAGTACTGTACCCCAGTGTTATACAGTGACAGACCTGTCCCACCAGTACTGTACCCCAGTGTTATACAGTGACAGACCCGTCCCCACCAGTACTGTACCCCAGTGTTATACAGAGACAGACTCGTCCCCACCAGTACTGTACCCCAGTGTTATACAGTGACAGACCTGTCCCAACAGTAATGAAACCGAGTGTTATACAGTGACAGACCTGTCCCCACCAGTACTGTACCCCAATGTTATACAGTGACAGACCTGTCCCCACCAGTACTGTACCCCAGTGTAATACAGTGACAGACCTGTCCCCACCAGTACTGTACCCCAGTGTTATACAGTGACAGACCTGTCCCCACCAGTACTGTACCCCAGTGTTATACAGTGACAGACCTGTCCCCACCAGTACTGTACCCCAGTGTTATACAGTGACAGACCTGTCCCCACCAGTACTGTACCCCAGTGTTATACAGTGACAGACCTGTCCCCACCACTTCTGTACCCCATTGCTATACAGTGACAGGCCTGTCCGTCCAGTACTGTACCCCAGTGTTATACAGTGACAGACCTGTCCCCACCAGTACTGTACCCCAGTGTTATACAGTGACAGACCTGTCCCCACCAGTACTGTACCCCAGTGTTATACAGTGACAGACCTGTCCCCACCAGTACTGTACCCCAGTGTTATACAGTGACAGACCTGTCCCCACCAGTACTGTACCCAGTGTTATACAGTGACAGACCTGTCCCCACCAGTACTGTACCCAGTGTTATACAGTGACAGACCTGTCCCCACCAGTACTGTACCCCAGTGTTATACAGTGACAGACCTGTCCCCACCAGTACTGTACCCCAGTGTTATACAGTGACAGACCCATCCCCACCAGTACTGTACCCCAGTGTTATACAGTGACAGACCTGTCCCCACCAGTACTGTACCCCAGTGTTATACAGTGACAGGCCTCTCCTTCCAGTACTGTACCCCAGTGTTATACAGTGACAGACCTGTCCCCACCAGTACTGTACCCCAGTGTTATACAGTGACAGTACCCCAGTGTTATACAGTGACAGACCTGTCCCGACCAGTACTGTTCCCCAGGGTTATACAGTGACAGACCTGTCCCCACCAGTACTGTACCCCAGTGTTATACAGTGACAGACCTGTCCCCACCAGTACTATACCCCAGTGTTATACAGTGACAGACCTGTCCCCACCAGTACTGTACCCCAGTGTTATACAGTGACAGACCTGTCCCCACCAGTACTGTACCCCAGTGTTATACAGTGACAGACCTGTCCCCACCAGTACTGTACCCCAGTGTTATACAGTGACAGACCTCCCCACCAGTACTGTACCCCAGTGTTATACAGTGACAGACCTGTCCCCACCAGTACTGTACCCCAGTGTTATACAGTGACAGACCTGTCCCCACCAGTACTGTACCCCAGTGTTATACAGTGACAGACCTGTCCCCACCAGTACTGTACCCCAGTGTTATACAGTGACAGACCCGTCCCCACCAGTACTGTACCCCAGTGTTATACAGTGACAGACCTGTCCCCACCAGTACTGTACCCCAGTGTTATACAGTGACAGACCTGTCCCCACCAGTACTGTACCCCAGTGTTATACAGTGACAGACCTGTCCCCACCAGTACTGTACCCCAGTGTTATACAGTGACAGACCTGTCCCCACCAGTACTGTACCCCAGTGTTATACAGTGACAGACCTGTCCCCACCAGTACTGTACCCCAGTGTTATACAGTGACAGACCTGTCCCCACCAGTACTGTACCCCAGTGTTATACAGTGACAGACCTGTCTCCACCAGTACTGTACCCCAGTGTTATACAGTGACAGACCTGTCCCCACCAGTACTGTACCCCAGTGTTATACAGTGACAGACCTGTCTCACCAGTACTGTACCCCAGTGTTATACAGTGACAGACCTGTCCCCACCAGTACTGTACCCCAGTGTTATACAGTGACAGACCTGTCCCCACCAGTACTGTACCCAGTTTTATACAGTGACAGACACCTCCCCACGAGTACTATACCACAGAGTAAAACAGTGACAGACCTGTCCCCACCAATACTGTACCCCATTGTTATAAAGTGACAGACACGTCCGCACTAGTACTGTACCCCAGTGTTGTACAGTGACAGAACTGACCCCACCAGTACTGTTCACCAGTGTTATACAGTGACAGACCTGTCCCCACCAGTACTATAACCCCAGTGTTATACAGTGACAGACCTGTCCCCACCAGTACTGTACCCCAGTGTTATACAGTGACAGACCCGTCCCCACCAGTACTGTACCCCAGTGTTATACAGTGACAGACCTGTCCCCACCAGTACTGTACCCCAGTGTTATACAGTGACAGACCTGTCCCCACCAGTACTGTACCCCAGTGTTATACAGTGACAGACCTGTCCCCACCAGTACTGTCCCCAGTGTTATACAGTGACAGACCTGTCCCCACCAGTACTGTACCCCAGTGTTATACAGTGACAGACCTGTCCCCACCAGTACTGTACCCCAGTGTTATACAGTGACAGACCTGTCCCCACCAGTACTGTACCCCAGTGTTATACAGTGACAGACCTGTCCCCACCAGTACTGTACCCCAGTGTTATACAGTGACAGACCTGTCCCCACCAGTACTGTACCCCAGTGTTATACAGTGACAGACCTGTCCCCACCAGTACTGTACCCCAGTGTTATACAGTGACAGACCTGTCCCCACCAGTACTGTACCCCAGTGTTATACAGTGACAGACCTGTCCCCACCAGTACTGTACCCCAGTGTTATACAGTGACAGACCTGTCCCCACCAGTACTGTACCCCAGTGTTATACAGTGACAGACCTGTCCCCACCAGTACTGTACCCCAGTGTTATACAGTGACAGACCTGTCCCCACCAGTACTGTACCCCAGTGTTATACAGTGACAGACCTGTCCCCACCAGTACTGTACCCCAGTGTTATACAGTGACAGACCTGTCCCCACCAGTACTGTACCCCAGTGTTATACAGTGACAGACCTGTCCCCACCAGTACTGTACCCCAGTGTTATACAGTGACAGACCTGTCCCCACCAGTACTGTACCCCAGTGTTATACAGTGACAGACCTGTCCCCACCAGTACTGTACCCCAGTGTTATACAGTGACAGACCTGTCCCCACCAGTACTGTACCCCAGTGTTATACAGTGACAGACCTGTCCCCACCAGTACTGTACCCCAGTGTTATACAGTGACAGACCTGTCCCCACCAGTACTGTACCCCAGTGTTATACAGTGACAGACCTGTCCCCACCAGTACTGTACCCCAGTGTTATACAGTGACAGACCTGTCCCCACCAGTACTGTACCCCAGTGTTATACAGTGACAGACCTGTCCCCACCAGTACTGTACCCCAGTGTTATACAGTGACAGACCTGTCCCCACCAGTACTGTACCCCAGTGTTATACAGTGACAGACCTGTCCCCACCAGTACTGTACCCCAGTGTTATACAGTGACAGACCTGTCCCCACCAGTACTGTACCCCAGTGTTATACAGTGACAGACCTGTCCCCACCAGTACTGTACCCCAGTGTTATACAGTGACAGACCTGTCCCCACCAGTACTGTACCCCAGTGTTATACAGTGACAGACCTGTCCCCACCAGTACTGTACCCCAGTGTTATACAGTGACAGACCTGTCCCCACCAGTACTGTACCCCAGTGTTATACAGTGACAGACCTGTCCCCACCAGTACTGTACCCCAGTGTTATACAGTGACAGACCTGTCCCCACCAGTACTGTACCCCAGTGTTATACAGTGACAGACCTGTCCCCACCAGTACTGTACCCCAGTGTTATACAGTGACAGACCTGTCCCCACCAGTACTGTACCCCAGTGTTATACAGTGACAGACCTGTCCCCACCAGTACTGTACCCCAGTGTTATACAGTGACAGACCTGTCCCCACCAGTACTGTACCCCAGTGTTATACAGTGACAGACCTGTCCCCACCAGTACTGTACCCCAGTGTTATACAGTGACAGACCTGTCCCCACCAGTACTGTACCCCAGTGTTATACAGTGACAGACCTGTCCCCACCAGTACTGTACCCAGTGTTATACAGTGACAGACCTGTCCCCACCAGTACTGTACCCCAGTGTTATACAGTGACAGACCTGTCCCCACCAGTACTGTACCCCAGTGTTATACAGTGACAGACCTGTCCCCACCAGTACTGTACCCCAGTGTTATACAGTGACAGACCTGTCCCCACCAGTACTGTACCCCAGTGTTATACAGTGACAGACCTGTCCCCACCAGTACTGTACCCCAGTGTTATACAGTGACAGACCTGTCCCCACCAGTACTGTACCCCAGTGTTATACAGTGACAGACCTGTCCCCACCAGTACTGTACCCCAGTGTTATACAGTGACAGACCTGTCCCCACCAGTACTGTACCCCAGTGTTATACAGTGACAGACCTGTCCCCACCAGTACTGTACCCCAGTGTTAT
Source organism: Carcharodon carcharias (assembly GCF_017639515.1). Taxonomy (NCBI): domain Eukaryota; kingdom Metazoa; phylum Chordata; class Chondrichthyes; order Lamniformes; family Lamnidae; genus Carcharodon; species Carcharodon carcharias. Next base: position 2,467,830 of record NC_054488.1, on the reverse strand, counting down.
ACAGTGACAGACCTGTCCCCACCAGTACTGTACCCCAGTGTTATACAGTGACAGACCTGTCCCCACCAGTACTGTACCCCAGTGTTATACAGTGACAGACCTGTCCCCACCAGTACTGTACCCCAGTGTTATACAGTGACAGACCTGTCCCCACCAGTACTGTACCCCAGTGTTATACAGTGACAGACCTGTCCCCACCAGTACTGTACCCCAGTGTTATACAGTGACAGACCTGTCCCCACCAGTACTGTACCCCAGTGTTATACAGTGACAGACCTGTCCCCACCAGTACTGTACCCCAGTGTTATACAGTGACAGACCTGTCCCCACCAGTACTGTACCCCAGTGTTATACAGTGACAGACCTGTCCCACCAGTACTGTACCCCAGTGTTATACAGTGACAGACCTGTCCCCACCAGTACTGTACCCCAGTGTTATACAGTGACAGACCTGTCCCCACCAGTACTGTACCCCAGTGTTATACAGTGACAGACCTGTCCCCACCAGTACTGTACCCCAGTGTTATACAGTGACAGACCTGTCCCCACCAGTACTGTACCCCAGTGTTATACAGTGACAGACCTGTCCCCACCAGTACTGTACCCCAGTGTTATACAGTGACAGACCTGTCCCACCAGTACTGTACCCCAGTGTTATACAGTGACAGACCTGTCCCCACCAGTACTGTACCCCAGTGTTATACAGTGACAGACCTGTCCCCACCAGTACTGTACCCCAGTGTTATACAGTGACAGACCTGTCCCCACCAGTACTGTACCCCAGTGTTATACAGTGACAGACCTGTCCCCACCAGTACTGTACCCCAGTGTTATACAGTGACAGACCTGTCCCCACCAGTACTGTACCCCAGTGTTATACAGTGACAGACCTGTCCCCACCAGTACTGTACCCAGTGTTATACAGTGACAGACCTGTCCCCACCAGTACTGTACCCCAGTGTTATACAGTGACAGACCTGTCCCCACCAGTACTGTACCCCAGTGTTATACAGTGACAGACCTGTCCCCACCAGTACTGTACCCCAGTGTTATACAGTGACAGACCTGTCCCCACCAGTACTGTACCCCAGTGTTATACAGTGACAGACCTGTCCCCACCAGTACTGTACCCCAGTGTTATACAGTGACAGACCTGTCCCCACCAGTACTGTACCCAGTGTTATACAGTGACAGACCTGTCCCCACCAGTACTGTACCCCAGTGTTATACAGTGACAGACCTGTCCCCACCAGTACTGTACCCCAGTGTTATACAGTGACAGACCTGTCCCCACCAGTACTGTACCCCAGTGTTATACAGTGACAGACCTGTCCCCACCAGTACTGTACCCCAGTGTTATACAGTGACAGACCTGTCCCCACCAGTACTGTACCCCAGTGTTATACATTGACAGACCTGTCCCCACCAGTACTGTACCCCAGTGTTATACAGTGACAGACCTGTCCCCACCAGTACTGTACCCCAGTGTTATACAGTGACAGTACCGCAGTGTTATACAGTGACAGACCTGTCCCCACCAGTACTGTACCCCAGTGTTATACAGTGACAGACCTGTCCCCACCAGTACTGTACCCGTGTGTTATACAGTGACAGACCTGTCCCCACCAGTACTGTACCCCAGTGTTATACAGTGACAGACCTGTCCCCACCAGTACTGTACCCCAGTGTTATACAGTGACAGACCTGTCCCCACCAGTACTGTACCCCAGTGTTATACAGTGACAGACCTGTCCCCACCAGTACTGTACCCCAGTGTTATACAGTGACAGACCTGTCCCCACCAGTACTGTACCCCAGTGTTATACAGTGACAGACCTGTCCCCACCAGTACTGTACCCCAGTGTTATACAGTGACAGACCTGTCCCCACCAGTACTGTACCCCAGTGTTATACAGTGACAGACCTGTCCCCACCAGTACTGTACCCCAGTGTTATACAGTGACAGACCTGTCCCCACCAGTACTGTACCCCAGTGTTATACAGTGACAGACCTGTCCCCACCAGTACTGTACCCCAGTGTTATACAGTGACAGACCTGTCCCCACCAGTACTGTACCCCAGTGTTATACAGTGACAGACCTGTCCCCACCAGTACTGTACCCCAGTGTTATACAGTGACAGACCTGTCCCCACCAGTACTGTACCCCAGTGTTATACAGTGACAGACCTGTCCCCACCAGTACTGTACCCCAGTGTTATACAGTGACAGACCTGTCCCCACCAGTACTGTACCCCAGTGTTATACAGTGACAGACCTGTCCCCACCAGTACTGTACCCCAGTGTTATACAGTGACAGACCTGTCCCCACCAGTACTGTACCCCAGTGTTATACAGTGACAGACCTGTCCCCACCAGTACTGTACCCCAGTGTTATACAGTGACAGACCTGTCCCCACCAGTACTGTACCCCAGTGTTATACAGTGACAGACCTGTCCCCACCAGTACTGTACCCCAGTGTTATACAGTGACAGACCTGTCCCCACCAGTACTGTACCCCAGTGTTATACAGTGACAGACCTGTCCCCACCAGTACTGTACCCCAGTGTTATACAGTGACAGACCTGTCCCCACCAGTACTGTACCCCAGTGTTATACAGTGACAGACCTGTCCCCACCAGTACTGTACCCCAGTGTTATACAGTGACAGACCTGTCCCCACCAGTACTGTACCCCAGTGTTATACAGTGACAGACCTGTCCCCACCAGTACTGTACCCCAGTGTTATACAGTGACAGACCTGTCCCCACCAGTACTGTACCCCAGTGTTATACAGTGACAGACCTGTCCCCACCAGTACTGTACCCCAGTGTTATACAGTGACAGACCTGTCCCCACCAGTACTGTACCCCAGTGTTATACAGTGACAGACCTGTCCCCACCAGTACTGTACCCCAGTGTTATACAGTGACAGACCTGTCCCCACCAGTACTGTACCCCAGTGTTATACAGTGACAGACCTGTCCCCACCAGTACTGTACCCCAGTGTTATACAGTGACAGACCTGTCCCCACCAGTACTGTACCCCAGTGTTATACAGTGACAGACCTGTCCCCACCAGTACTGTACCCCAGTGTTATACAGTGACAGACCTGTCCCCACCAGTACTGTACCCCAGTGTTATACAGTGACAGACCTGTCCCCACCAGTACTGTACCCCAGTGTTATACAGTGACAGACCTGTCCCCACCAGTACTGTACCCCAGTGTTATACAGTGACAGACCTGTCCCCACCAGTACTGTACCCCAGTGTTATACAGTGACAGACCTGTCCCCACCAGTACTGTACCCCAGTGTTATACAGTGACAGACCTGTCCCCACCAGTACTGTACCCCAGTGTTATACAGTGACAGACCTGTCCCCACCAGTACTGTACCCCAGTGTTATACAGTGACAGACCTGTCCCCACCAGTACTGTACCCAGTGTTATACAGTGACAGACCTGTCCCCACCAGTACTGTACCCCAGTGTTATACAGTGACAGACCTGTCCCCACCAGTACTGTACCCCAGTGTTATACAGTGACAGACCTGTCCCCACCAGTACTGTACCCCAGTGTTATACAGTGACAGACCTGTCCCCACCAGTACTGTACCCCAGTGTTATACAGTGACAGACCTGTCCCCACCAGTACTGTACCCCAGTGTTATACAGTGACAGACCTGTCCCCACCAGTACTGTACCCCAGTGTTATACAGTGACAGACCTGTCCCCACCAGTACTGTACCCCAGTGTTATACAGTGACAGACCTGTCCCCACCAGTACTGTACCCCAGTGTTATACAGTGACAGACCTGTCCCCACCAGTACTGTACCCCAGTGTTATACAGTGACAGACCTGTCCCCACCAGTACTGTACCCCAGTGTTATACAGTGACAGACCTGTCCCCACCAGTACTGTACCCCAGTGTTATACAGTGACAGACCTGTCCCCACCAGTACTGTACCCCAGTGTTATACAGTGACAGACCTGTCCCCACCAGTACTGTACCCCAGTGTTATACAGTGACAGACCTGTCCCCACCAGTACTGTACCCCAGTGTTATACAGTGACAGACCTGTCCCCACCAGTACTGTACCCCAGTGTTATACAGTGACAGACCTGTCCCCACCAGTACTGTACCCCAGTGTTATACAGTGACAGACCTGTCCCCACCAGTACTGTACCCCAGTGTTATACAGTGACAGACCTGTCCCCACCAGTACTGTACCCCAGTGTTATACAGTGACAGACCTGTCCCCACCAGTACTGTACCCCAGTGTTATACAGTGACAGACCTGTCCCCACCAGTACTGTACCCCAGTGTTATACAGTGACAGACCTGTCCCACCAGTACTGTACCCCAGTGTTATACAGTGACAGACCTGTCCCCACCAGTACTGTACCCCAGTGTTATACAGTGACAGACCTGTCCCCACCAGTACTGTACCCCAGTGTTATACAGTGACAGACCTGTCCCCACCAGTACTGTACCCCAGTGTTATACAGTGACAGACCTGTCCCCACCAGTACTGTACCCCAGTGTTATACAGTGACAGACCTGTCCCCACCAGTACTGTACCCCAGTGTTATACAGTGACAGACCTGTCCCCACCAGTACTGTACCCCAGTGTTATACAGTGACAGACCTGTCCCCACCAGTACTGTACCCCAGTGTTATACAGTGACAGACCTGTCCCCACCAGTACTGTACCCCAGTGTTATACAGTGACAGACCTGTCCCCACCAGTACTGTACCCCAGTGTTATACAGTGACAGACCTGTCCCCACCAGTACTGTACCCCAGTGTTATACAGTGACAGACCTGTCCCCACCAGTACTGTACCCCAGTGTTATACAGTGACAGACCTGTCCCCACCAGTACTGTACCCAGTGTTATACAGTGACAGACCTGTCCCCACCAGTACTGTACCCCAGTGTTATACAGTGACAGACCTGTCCCCACCAGTACTGTACCCCAGTGTTATACAGTGACAGACCTGTCCCCACCAGTACTGTACCCCAGTGTTATACAGTGACAGACCTGTCCCCACCAGTACTGTACCCCAGTGTTATACAGTGACAGACCTGTCCCCACCAGTACTGTACCCCAGTGTTATACAGTGACAGACCTGTCCCCACCAGTACTGTACCCCAGTGTTATACAGTGACAGACCTGTCCCCACCAGTACTGTACCCCAGTGTTATACAGTGACAGACCTGTCCCCACCAGTACTGTACCCCAGTGTTATACAGTGACAGACCTGTCCCCACCAGTACTGTACCCCAGTGTTATACAGTGACAGACCTGTCCCCACCAGTACTGTACCCAGTGTTATACAGTGACAGACCTGTCCCCACCAGTACTGTACCCCAGTGTTATACAGTGACAGACCTGTCCCCACCAGTACTGTACCCCAGTGTTATACAGTGACAGACCTGTCCCCACCAGTACTGTACCCCAGTGTTATACAGTGACAGACCTGTCCCCACCAGTACTGTACCCCAGTGTTATACAGTGACAGACCTGTCCCCACCAGTACTGTACCCCAGTGTTATACAGTGACAGACCTGTCCCCACCAGTACTGTACCCCAGTGTTATACAGTGACAGACCTGTCCCCACCAGTACTGTACCCCAGTGTTATACAGTGACAGACCTGTCCCCACCAGTACTGTACCCCAGTGTTATACAGTGACAGACCTGTCCCCACCAGTTCTGTACCCCAGTGTTATCCAGTGACAGACCTGTCCCCACCAGTACAGTACCCGTGTTATACAGTGACAGACCTGTCCCCACCAGTACTGTACCCCAGTGTTGTACAGTGACAGACCTGTCCCCACCAGTACTGTACCACAGTGTTATACAGTGACAGACCCGTCCCCACCAGTACTGTACCCCAGTGTTATACAGTGACAGACCTGTCCCCACCAATGATTTACTCCAGTGTTATACAGTGACAGACCTGTCCCCACCAGTACTGTACCCCAGTGTTATACAGTGACAGACCTGTCCCCACCAGTACTGTACCCCAGTGTTATACAGTGACAGACCTGTCCCCACCAGTACTGTACCCCAGTGTTATACAGTGACAGACCTGTCCCCCCAGTACTGTACCCCAGTGTTATACAGTGACAGACCTGTCCCCACCAGTACTGTACCCCAGTGTTATACAGTGACAGACCTGTCCCCACCAGTACTGTACCCCAGTGTTATACAGTGACAGACCTGTCCCCACCAGTACTGTACCCCAGTGTTATACAGTGACAGACCTGTCCCCACCAGTACTGTACCCCAGTGTTATACAGTGACAGACCTGTCCCCACCAGTACTGTACCCCAGTGTTATACAGTGACAGACCTGTCCCCACCAGTACTGTACCCCAGTGTTATACAGTGACAGACCTGTCCCCACCAGTACTGTACCCCAGTGTTATACAGTGACAGACCTGTCCCCACCAGTACTGTACCCCAGTGTTATACAGTGACAGACCTGTCCCCACCAGTACTGTACCCCAGTGTTATACAGTGACAGACCTGTCCCCACCAGTACTGTACCCCAGTGTTATACAGTGACAGACCTGTCCCCACCAGTACTGTACCCCAGTGTTATACAGTGACAGACCTGTCCCCACCAGTACTGTACCCCAGTGTTATACAGTGACAGACCTGTCCCACCAGTACTGTACCCCAGTGTTATACAGTGACAGACCTGTCCCCACCAGTACTGTACCCAGTGTTATACAGTGACAGACCCGTCCCCACCAGTACTGTACCCCAGTGTTATACAGTGACAGACCTGTCCCCACCAGTACTGTACCCCAGTGTTATACAGTGACAGACCTGTCCCCACCAGTACTGTACCCCAGTGTTATACAGTGACAGACCTGTCCCCACCAGTACTGTACCCCAGTGTTATACAGTGACAGACCTGTCCCCACCAGTACTGTACCCCAGTGTTATACAGTGACAGACCTGTCCCCACCAGTACTGTACCCCAGTGTTATACAGTGACAGACCTGTCCCCACCAGTACTGTACCCCAGTGTTATACAGTGACAGACCTGTCCCCACCAGTACTGTACCCCAGTGTTATACAGTGACAGACCTGTCCCCACCAGTACTGTACCCCAGTGTTATACAGTGACAGACCTGTCCCCACCAGTACTGTACCCAGTGTTATACAGTGACAGACCTGTCCCCACCAGTACTGTACCCCAGTGTTATACAGTGACAGACCTGTCCCCACCAGTACTGTACCCCAGTGTTATACAGTGACAGACCTGTCCCCACCAGTACTGTACCCCAGTGTTATACAGTGACAGACCTGTCCCCACCAGTACTGTACCCCAGTGTTATACAGTGACAGACCTGTCCCCACCAGTACTGTACCCCAGTGTTATACAGTGACAGACCTGTCCCCACCAGTACTGTACCCCAGTGTTATACAGTGACAGACCTGTCCCCACCAGTACTGTACCCCAGTGTTATACAGTGACAGACCTGTCCCCACCAGTACTGTACCCCAGTGTTATACAGTGACAGACCTGTCCCCACCAGTACTGTACCCCAGTGTTATACAGTGACAGACCTGTCCCCACCAGTACTGTACCCCAGTGTTATACAGTGACAGACCTGTCCCCACCAGTACTGTACCCCAGTGTTATACAGTGACAGACCTGTCCCCACCAGTACTGTACCCCAGTGTTATACAGTGACAGACCTGTCCCCACCAGTACTGTACCCCAGTGTTATACAGTGACAGACCTGTCCCCACCAGTACTGTACCCCAGTGTTATACAGTGACAGACCTGTCCCCACCAGTACTGTACCCAGTGTTATACAGTGACAGACCTGTCCCCACCAGTACTGTACCCCAGTGTTATACAGTGACAGACCTGTCCCCACCAGTACTGTACCCCAGTGTTATACAGTGACAGACCTGTCCCCACCAGTACTGTACCCCAGTGTTATACAGTGACAGACCTGTCCCCACCAGTACTGTACCCAGTGTTATACAGTGACAGACCTGTCCCCACCAGTACTGTACCCCAGTGTTATACAGTGACAGACCTGTCCCCACCAGTACTGTACCCCAGTGTTATACAGTGACAGACCTGTCCCCACCAGTACTGTACCCCAGTGTTATACAGTGACAGACCTGTCCCCACCAGTACTGTACCCCAGTGTTATACAGTGACAGACCTGTCCCCACCAGTACTGTACCCCAGTGTTATACAGTGACAGACCTGTCCCCACCAGTACTGTACCCCAGTGTTATACAGTGACAGACCTGTCCCCACCAGTACTGTACCCCAGTGTTATACAGTGACAGACCTGTCCCCACCAGTACCCCAGTGTTATACAGTGACAGACCTGTCCCCACCAGTACTGTACCCCAGTGTTATACAGTGACAGACCTGTCCCCACCAGTACTGTACCCCAGTGTTATACAGTGACAGACCTGTCCCCACCAGTACTGTACCCCAGTGTTATACAGTGACAGACCTGTCCCCACCAGTACTGTACCCCAGTGTTATACAGTGACAGACCTGTCCCCACCAGTACTGTACCCCAGTGTTATACAGTGACAGACCTGTCCCCACCAGTACTGTACCCCAGTGTTATACAGTGACAGACCTGTCCCCACCAGTACTGTACCCCAGGGTTATACAGTGACAGACCTGTCCCCACCAGTACTGTACCCCAGTGTTATACAGTGACAGACCTGTCCCCACCAGTACTGTACCCCAGTGTTATACAGTGACAGACCTGTCCCCACCAGTACTGTACCCCAGTGTTATACAGTGACAGACCTGTCCCACCAGTACTGTACCCCAGTGTTATACAGTGACAGACCCGTCCCCACCAGTACTGTACCCCAGTGTTATACAGTGACAGACCTGTCCCTACCAGTACTGCACCCCAGTGTTAAACAGTGACAGACCTGTCACCACCAGTACTGTACCCCAGTGTTATACAGTGACAGACCTGTCCCCACCAGTACTGTACCCCAGTGTTATACAGTGACAGACCTGTCCCCACCAGTACTGTACCCCAGTGTTATACAGTGACAGGCCTGTCCCCTCCAGAACTGTACCTCAGTGTTATACAGTGACAGACCTGCCCGACCAGTACTGTACCCCAGTGAGATACAGTGACAGTCCTGTCCCCACCAGTAATGTACCCCAGTGTTATACAGTGACAGACCTGTCTCCACCAGTACTGTACCCCAATGTTATACAGTGACAGACCTGTCCCCACCAGTACTGTACCCTAGTGTTATAAAGGGACAGACCCGTTCTCACCAGTACTGTACCCTAGTGTCATACAGTGACAGACCCATCCCTACCAGTACTGTACCCCAGTGGTAAACAATGACAGACCTGTCACCACCAGTACTATACCCCGGTGTTATACAGTGACAGTCCCGTCCCCACCAGTACTGTACCCCAGTGTTATACAGTGACAGACCTGTCCCCACCAGTACTGTACCCCAGTGTTATACAGTGACAGTCCCTTCCCCACCAGTACTGTACCCCAGTGTTATACAGTGACAGACCTGTCCCCACCAGTACTGTACCCCAGTGTTATACAGTGACAGACCTGTCCCCACCAGTACTGTACCCCAGTGTTATACAGTGACAGACCTGTCCCCACCAGTACTGTACCCCAGTGTTATACAGTGACAGAACTGTCCAAACCAGTACATAACCCCAGTGTTATACAGTGACAGACCTGTCCCCACCAGTACTGTACCCCAGGGTTATACAGTGACAGACCTGTCCCCACCAGTACTGTACCCCAGTGTTATACAGTGACAGAACTGTCCAAACCAGTACATAACCCCAGTGTTATACAGTGACAGACCTGTCCCCACCAGTACTGTTCCCCAGGGTTATACAGTGACAGACCTGTCCCCACCAGTACTGTACCCCAGTGTTATACAGTGACAGACCGGTCCCCACCAGTACTGTACCCCAGTGCTATACGGTGACAGACCTGTCCCCACCAGTACTGTACCCCAGTGTTATACAGTGACAGACCAGTCCCCACCAGTACTGTACCCCAGTGTTATACAGTGACAGACCTGTCCCCACCAGTACTGTACCCCAGTGTTATACAGTGACAGACCTGTCCCCACTAGTACTGTACCCCAGTGTTATACAGTGACAGACCTGTCCCCACCAGTACTGTACCCTAGTGTTATACAGTGGCAGACCTGTCTACACCAGTAATGTACCCCAGTGTTATGCAGTGACAGACCTGTCCCCACCAGTACTGTACCCCAGTGTTATACAGTGACAGACCTGTCCATACCAGTACTGTACCCCAGTGTTATACAGTGACAGACCTGTCCCCACCAGTACTGTACCCCAGTGTTATACAGTGACAGACCTGTCCACACCCGTACTGTACCCGTGTTATACAGTGACAGACCTGTCAACACCAGTACTGTACCCCAGTGTTATACAGTGACAGACTTGTTCCCACCAGTACTGTACCCCAGTGTCATGCAGTGACAGACCTGTCCCCACCAGTACTGTACCCCAGTGCTATACAGTGACAGACCTGTCCCCATCAGTACTGTACCCCAGTGTTATACAGTGACAGACCTGTCCCCACCAGTACCGTATCCCAGTGTTATACAGTGACAGACCTGTCCCCACCAGTACTGTACCCCAGTGTTATACAGTGACAGACCTGTCCCCACCAGTACTGTACCCCAGTGTTATACAGTGACAGACCTGTCCCCACCAGTACTGTATCCCAGTGTTATACAGTGACAGACCTGTCCCCACCAGTATTGTACCCCAGTGTTATACAGTGACAGACCTGTCCCCACCAGTACTGTACCCCAGTGTTATACAGTGACAGACCTGTCCCCACCAGTACTGCACTGCAGTGTTATACAGTGACAGACCTGTCCCCACCAGTACTGTACCCCAGTGCTATACAGTGACAGACCTGTCCCCACCAGTACTGTACCCCAGTGTTATACAGTGACAGACCAGTCCCCCACCAGTACTGTACCCCAGTGTTATACAGTGACAGACCTGTCCCCACCAGTACTGTACCTCAGTGTTATACAGTGACAGACCTGTCCACACCAGTACTGTATCCCAGTGTTATACAGTGACAGACCTGTCCACACCAGTACTTTACCCCAGTGTTATACAGTGACAGACCTGTCCCCACCAGTACTGTACCCCAGTGTTATACAGTGACAGAAATATCCCCACCAGTACTGTACCCCAGTGTTATACAGTGACAGACCTGTCCCCACCGGTACTGTACCCCAGTGTTATACAGTGACAAACCTGCCCCACCAGTACTGTACCCCAGTGTTATACAGTGACAGACCTGTCCCCACTAGTACTGTACCCCAGTGTTATACAGTGACAGACCTGTCCCCACCAGTACTGTACCCCAGTGTTATACAGTGACAGACCCATTCCCACCAGTACTGTACCCCAGTGTTATACAGTGACAGACCTGCCTCACCAGTACTGTACCCCAGTGTTATACAGTGACAGACCTGCCCCACCAGTACTGTACCCCAGTGTTATACAGTGACAGACCTGCCCCACCAGTACTGTACCCCAGTGTTATACAGTGACAGACCTGTCCCCACCAGTACCGTACCCCAGTGTTATACAGTGACAGACCTGTCCCCACCAGTACTGTACCCCAGTGTTATACAGTGACAGACCTGTCCCCACCAGTACCGTATCCCAGTGTTATACAGTGACAGACCTGTCCCCACCAGTACTGTACCGCAGTGTTATACAGTGACAGACCTGTCCCCACCAGTACTGTACCCCAGTGTTATACAGTGACAGACCTGTCCACACCAGTACTGTATCCCAGTGTTATACAGTGACAGACCTGTCCCCACCAGTACTGTACGCCAGTGTTATACAGTGACAGACCTGTCCCCACCAGTACTGTACCCCAGTGTTATACAGTGACAGACCTGTCCCCACCAGTACTGTACTGCAGTGTTATACAGTGACAGACCGGTCCCCACCAGTACTGTACCCCAGTGCTATACAGTGACAGACCTGTCCCCACCAGTACTGTACCCCAGTGTTATACAGTGACAGACCTGTCCACACCAGTACTGTACCCCAGTGTTATACAGTGACAGACCAGTCCCCACCAGTACTGTACCCCAGTGTTATACAGTGACAGACCTGTCCCCACCAGTACTGTACCCCAGTGTTATACAGTGACAGACCTGTCCCCACTAGTACTGTACCCCAGTGTTATACAGTGACAGACCTGTCCCCACCAGTACTGTACCCTAGTGTTATACAGTGGCAGACCTGTCTACACCAGTAATGTACCCCAGTGTTATGCAGTGACAGACCTGTCCCCACCAGTACTGTACCCCAGTGTTATACAGTGACAGACCTGTCCATACCAGTACTGTACCCCAGTGTTATACAGTGACAGACCTGTCCCCACCAGTACTGTACCCCAGTGTTATACAGTGACAGACCTGTCCACACCCGTACTGTACCCGTGTTATACAGTGACAGACCTGTCAACACCAGTACTGTACCCCAGTGTTATACAGTGACAGACTTGTTCCCACCAGTACTGTACCCCAGTGTCATGCAGTGACAGACCTGTCCCCACCAGTACTGTACCCCAGTGCTATACAGTGACAGACCTGTCCCCATCAGTACTGTACCCCAGTGTTATACAGTGACAGACCTGTCCCCACCAGTACCGTATCCCAGTGTTATACAGTGACAGACCTGTCCCCACCAGTACTGTACCCCAGTGTTATACAGTGACAGACCTGTCCCCACCAGTACTGTACCCCAGTGTTATACAGTGACAGACCTGTCCCCACCAGTACTGTACCCCAGTGTTATACAGTGACAGACCTGTCCCCACCAGTACTGTACCCCAGTGTTATACAGTGACAGACCTGTCCCCACCAGTACTGTATCCCAGTGTTATACAGTGACAGACCTGTCCCCACCAGTATTGTACCCCAGTGTTATACAGTGACAGACCTGTCCCCACCAGTACTGTACCCCAGTGTTATACAGTGACAGACCTGTCCCCACCAGTACTGCACTGCAGTGTTATACAGTGACAGACCTGTCCCCACCAGTACTGTACCCCAGTGCTATACAGTGACAGACCTGTCCCCACCAGTACTGTACCCTAGTGTTATACAGTGGCAGACCTGTCTACACCAGTAATGTACCCCAGTGTTATGCAGTGACAGACCTGTCCCCACCAGTACTGTACCCCAGTGTTATACAGAGACAGACCTGTCCACACCAGTACTGTACCCCAGTGTTATACAGTGACAGACCTGTCCATACCAGTACTGTACCCCAGTGTTATACAGTGACAGACCTGTCCCCACCAGTACTGTACCCCAGTGTTATACAGTGACAGACCTGTCCACACCCGTACTGTACCCGTGTTATACAGTGACAGACCTGTCAACACCAGTACTGTACCCCAGTGTTATACAGTGACAGACTTGTTCCCACCAGTACTGTACCCCAGTGTCATGCAGTGACAGACCTGTCCACACCAGTACTGTACCCCAGTGCTATACAGTGACAGACCTGTCCCCATCAGTACTGTACCCCAGTGTTATACAGTGACAGACCTGTCCCCACCAGTACCGTATCCCAGTGTTATACAGTGACAGACCTGTCCCCACCAGTACTGTACCCCAGTGTTATAGTGACAGACCTGACCCCACCAGTACTGTACCCCAGTGTTATACAGTGACAGACCTGTCCCCACCAGTACTGCACTGCAGTGTTATACAGTGACAGACCTGTCCCCACCAGTACTGTACCCCAGTGCTATACAGTGACAGACCTGTCCCCACCAGTACTGTACCCCAGTGTTATACAGTGACAGACCAGTCCCCCACCAGTACTGTACCCCAGTGTTATACAGTGACAGACCTGTCCCCACCAGTACTGTACCTCAGTGTTATACAGTGACAGACCTGTCCACACCAGTACTGTATCCCAGTGTTATACAGTGACAGACCCGTCCCCACCAGCACTATACCCCAGTGTTATACAGTGACAGACCTGTCCACACCAGTACTGTATCCCAGTGTTATACAGTGACAGACCTGTCCCACCACTACTGTACCCCAGTGTTATACAGTGACAGACCTGTCTACACCAGTACTATACCCTATTGTTATACAGTGACAGACCTGTCCCCACCAGTACTGTACCACAGTGTTACACAGTGACAGACCTGTCCCATCCAGTACTGTACCCTAGAGTTATACAGTGACAGGCCTGTCCCCTCCAGTACTGTACCCCAGTGTTATACAGTGACAGACCTGTCCCCACCAGTACTGTACCCCAGTGTTATACAGTGACAGACCCGCCCTCACCAGTGCTGTACCCCAGTGTTATAAAGTGACAGACCTGCACCACCAGTAATGTAACCCAGTGTTACACAGGGATAGACCTGTCCCCACCAGTAATGTAACCCAGTGTTATACAGCGACAGACCCGTCCCCACCAGTACTGTAGCCCAATGTTATACAGTGACAGACCTGTCCCCACCAGTACTGTACCCTAGTGTTATACAGTGACAGACCTGTCCCCACCAGTACTGTACAATATTGTTATACAGTGACAGACCTGTCCCCACCAGTACTGTACCACAGTGTTACACAGTGACAGACCTGTCCCATGCAGTACTGTACCATAGAGTTATAAAGTGACAGGCCTGTCCCCTCCAGTACTGTACCCCAGTGTTATACAGTGACAGACCTGTCCCCTCCAGAACTGTACCCCAGTGTTATACAGTGACAGACCTGTCCACACGAGTACTGTACCCCAGTGTTATACAGTGACAGACCTGTCCCCACCAGTACTGTACCCCAGTGTTATACAGTGACAGACCTGTCCACAGCAGTATTGTACCCCAGTGTTATACAGTGACAGACCTGTCCACACCAGTACTGTACCCCAGTTTTATACAGTGACAGACTTGTTCCCACCAGTACTGTACCCCAGTGCTTTACAGTGACAGACCTGTCCCCACCAGTACTGTACCCCAGTGTTATACAGTGACAGAAATGTCCCCACCAGAACTGTACCCCAGTGCTATACAGTGACAGACCTGTCCCCACCAGTATTGTACATCAGTGTTATACAGTGACAGACCTGTCTCCACTAGTACTGTACCCCAGTGTTATACAGTGACAGACCTGTCCACACCAGTACTGTACCCCAGTGTTATACAGTGACAGACCTGTCCACACCAATACTGTACACCAGTTTTATACAGTGACAGACTTGTTCCCACCAGTACTGTACCCCAGTGTTATACAGTGACAGACCTGTCCCCACCAGTACTGTACCACAGTGTTATACAGTGACAGACCTGTCCCCTCCAGTACTGTACCCCAGTGTTATACAGTGACAAACCTGTCCCCACCAGTAATGTACCCTAGTGTATACAGTGTCAGACCAGTCCCCACGAGTACTGTACCCCAGTGTTATACAGACAGACATGTCCCCAGCAGCACTGTACCCCAGTGTTATACAGTGACAGACCTGTCCGACCATTACTGTACCCCAGTATTACACAATGCCAGACCTGACCCCACCAGTACTGTGCCCCAGTGCTATACAGTGACAGACCTGTCCCCACTAGTAACATACCTTAGTGTTATACAGTTACAGACTAGGCCCAACGAGCACTATACGCCAGTGTTACACAATGCCAGACCTGTTCCCACCAGTACGTTGCCCCAATGTTATACAGCGACAGACCCGTCCCCACCAGTACTGTACCCCAGTGTTATACAGTGACAGACCTGTCCCCACCAGTACTGTACCCCAGTGTTATACAGTGACAGACCTGTCCACACCAGTACTGTATCCCAGTGTTATACAGTGACAGACCTGTCCCCACCAGTACTGTACCCCAGGGTTATACAGTGACAGACCTGTCCACACCAGTACTGTATCCCAGTGTTATACAGTGACAGACCTGTCCCCACCAGTACTGTACCCCAGGGTTATACAGTGACAGACCTGTCCCCACCAGTATTGTACCCCAGTGTTATACAGTGAATGACCTGTCCCCACCAGTACTGTACTGCAGTGTTATACAGTGACAGACCGGTCCCCACCAGTACTGTACCCCAGTGTTATACAGTGACAGACCTGTCCCCACCAGTACTGTACCCCAGTGTTATACAGTGACAGACCTGTCCCCATCAGTACTGTACCCTGTTATACAGTGACAGACCTGTCCCCATCAGTACTGTACCCTAGTGTTATACAGTGGCAGACCTGTCTACACCAGTAATGTACCCCAGTGTTATACAGTGACAGACCTGTCCCCACCAGTACTGTACTCCAGTATTATACAGTGACAGACCCGTCCCCACCAGCACTATACCCCAGTGTTATACAGTGACAGACCTGTCCACACCAGTACTGTATCCCAGTGTTATACAGTGACAGACCTGTCCCACCACTACTGTACCCCAGTGTTATACAGTGACAGACCTGTCTACACCAGTACTATACCCCAGTGTTATACAGTGACAGTACCGCAGTGTTATACAGTGACAGACCTGTCCCCACCAGTACTGTACCCCAGTGTTATACAGTGACAGGCCCGTCCCCATCAGTACTGTACTCGTGTGTTATACAGTGACAGACCCGTCCCCACCAATACTATAATCCCGAGGTTATACAGTGACAGACCTGTCCCCACCATTACTGTACTCCAGTGTTATACAGGGACAGACCCGTCCCCACCAGTACTGTACCCCAGTGTTATATAGTGACAGGCCTGTCCCCACCAGTACTGTACCCCAGTGTTATACAGTGACAGACCTGTCCCCTCCAGTACTGTACCTCAGTGTTATACAGTGACAGACCTGCCCGACCAGTACTGTACCCCAGTGAGATACAGTGACGGTCCTGTCCCCACCAGTAATGTACCCCAGTGTTATACAGTGACAGACCTGTCTCCACCAGTACTGTACCCCAATGTTATACAGTGACAGACCTGTCCCCACCAGTACTGTACCCTAGTGTTATACAGTGACAGACCCGTTCTCACCAGTACTGTACCCCAGTGTTATACAGAGACAGACCCATCCCTACCAGTACTGCACCCCAGTGGTAAACAGTGACAGACCTGTCACCACCAGTACTGTACCCCAGTGTTATATAGTGACAGGCCTGTCCCCACCAGTACTGTACCCCAGTGTTATACAGTGACAGACCTGTCCCCTCCAGTACTGTACCCCAGTGTTATACAGTGACAGGCCTGTCCCCTCCAGAACAGTACCTCAGTGTTATACAGTGACAGACCTGCCCGACCAGTACTGTACCCCAGTGAGATACAGTGACGGTCCTGTCCCCACCAGTAATGTACCCCAGTGTTATACAGTGACAGACCTGTCTCCACCAGTACTGTACCCCAATGTTATACAGTGACAGACCTGTCCCCACCAGTTCTGTACCCTAGTGTGACACAGTGACAGACCCGTTCTCACCAGTACTGTACCCTAGTGTCATACAGTGACAGACCCATCCCTACCAGTACTGCACCCCAGTGGTAAACAGTGACAGACCTGTCCCCACCAGTACTGTACCCCGTGTTATACAGTGACTGTCCCGTCCCCACCAGTACTGTACCCCAGTGTTATACAGTGACAGACCTGTCCCCACCAGTACTGTACCCCAGTGTTATACAGTGACTGTCCCGTCCCCACCAGTACTGTACCCCAGTGTTATACAGTGACAGACCTGTCCCCACCAGTACTGTACCCCAGTGTTATACAGTGACAGACCTGTCCCCACCAGTACTGTACCCCAGTGTTATACAGTGACAGACCTGTCCCCACCAGTATTGTACCCCAGTGTTATACAGTGACAGAACTGTCCAAACCAGTACATAACCCCAGTGTTATACAGTGACAGACCTGTCCCCACCAGTACTGTACCCCAGGGTTATACAGTGACAGACCTGTCCCCACCAGTACTGTACCCCAGTGTTATACAGTGACAGAACTGTCCAAACCAGTACATAACCCCAGTGTTATACAGTGACAGACCTGTCCCCACCAGTACTGTTCCCCAGGGTTATACAGTGACAGACCTGTCCCCACCAGTACTGTACCCCAGTGTTATACAGTGACAGACCGGTCCCCACCAGTACTGTACCCCAGTGCTATACGGTGACAGACCTGTCCCCACCAGTACTGTACCCCAGTGTTATACAGTGACAGACCAGTCCCCACCAGTACTGTACCCCAGTGTTATACAGTGACAGACCTGTCCCCACCAGTACTGTACCCCAGTGTTATACAGTGACAGACCTGTCCCCACTAGTACTGTACCCCAGTGTTATACAGTGACAGACCTGTCCCCACCAGTACTGTACCCTAGTGTTATACAGTGGCAGACCTGTCTACACCAGTAATGTACCCCAGTGTTATACAGTGACAGACCTGTCCCCACCAGTACTGTACCCCAGTGTTATACAGTGACAGACCTGTCCATACCAGTACTGTACCCCAGTGTTATACAGTGACACACTTGTCCCCACCAGTACTGTACCTCAGTGTTATACAGAGAGAGACCTGTCCCCACCAGTACTGTACTCGTGTTATACAGTGACAGACCTGTCAACACCAGTACTGTACCCCAGTGTTATACAGTGACAGACTTGTTCCCACCAGTACTGTACCCCAGTGTCATGCAGTGACAGACCTGTCCCCACCAGTACTGTACCCCAGTGCTATACAGTGACAGACCTGTCCCCATCAGTACTGTACCCCAGTGTTATACAGTGACAGACCTGTCCCCACCAGTACCGTATCCCAGTGTTATACAGTGACAGACCTGTCCCCACCAGTACTGTACCCCAGTGTTATACAGTGACAGACCTGTCCCCACCAGTACTGTACCCCAGTGTTATACAGTGACAGACCTGTCCCCACCAGTACTGTATCCCAGTGTTATACAGTGACAGACCTGTCCCCACCAGTACTGTACCCCAGTGTTATACAGTGACAGACCTGTCCCCACCAGTACTGTACCCCAGTGTTATACAGTGACAGACCTGTCCCCACCAGTACTGCACTGCAGTGTTATACAGTGACAGACCTGTCCCCACCAGTACTGTACCCCAGTGTTATACAGTGACAGACCTGTCCCCACCAGTACTGTACCCCAGTGTTATACAGTGACAGACCTGTCCCCACCAGTACTGTACCCCAGTGTTATACAGTGACAGACCTGTCCCCACCAGTACTGTACCCCAGTGTTATACAGTGACAGACCTGTCCACACCAGTACTGTACCCCAGTGTTATACAGTGACAGACCTGTCCCCACCAGTACTGTACCCCAGTGTTATACAGTGACAGACCTGTCCCCACCAGTACTGTACCCCAGTGTTATACAGTGACAGACCTGTCCCCACCAGTACTGTACCCCAGTGTTATACAGTGACAGACCTGTCCCCACCAGTACTGTACCCCAGTGTTATACAGTGACAGACCTGTCCCCACCAGTACTGTACCCCAGTGTTATACAGTGACAGACCTGTCCCCACCAGTACTGTACCCCAGTGTTATACAGTGACAGACCTGTCCCCACCAGTACTGTACCCCAGTGTTATACAGTGACAGACCTGCCCCACCAGTACTGTACCCCAGTGTTATACAGTGACAGACCTGTCCCCACCAGTACTGTACCCCAGTGTTATACAGTGACAGACCTGTCCCCACCAGTACTGTACCCCAGTGTTATACAGTGACAGACCTGTCCCCACCAGTACTGTACCCCAGTGTTATACAGTGACAGACCTGTCCCCACCAGTACTGTACCCCAGTGTTATACAGTGACAGACCTGTCCCCACCAGTACTGTACCCCAGTGTTATACAGTGACAGACCTGTCCCCACCAGTACTGTACCCCAGTGTTATACAGTGACAGACCTGTCCCCACCAGTACTGTACCCCAGTGTTATACAGTGACAGACCTGTCCCCACCAGTACTGTACCCCAGTGTTATACAGTGACAGACCTGTCCCCACCAGTACTGTATCCCAGTGTTATACAGTGACAGACCTGTCCCCACCAGTACTGTACCGCAGTGTTATACAGTGACAGACCTGTCCCCACCAGTACTGTACCCCAGTGTTATACAGTGACAGACCTGTCCCCACCAGTACTGTGCCCAGTGTTATACAGTGACAGACCTGTCCCCACCAGTACTGTACCCCAGTGTTATACAGTGACAGACCTGTCCCCACCAGTACTGTACCCCAGTGTTATACAGTGACAGACCTGTCCCCACCAGTACTGTACCCAGTGTTATACAGTGACAGACCTGTCCCCACCAGTACTGTACCCCAGTGTTATACAGTGACAGACCTGTCCCCACCAGTACTGTACCCCAGTGTTATACAGTGACAGACCTGTCCACACCAGTACTGTACCCCAGTGTTATACAGTGACAGACCTGTCCCCACCAGTACTGTACCCCAGTGTTATACAGTGACAGACCTGTCCCCACCAGTACTGTACCCCAGTGTTATACAGTGACAGACCTGTCCCCACCAGTACTGTACCCCAGTGTTATACAGTGACAGACCTGTCCCCACCAGTACTGTACCCTAGTGTTATACAGTGACAGACCTGTCCACACCAGTACTGTACCCCAGTGTTATACAGTGACAGACCTGTCCCCACCAGTACTGTACCCCAGTGTTATACAGTGACAGACCTGTCCACACCAGTACTGTACCCCAGTGTTATACAGTGACAGACCTGTCCCCACCAGTACTGTACCCCAGTGTTATACAGTGACAGACCTGTCCCCACCAATAGTGTACCCAGTGTTATACAGTGACAGACCTGTCCACACCAGTACTGTACCCCAGTGTTATACAGTGACAGACCTGTCCCCACCAGTACTGTACCCCAGTGTATACAGTGACAGACCTGTCCCCACCAGTACTGTACCCCAGTGTTATACAGTGACAGACCTGTCCCCACCAGTACTGTACCCCAGTGTTATACAGTGACAGACCTGTCCCCACCAGTACTGTATCCCAGTGTTATACAGTGACAGACCTGTCCCCACCAGTACTGTACCCCAGTGTTATACAGTGACAGACCTGTCCCCACCAGTACTGTACCCCAGTGTTATACAGTGACAGACCTGTCCCCACCAGTACTGTACCCCAGTGTTATACAGTGACAGACCTGTCCCCACCAGTACTGTACCCCAGTGTTATACAGTGACAGACCTGTCCCCACCAGTACTGTACCCCAGTGTTATACAGTGACAGACCTGTCCCCACCAGTACTGTACCCCAGTGTTATACAGTGACAGACCTGTCCCCACCAGTACTGTACCCCAGTGTTATACAGTGACAGACCTGTCCCCACCAGTACTGTACCCCAGTGTTATACAGTGACAGACCTGTCCCCACCAGTACTGTACCCCAGTGTTATACAGTGACAGACCTGACCACACCAGTACTGTACCCCAGTGTTATACAGTGACAGACCTGTCCCCACCAGTACTGTACCCCAGTGTTATACAGTGACAGACCTGTCCCCACCAGTACTGTACCCCAGTGTTATACAGTGACAGACCTGTCCCCACCAGTACTGTACCCCAGTGTTATACAGTGACAGACCTGTCCCCACCAGTACTGTACCCCAGTGTTATACAGTGACAGACCTGTCCCCACCAGTACTGTACCCCAGTGTTATACAGTGACAGACCTGTCCCCACCAGTACTGTACCCCAGTGTTATACAGTGACAGACCTGTCCCCACCAGTACTGTACCCCAGTGTTATACAGTGACAGACCTGTCCCCACCAGTACTGTACCCCAGTGTTATACAGTGACAGACCTGTCCCCACCAGTACTGTACCCCAGTGTTATACAGTGACAGACCTGTCCCCACCAGTACTGTACCCCAGTGTTATACAGTGACAGACCTGTCCCCACCAGTACTGTACCCCAGTGTTATACAGTGACAGACCTGTCCCCACCAGTACTGTACCCCAGTGTTATACAGTGACAGACCTGTCCCCACCAGTACTGTACCCCAGTGTTATACAGTGACAGACCTGTCCCCACCAGTACTGTACCCCAGTGTTATACAGTGACAGACCTGTCCCCACCAGTACTGTATCCCAGTGTTATACAGTGACAGACCTGTCCCCACCAGTACTGTACCCAGTGTTATACAGTGACAGACCTGTCCCCACCAGTACTGTACCCCAGTGTTATACAGTGACAGACCTGTCCACACCAGTACTGTATCCCAGTGTTATACAGTGACAGACCTGTCCCCACCAGTACTGTACCCCAGTGTTATACAGTGACAGACCTGTCCCCACCAGTACTGTACCCCAGTGTTATACAGTGACAGACCTGTCCCCACCAGTACTGTACTCCAGTGTTATACAGTGACAGACCTGTCCCCACCAGTACTGTACCCCAGTGTTATACAGTGACAGACCTGTCCCCACCAGTACTGTACCCCAGTGTTATACAGTGACAGACCTGTCCCCACCAGTACTGTACCCAGTGTTATACAGTGACAGACCTGTCCCCACCAGTACTGTACCCCAGTGTTATACAGTGACAGACCTGTCCCCACCAGTACTGTACCCCAGTGTTATACAGTGACAGACCTGTCCCCACCAGTACTGTACCCCAGTGTTATACAGTGACAGACCTGTCTCCACCAGTACTGTACCCCAGTGTTATACAGTGACAGACCTGTCCCCACCAGTACTGTACCCTGTGTTATACAGTGACAGACCTGTCCCCACCAGTACTGTACCCCAGTGTTATACAGTGACAGACCTGTCCCCACCAGTACTGTACCCCAGTGTTATACAGTGACAGACCTGTCCCCACCAGTACTGTACCCCAGTGTTATACAGTGACAGACCTGTCCCCACCAGTACTGTACCCCAGTGTTATACAGTGACAGACCTGTCCCACCAGTACTGTACCCCAGTGTTATACAGTGACAGACCTGTCCCCACCAGTACTGTACCCCAGTGTTATACAGTGACAGACCTGTCCCCACCAGTACTGTACCCCAGTGTTATACAGTGACAGACCTGTCCCCACCAGTACTGGACCCCAGTGTTAGACAGTGACAGACCTGTCCCCACCAGTACTGTACCCCAGTGTTATACAGTGACAGACCCATTCCCACCAGTACTGTACCCCAGTGTTATACAGTGACAGACCTGCCCCACCAGTACTGTACCCCAGTGTTATACAGTGACAGACCTGCCCCACCAGTACTGTACCCCAGTGTTATACAGTGACAGACCTGTCCCCACCAGTAATGTACCCCAGTGTTATACAGTGACAGACCTGTCCCCACCAGTACTGTACCCCAGTGTTATACAGTGACAGACCCATTCCCACCAGTACTGTACCCCAGTGTTATACAGTGACAGACCTGCCCCACCAGTACTGTATCCCAGTGTTATACAGTGACAGACCTGCCCCACCAGTACTGTACCCCAGTGTTATACAGTGACAGACCCATTCCCACCAGTACTG
This sequence comes from Carcharodon carcharias, assembly GCF_017639515.1. NCBI lineage: Eukaryota > Metazoa > Chordata > Chondrichthyes > Lamniformes > Lamnidae > Carcharodon > Carcharodon carcharias. The sequence continues at coordinate 2,444,228 of NC_054488.1, read as the reverse complement.
TACCCCATGTTATACAGTGACAGACCTGTCTACACCAGTACTGTACCCGTGTTATACAGTGACAGACCTGTCCCCACCAGTACTGTACCCCAGTGTTATAGTGACAGACCTGCCCCACCAGTACTGTACCCCAGTGTTATACAGTGACAGACCTGTCTACACCAGTACTGTACCCCAGTGTTATACAGTGACAGACCTGCCCCACCTGTACTGTACCCCAGTGTTATACAGTGACAGACCTGCCCCACCAGTCCTGTACCCCAGTGTTATACAGTGACAGACCTGCCCCACCAGTACTGTACCCCAGTGTTATACAGTGACAGACCTGTCCCCACCAGTACTGTACCCCAGGGTTATACAGTGACAGACCTGTCCCCACCAGTACTGTACCCCAGTGTTATACAGTGACAGACCTGTCCCCACCAGTACTGTACCCCAGGGTTATACAGTGACAGACCTGTCCACACCAGTACTGTACCCCAGGGTTATACAGTGACAGACCTGTCCACACCAGTACTGTACCCCAGTATTATACAGTGACAGACCTGTCCCCACCAGTACTGTATCCCAGTGTTATACAGTGACAGACCTGCCCCCACCAGTACTGTACCCCAGTGTTATACAGTGACAGACCTGTCCCCACCAGTACTGTACCCCAGTGTTATACAGTGACAGACCTGTCCCCACCAGTACTGTACCCCAGTGTTATACAGTGACAGACCTGTCCCCACCAGTACTGTACCCCAGTGTTATACAGTGACAGACCTGTCCCCACCAGTACTGTACCCCAGTGTTATACAGTGACAGACCTGCCCCACCAGTACTGTACCCCAGTGTTATACAGTGACAGACCTGTCCCCACCAGTACTGTACCCCAGTGTTATACAGTGACAGACCTGTCCCCACCAGTCCTGTACCCCAGTGTTATACAGTGACAGACCTGTCCCCACCAGTACTGTACCCCAGTGTTAGACATTCTGCTGTTATTTGGACGGTTCTATCCCGCCTCATACTCACTGAGCCAGGATTCCAGGGTCTCTCCTTCCGCCATGTTGACTCAGATCTCGGGAAATCTCGCGGGTTGACGCAGGGACGCAAACATCGCGAGGTTTCTGCGGTGATAGGGGGCGGGGCTGCAGTATAGGTCAGAGCCTAAAGGTCACGGGGTGAAATCTTAGCGAATGGAGTGAGGCTTTCGAGCTGGTTTTGGGGATGGGGCCTGGGAGTGGGGGCATTGGGCTGTATGATGGGGGGAGTTTGGGGTCTGGGATGGGGGCGGTTTTGGGGTCTAGGATGGGGGGTGGTTGGGGTCTAGTATGGGGGGGGTTTGGGTCTGGGTTGGGGGGGGTTTGGGTCTGGGACGGGGGGGGTTTTGGGGTCTGGGATAAGGGGGAGTTTTGGGTCTGGGATGTGGGCGTATTGGGGTCTAGGATGGGGGGGTGGTTGGTGTCTAGGATGCGGGGGGGGTTTGGGGTCTGGGATGGGGGGGTTTTGGGGTCTGGGATGGGGGGGGTTTTGGGGTCTGGGATAAGGGGGAGTTTGGGGTCTGGGTGGGGGTTTTGGGGTCTGGGATGGGTTGGGGTTTGGGGTCTGGGATGGGTTGGGGTTTGGGGTCTGGGATGGTGAGGGGTTTTGGGGTCTGGGATTGGGGGGTTTTGGGGTCTGGGATGGGGCGGTTTTGGGGTCTGGGATGGGGGGGTTTTGGGGTCTGGGATGGGGGGGTTTTGGGGGTCTGGGATAAGGGGGAGTTTGGGGTCTGGGATGGGGATGTGTTGGGATTAGAGGGTCTTTGGGGTCTGGGACAAATATGTGCACAATTTGTGGAGATGTGTAAAAACAATAACAATCGGGTAATTATATTAAGTGATTTCAACTTTCCCAACTTTAATTGGGATAGACATAGCGTTAAGGGCTTGGATGGAGTGGATTTCTTGAAATGTGTTCAGGACAAATTTTTAGTTCAATATATAGATGGTCCAAAAATGGACGGCGCAGTGCTGGACCTAATTCTGGGGAATGAAGCCGGACAGGTGGCTGAGGTGGTGGTGGCGGAGCATTTTAGTGATAGCGACCACAACATGATGCAGTTTACGTTTGTTATGAAGAAAGAAATAGACAAGTTGCAAAAAAAGTTTTGGATTGGGGGAGATCGGATTTTAGTAAAATAAGGCAGGATCTGGCCAAGGTAGAGTGGGAACAGTTACTTGTGGGGAAATCCACAGAGGAGCAGTGGGGGGCGTTCAGAAAGGAAATAGGGAGGGTACAGGCTCAACATGTTCACTCTAGGGTGATAGGAAGGAGTAACAAGCCCAGAGAACCATGGATGACCAGAGATATTCAGGATACGATGAGAAGGAAAAGAGAGGCTTTTAGCAGGTACAAGGGAAGCAAATCAGCAGAGGCATTAGTGGAGTGCAGACAGTGCAGGGTGGAGCTTAAGAAAGCAATTAGGAGAGCAAAGAGGGGATGTGAGAAAGCTCTGGCTGGTAAAATTAGGGAAAATCCCAAGATATTCTATAAGTATATCAATGGAAAGAGGATAACCAGGGAAAGAGTAGGGACCAAGGGTGCAATCTATGGGTGGAGCAAGAGGACAAGAGCTAGAGTGTTGAATGAATACTTCACATCCGTCTTCACCCAAGAGAATGAGGATTCTTGAGCAAATTGATATAGGGAGTGACATGGTTTTGGAGGTACTCAACAGGTCTGGCAGCATCTGCGGAGAGGAATACAGTTAACGTTTCAAGTCCGAATGACACTCCATCAGAACTAAGGGAAAATAGAAAAGAGGTGGAATTTTAGCTGGTTTAAGGGGGGGGTGGGACAGGTAGAGCTGGATAGAGGGCCAGTGATAGGTGGAGATTGCCAAAAGATGTCATAGACAAAAGGACAAAGAGGTGTTGACGGTGGTGATATTAGCTAAGAAATGTGCTAATGGGGACATTAAGGGTAGAAAGTAGGACGAGCAAGGGACAGATAGCCCTAGTGGGGGTGGGATGGGGGGAATCGAAATAGGTTAAAAGGTAGAGATAAAACAATGGATGGAAATGTATTTAAAAACAATGCAAATAGGTGGGAAAAGAAAAATATATATAAATTATTGGAAAGGGGGTGATTGGAAAGGGGGTGGGGATGGAGGAGAGAGTTCATGATCTAAAATTGTTGAATTCAATATTCAGTCCGGAAGGCTGTAAAGTGCCTAGTCGGAAGATGAGGTGCTGTTCTTCCAGTTTGCATTGAGCTTCACTGGAACAATGCAGCAGGCCAAGGACGGACATGTGGGCAAGAGAGCAGGGTGGAGTGTTGAAATGGCAAGCGACAGGGAGGTCTGGGTGACGCTTGCAGACAGACCGAAGGTGTTCCACAAAGCAGTCACCCAGTCTGCGTTTGGTCTCTCCAATGTAGAGGAAACCGCATTGGGAGCAGCAAATGCAGTAGACTAAATTGAGGGAAGTGCAAGTGAAGTGCTGCTTCACTTGAAAGGAGTGTATGGGCCCTTGGACAGTGAGGAGGGGGGAAGTAAAGGGGCAGGTGTTGCACCTTCTGCTGGGAAGGCGCCGTGGGAGGGGGTTGAGGTGTAGATCAGGGTGTCCCGGAGGGAACAATCCTTGCGAAATGTTGCCAGAGGTGGTGAAGGGAAGATGCGTTTGGTGGTGGCATCATGCTGGAGTTGGCAGAAATGGCGGAGGATGATCCTTTGAATGCGGAGGCTAGTGGGGTGATAAGTGAGGACAAGAGGGACCCTATCATGTTTCTGGGAGGGAGAAGGCGTGAGGGCGGATGCGTGGGAGATGGGCCGGACAAGGTTGAGGGCCCTGTCAACCACCGTGGGTGGAAAACCTCTGTTAGGGAAGAAGGAGGACATGTCAGAGGAACTGTTTTTGAAAGTGGCATCATTGGAATAGATGTGATGGAGGCGAAGGAACTGAGAGAATGGGATGGAGTCCTTACAGGAAGTGGGTGTGAGGAGCTGTAGTCAAGGTAGCTGTGGGAGTCGGTAGGCTTGTAATGGATATTGGTGGACAGTCTATCACCAGAAATTGAGACTGAGAGGTCAAGGAAGGGATGGGAAGTGTTAGTGATGGACCACGAGAAAATGATGGAGAGGTGGAAATTGGAAGCAAAATTAATAAATTCAGATCCAGACGAGAGCATGAAGCAGCACTGAAGCAGTCATCGATGTACCGGAGAAAGAGTTGTGGTAGAGGGCCTGAGTAAGACTGGAACAAGGAATGTTCCACATACCCCATAAAGAGACAGGCATAGCTGGGGCTCATGTGGGTACGCATAGCCACATCTTTTATTTGAAGGAAGTGAGACGAGTTTAAGGAGAAATTGTTCAGTGAGACCGTCCACCTCTATCAACACCTCTTCATCCTTTTGTCTATGACATCTTTTGGCAATCTCCACCTATCACTGGTCCTCTATCCAGCTCTACCTGTCCCAACCACTCTTAAACCAGCTTATATTTCACTTCTTTTCTACTTTTCCTTAGTTCTGATGAAGAGTCATTTGGACTCGAAACGTTAACTGTATCCCATTCCGCAGATGCTGTCAGACCTGCTGAGTTTTTCCAGGTATTTTTGCTTTTGTTCTAGATTTCCAGCATCCGCAATGTTTGCTTTTATCAAGGTATTGGAGGTGTTGGCAGGCTTAAAAATGGACAAATCCCCAGGTCCGGATGATTTGTGTCCCAGACTGCTGAGGGAGGCAAGGGAGGAGATCGCAGGGGCTCTGACCCAAATTTTTAATTCCTCTCTGGCCACGGGGGAGGTGCCAGAGGACTGGAGAACAGCTAAGGTGGTTCCGCTATTTAAGAAGGGTTGTAGAGATAAGCCAGGGAACTACAGGCCAGTGAGTCTCACGTCAGTGGTAGGGAAACTATTGGAGAAAATTTTGAAGGAGAGAATCTATCTCCACTTGGAGAGGCAAGGTTTGATCAGGGATAGTCAGCATGGCTTTGTCAGAGGGAGGTCATGCCTAACAAATTGGATTGAATTTTTTCAGGAGGTGACCAGGTGTGTAGATGAGGGTAGTGCAGTTGATGTAGTTGATATGGATTTCAGCAAAGCCTTTGACAAGGTCCCACATGGGAGACTTATAAAGAAGGCAAATGCACATGGGATACAGGGTAATTTGATAAGGTGGATTCAAAATTGGCTTAGTTGTCAGTGACAGAGGGTGATGACAGAAGGTTGCTTTAGTGACTGGTATCCAGTGTCCAGTGGTGTATCACAGGGATCTGTGTTGGATCCCCTATGATTTGTCATTTATATAAACGGCATAGGTGACTATGTGAGGGTTAAGATTAGTAAGTTTGCGGATGGCATATAGATTGGCCGGTTGGTTAACAGTGACGTTGAGTGTCTTGGACTACAGGAAGATATAGACAGGATGGTCAAATGGGCAGATAAGTGGCAGATGGAATTTAACCCTGAAAAGTGTGAGGTGATATACTTTGGAAGGAGTAATTTGACAAGGAAGTGTTCAATGAATGGCAAGACACTAGGAAGTTCTGAGGAACAAAGGAACTTTGGTGTGTGTGTCCATAGATCTCTGAAGGCGGAGGGGCATGTTAGTGGGGTGGTGAAAAAGGCACACAGGACATATTGCCTTTATCAATCGAGACATAGATTACAAATGTAGGGAGATCATGTTGGAGTTGCATAGAACCTTGGTGAGGCCACAGCTGGAGTCCATTATAGGAAGAATGTGATTGCACTGGAGAGGGTGCAGAGGAGATTCACCAAGATGATGCCTGGGATGAAACATTTAAGTTATGAAGAGAGGTTGGATAGACTTGGGTTATTTTCGTTGGAGCAGAGAAGACTGAGGAGCGACCTGATCGAGGTGTACAAGATTATGAGGGGCATGGACAGGGTGGATAGGGAGCAGCTGTTCCCCTTAGTTGAGGGTCAGTCACGAGGGGACATAAGTTCAAGGTGAGGGGCAGGAGGTTTAGGGGGATGTGAGGAAAAACTTGTTTACCCAGAGGGTGGTGAGGGTCTGGAATGCGCTGCCTGGGAGGGTGGTGGAGGCGGGTTGCCTCACATCCTTTAAAAAGTACCTGGATGAGCACTTGGCACGTCATAACATTCAAGGCTATGGGCCAGGTGCTGGTAAATGGGATTAGGTAGTCAGGTGTTGGTGCAGACACGATGGGCTGAAGGGCTTCTCCTGCACTGTGTGATTCTGTGATAAGGGGGAGTTTGTGGTCTGGGATAAGGGGGTTGTTTATGTTATGGTCTAGGGTAAGAGGGGGTTTGGGGTCTGGGATAAGGGGGTTGTTGTGGGGTCTGGATAAGGGAAGGTGTTTGGGGTCTGAGATAAGAGGGGGTTCAAGGTCTGGAATAAAAGGGGTGTTTGGGGTCTTGATAAGGGGGGTGTTTGGGGTCTGGATAAGGGGGGTGTTTGGGGTCTGGATAAGGGGGGTGTTTGGGGTCTGGATAAGGTGGGTGTTTGGGGTCTGGATAAGGTGGGTGTTTGGGGTCTGGATAAGGGGGGGTGTTTGGGGTCTGGGATAAGACGGGGTTTGGGGTCTGGATAAGGGGGTTGTTTGGGGTCTGGGATAAGACGGGGTTTGGGGTCTGGATAAGGGGGTTGTTTGGGGTCTGGGATAAGGGAAGGTGTTTGGGGTCTGGGATAAGGGAAGGTGTTTGGGGTCTGGGATAAGGGTAGGTGTTTGGGGTCTGGGATAAGGGAAGGTGTTTGGGGTCTGGAATAAGGGAAGGTGTTTGGGGTCTGGGATAAGAGGGGGTTGTTTGGGGTCTGGGATAAGAAGGTGTTTGGGGTCTGGTATAAGGGAAGGTGTTTGGGGTCTGGATAAGGGAAGGTGTTTGGGGTCTGGGATAAGGGAAAGTGTTTGGGGTCTGGGATAAGGGAAGGTATTTGGGGTCTGGGATAAGGGAAGGTGTTTGGGGTCTGGGATAAGGGAAGGTGTTTGGGGTCTGGGATAAGGGAAGGTGTTTGGGGTCTGGGATAAGGGAAGGTGTTTGGGGTCTGGATAAGGGGGGTTTGGGGAGTGGAGGGGAAAGACGAGACATTGCGGTGGAGTGTGTTGTCAGTGCCAGTGTTGTTGGTTCACAAAACTTGTTTTGGTTTCTCGATCCTTTTTGAAATGGATTTGAAATCCCAGGCTCTGCACCTCTTCCCCCACCTATATTACAGTCCTGTACATAGGCAGTCCTGTCCATAGGCAGTCCTGTCCATAGGCAGTCCTGTCCATAGGCAGTCCTGTCCATAGGCAGTCCTGTCCATAGGCAGTCCTGTCCATAGGCAGTCCTGTCCATAGGCAGTCCTGTCCATAGGCAGTCCTGTCCATAGGCAGTCCTGTCCATAGGCAGTCCTGTCCATAGGCAGTCCTGTCCATAGGCAGTCCTGTCAATAGCCGGTCCTGTACATAGCTGGGCCAGTACATGGGCGGTCCTGTACATGGGCGGTCCAGTACATAGCCGGTCCTGTACATAGCCAGTCCCATACGTGGCTGGTCCTGTACGCAGCCAGTCCTGTATATACTGCTTGTAAAGTGTGTTTGAATGATGCTTTAATAAAACAATTTTTTTACTTGCAGTTATCAGTGAGATGTGCCTGCTTCACATGGCAGAGCCTGTCTGTCCTTTGCTGGAATGATTGTTATACTCCTGACAGGACTTGATGATGAAAGAATCCAAAACCAGTCTTTACTTGTTTTAGAATTATTCACAGGGTGAAATATCACAAGTACAAATCGCTTTCAGAGAACCAGCTCACTGGGCCAAGAACCCTCCTTCCAGTGTAACCAACTGCCCTGCACTTTACAGGGTTGTTCTGTAACCTGGGCTTTTGTCTAGCGTCCTGGGTCAGGCTTTCCCGGGATGCATTTTGTCTTCTGTTTTAGCTTGTTTCTGCGTGTGCATCGCATCCTGCAAAAGCACCACCCCCTCCTCCCCACTCTTACAGTCACACCACCATGTCAAAGTGTCCCTTTTAGGCTGGGAACTGATCACCCTGCATCCTGTGCTGGAAAATTCTATGAGTGAAGTGCTGACCTGTTAGAAATAATAGACCAGCACTGCTAATCTAATTAATGCACATTAAGGGCTAGGGTATTGACTGTTAATGAGCAGCATTCGGATTTACGCTGCAGCGAGGTTGGAGGTGGTGGTGGGTGGATGCAGTCTCACTGGAGCAGCGTCAGGCTGTGAGAATGTCCTGCCCAGGGTCCAGGACAGTGAACTGGGTGGAGCTAATATTTCTGCCGTGTGATGTCTGAAGTGGAATTTGGAATAGGGAGTGGGACCTTTAACTGGTTCAGGACTCAGCAGAGCTGACATCCTTATGAGTCGGGGTGGGGGTTGTTGCTAGAAACTAAAAAGAAACCATGGTCATGATTGGCTTAAATATGAGATAAGCAATGGGAACAAAAGAAATTGAATCTAATTTTAAATAAAAAGCATTTTAAAATATATTTCCTACCCAGTTTGGGAAACAGCAAAAGCAAAATAGTGAGCAGAGGTGTATAGGTGGTCACAGTGCCAGCCATGGTGGGAAGTTATGGTGCTACCATGTTACCCATAGAAATGGCTGCGGCTCTTGTTTTCTCTCTACTCCATCAGCCTCACCTTCTGTCTGGGCTATCTTTACATTCAGTGCGGGCGGGAGGTTCCCAGTGGAATGCTGTCTGTGCAGGAGTCCTCTCCTGTTCCATTGCAGATCTGGGATGGTGAGCGTAGTACAGAGGAGTCCCGTCTAACAGGTTCTTTAGTTACTTCATGCACTGCAGACCGCCTGTAGTTTCTGCAGCCTGGTGAATCTGTGCTCCATGTGTACATGGAAAGTGAGAGGTTTTAACCCCCCCCTTCCTCTATTTTAAGGGTCTGCTCCTCTACCCCAGCTGCATTTCAGTCCTGGGCTCCTGATCTTTGGCCACCCACTGCAGAGGGAGGGGAGTGGCAAGTTGGTGGGCCTCATCATGATTCTGCTCCTGTGCCTGGTATGTTGGCCAATCACAGATCCAGGCTGGACGTGGCCTCTGGGGGACTTTTGCTCTCTACTGCCTCTTCCACAGCTCTACCCATTCCAGAGTGTTCCTGGAGAAGGAGCTTGCAGACTACTGTTACACTGAGGTTTTCTCCGATGACAGGGATTTAAGAGTATAGTGGATATTGGAGACAATATTATTGCTGTTTGTGCCTCTCTAAGAAGGGGTACTTTTGTTAGATTTCTTTTTTTGTTTACTGAAGCTGGGGAATCCCAATGTCCTGCTTGGTCCAATCAGAAGTTTTGAAGCAGCTGCTACACTTTAGCTGCTTCCTCTGTTTACTTGAGGTCATCCAAAACTGCTCCATAACTGAACTCACACCAGGCCCATTCACCCATCACCCCTGTGCTCAGAGCTCCCAGTCCAGTAACATCTTAAATTTAAAATCCCTATCCTCTTTTTTAAAATTCCTTCATAGTTTTTCCACGAATCTATTCTTTCACAAGGTGTGGGTGTCACTAACAAGGCCAGCATTTGTTGCCCATTCCTAATTACCCTTGAACTGAGTGGCTTGCTCAGCCATTTCAGAAGGAGGTTAAGAGTCAATCACAGTGCTGTGTGTCTGGAGTCATGTGTAAGGCCAGACAGGGTAAGGACAGCAGATTTCCTTTCATAAAGGGCATAAGTGGAACAGATGTATTTTTGCAACAACTGATGATCGCTGTCATGGTCATCATTACTGAGACTAATTGAATTAATTAATTCAAATCAAATAGTTGAATTTAAATTCTGCTTGAACCCATGTCCCCAGAGCATTAGCCTGGGCCTCTGAATTACTAGTTCAGTGACATAACCATTATGCCACCATCTCCCTCTTTAAGATCCTGCAGCCTTATAAACTGTCCTGAACTCTCCATTTCATTCACTCAAGCCTTTTTTACATTCCCCCTCTTATCCCTCTCTTTACCCCAACATTGGCAACATTGTCCTCTTGTCTAGGTCTCTGGAATGATGTTCTTAAACCCCTCCCTTTCTTCAACAACAACAGCTTACATTTATATAGCACCTTTAACGTAATGAAACATCCCAAGGCACTTCCCAGGAGGGTTATAAAACAAAGTTTGATACCAAGTCATGTAACGCTATATTAGGCCAAATGACATAACCCTTGGTCAAAGAGGTAGGTTTTAAGGATTGTCTTAAAGGAGGAGAGTGAGTTGGAGAGGTTTCGGGAGGGAATTCCAGAGCTTGGGGCCCAGTCAGCTGAAGGCACAGCTGCCAATGGTGGAACAATTATAGTTGGAGATGCACAAGAGATCCCTTAAGATCCTCCTTAAAACCATTTCTTCAACTAAGCTTTTGGTTATCCTCTGACTTCACCCAAGCTTTGTTCATTTTTTTGTTAAGTATGTTTCTGTGAAGTGTCACCAGTGTCTTACAGAGTTAAAAGCGCTATAAAAATGTAACTTGTTTATGAGATTGGAGAGGTCAGTCACAGAATACAGGCTGCAGATGCTATAAACTAACCCTGTAGGGGTATGCTGTTTGGCATTAGATCAGACAGGAAGTGAGCGAGCAAGTCTTAGTGAGATGCAAATCGTTCACATGACATACTTCAACTCTCAATGGTGGAGATGAGGCATTGGGAAGCACCAGATCAGAACTGAACATTAAAACCCAGGCTTCCTTTTCTTCCCCCTACCTGTAAAGGCTGCTGTGGCCAATTTACAGCCTCTGTCTGAAATCAGTCACAGAATCACAGTGCAGAAGAGACCATTTGGCCCATCGAATCTGCACCGACACATGAGAAACACCTGACCTACCTACCTAACCCCATTTACCAGCACTTGGCCCGTAGCCTTGAATGTTATGACGTGCCAAGTGCTCATCCAGGTACTTTTTAAAGGATGTGAGGCAACCCGCCTCCACCACCCTCCCAGGCAGCGCATTCCAGACTGTCATCACCCTCTGGGTAAAAAGTTTTTCCTCACATCCCCCTAAACCTCCTGCCCCTCACCTTGAACTTATGTCCCCTCGTGACTGACCCTTCAACTAAGGGGAACAGCTGCTCCCTATCCACCCTGTCCATGCCCCTCATAATCTTGTACACCTCGATCAGGTCGCTCCTCAGTCTTCTCTGCTCTAACAAAAACAACCCAAGTCTATCCAATCTCTCTTCATAACTTAAATGTTTCATCCCTGGCAACATCCTGGTGAATCTCCTCTGCAACCCCTCCAGTGCAATCACATCCTTCCTATAATGTGGCGACCAGAACTGCACACAGTACTCCAGCTGTGGCCTCACCAAGGTTCTATATAACTCCAACATGACCTCCCTACTTCTGTAATCAATGCCTCGATTGATAAAGGCAATATGTCACCACCCTGCTAACATGCCCCTCCGCCTTCAGAGATCTATGGACACACAGGCCAAGGTCCCTTTGTTCCTCAGAACTTCCTAGTGTCTTGCCATTCATTGAATATTTCCTTGTCAAATTACTCCTTCCAAAGCGTATCACCTCACGCTTTTCAGGGTTAAATTTCATCTGCCACTTATCTGCCCATTTGACCATCCCGTCTATATCTTCCTTTAGCCCAAGACACTTAATATCACTGTTAATCACCTGGCAATCTTTATGTCATCCGCAAACTTACTAATCCTACCCCCCACATAGTCATCTATGTTTATATAAATGACAAATCATAGGGGACCAGCACAGATCCCTGAGGTACGCCACTGGACACTGGCTTCCAGTCACTAAAGCCTCCTTCTGTCATCACCCTCTGTCTCCTAAGCCAATTTTGAATCCACCTTATCAAATTACCCTGTATCCCATGTGCATTTGCCTTCTTTATAAGTCTCCCATGTGCTGAAATCCATATAAACTACATCAACTGCACTACCCTCATCTACACACCTGGTCACCTCCTCAAAAGATTCAATCAAATTTGTTAGGCATGACCTCCCTCTGACAAAGCCATGCTGACTATCCTTGATCAAATCTTGCTTCTCTAAGTGGAGATAGATTCTCTCCTTCAGAATTTTCTCCAATAGTTTCCCTATCACTGACGTGAGACTCACTGGCCTGTAGTTCCCTGGCTTCTCTCTACAACCCTTCTTGAACAACGGAACCGCATTAGCTGTTCTCCAGTCCTCTGACACCTTCCCCAGGGCCAGAGAGGAATTAAAAATTTGGATCCGAACCCCTGCAATCTCCTCCCTTGCCTCCCTCAGCAGTCTGGGACACAAATCATCTGGACCTGGAGATTTGTCCACTTTTAAGCCTGCCAGCACCTCCAATACCTTGTAACTTCCTATAGCAATTTGCTCAAGAACCTCAGTCTCTCTCCCCAAGTTCCATACCTTCATCCTCATTCTGTTGGGTGAAGATGGATGTGAAGTATTCATTCAACACTCTAGCGATGTCCTCTGGCTCCACCCATAGATTGCCCCCTTGGTCCCTAATGGGCCCTACTCTTTCCCTGGTTAGCCTCTTCCCGTTGATATACTTACAGAATATCTTGGGATTTTCCCTACTTTTACCAGCCAAAGCTTTCACATATCCCCTCTTTGCTCTCCTAATTGCTTTCTTAAGCTCCACCCTACACTGTCTGCACTCCACTAATGCCTCTGCTGATTTGCTCCCCTTGTATCTGCTAAAAGCCTCTCTTTTCCTTCTCATCGTATCCTGAATATCTCTGATCATCCGTGGTTCTCTGGGCTTGTTACTCCTTCCTATCACCCTAGAGGGAACATGTTGAGCCTGTACCCTCCCCATTTCCTTTTTGAACACCTACCCCCCCACTGCTCTTCTGTAGATTTCCCCACAAGTAGCTGTTCCCACTTTACCTTGGCCAGACCCTGCCTTATTTTACTAAAATCCACTCTCCCCCAATCCAAAACTTTTTTTGCAACTTGTCTATTTCTTTGTCCATAACAAACTTAAACTGTACCATGTTGTGGTCACTATCACTAAAATGCTCCCCCACCACCACCTCAGCCACCTGTCCGGCTTCATTCCCCAGAATTAGGTCCAGCACTGCGCCCTCCCTTGTTGGACATCCTATGTATTGACCTAAAAAGTTCTCCTGTACACATTTCAAGAAATCCACTCCATTCAAGCCCTTAACAGTACAACTATCCTAATTAATATTGGGAAAGTTGAAATCACCTAATATAATTATCCTATTGTTATTGTTTTTAACACCTCAGCAAATTGTGCACATATTTGCTCCTCAATTTCCCGCTGACTCTCTGGGGGTCTATAATAAACACCAAACAATGTGGCTGTCCTTTGTTTATTCCTAAACCCTACCCACAAACTTTCATTCGATGCCCCCTCCAAGATATCATCTCTATTTACTGCAGTAACTGACTCCTTAACTAATAATGCAATACCTCCTCCTCTTATACTCCCTCCCCTGTCTCGCCAGAAGATTCTGTATCCTGGAATGTTGAGCTGCCAATCCTGCCCCTCCCTCAACCACGTCTCAGTGATGGCTACAATATCACAATTCCACGTGTCAATCCTCACCCTTAACTCATCCGTTTTAGCTGTAATACTCCTGGCATTAAAGTAGAGGCCATCCAGCCTTGCCTTACTCCCTTGAAACTTAATGCAGCTGTACTCCCTCTGACTTGATTGTTTTACTGTATTGTAATGTGTCCCTATTCTGCTAACAGTCTGCCTCCCCCGGCTGAATTAATTTAAACTCCTCCCAACAGCACCAGCAAACCCGCCTGCAAGGATTAGTCCTGCTCTGGTTCAGATGTAGACCGTCCTGTTTGTACAGGTCCCACCTTCCCCACAAACCGTCCCAGTGATCCAGGAATCTAAAACCATCCCTCCTGCACCAACTCTTAAGCCACATATCCATCTGCGCTATTCTCCTATTTCTGAGCTTGCTAGTACATGGCACTGGGAATAATCCAGAGATTACAACCTGAGAGGTCCTGCTTTTTAGTCTACTGCCTAGCTCCCTGAATTCTTGATGCAAGACCTCATCCCTCTTTCTACCTGTGTCATGGTACCAACATGTACCATGACCTCTGCCTTATCACCCTCCCCCTTCAGAATGCCCTGCAGTCATTCAGTGACATCCAGGACCCTGGCACCAGGGAGGCAACACACCATCCTGGAGTCACATAGCCACAATAGTGCCTATCTTTTCCCCTGACTATAGAATCCCCTATTATTACTGCTTTTCCTCCCTTCCTCCCCTCCTGTACAGACAGGCTGCTTATGGTGACAGAAGCTTGGCTCTGTCTGCACTCCCTGGAGGAACCAGCACCCTCATCAGCCTCCAAAATGGAATACTGATTTGCGAGCGGGACCCCAGGGGACTCCTGAACTACCTGCCTGTTTCTCTTGGACTACCTAGTGGTCACCCATTCCCTTCCTTCCTCAAGCCCCTTCAGCTGCGGTGTGACCACCTCTCTAAACGTGCTATCCACGATGCTCTCAGACTCACGGATGCTCCACAGTGTCCCCATCCGCCATTCCAGCTCTGAAACCCAAGCTTCCAGGAGCTGCAGCTGGACACACTTCCTGCACACATGCTGGTCCCGGGCACTGGAAATGTTCCCAGCTTCTCACGTGGGGCACGAGGAGCACACCACGGCTTTGAGCTCTCCTGACATGACTTATCCCTTTAAATTAAACTTTTTAAATCAATTACTCTAGGGCCCTTCTTTCCTGATCCTTGTTACTACAGAAAATACAAACTATAAACCACAAAAAAGACTTTAAACTATAAGCGATAAAAGTAGTAAATACTTACCCGACCTTACCCACTACTTACCCGTCATTTCTCTCCCTTGCAGCCTCTACTGCTGCAGCAGGGCAAGAACACTATCTGAAGGTTTAAAAAGTTGAATAGCAAAGAAAATATGCAAAGAGCATCTCTTCCCCTCTGCACCGAATTCCCACTGTGCACCAAATTGGCAATACCCACACTCACTCTGGCTGTGTCTCACTCAAGATGTGGTCTCTCCTCTGTTCGTGTGCAAGAATTGGGGTTTTCCCAGTTTGTTTAGCTCAATTACTCACTGGACAGTCACTGAGTCGTAATGGGAACCCATGTTGGGCTTAATGTCAGTCAATTTGCTGTGATGTGCATTTTAAAGTACATCTGTTGCTGAAATGCTTATTCATGCCTTTGATATCTTGGCTAACAAACAAACGTATAAATGTACAAATTAGGAGCAGGAGTAGGTCACTTGGCCCCTTGAGCCTGCTCTGCCGTTTATTAAGATCATGGCTGATCTGATTGTGGCCTGAAATCCACTTTCCTTCCTACCATCTGCATCCTTTGACTCCCTTGTCAATCAAGAATCTATCTAATTCAGCCTTAAAAATATTCATTGACTCTACCAAAGACACACACAACCCTATGAGAAAAAAAATTCTCCTCATCTCCATCTTAAATAAGCGACCCCTTATTTTTAAACTATGGCCCCCTAGTTTTAGTCCATCCCACACGGGGAAACATCTTTTCAGTGTCCACCCTGTCAAGTCGCCCTCAGGATCTTATATTTTTCAATAAGATCACCTTATTCTTCTCAACTGCAATGGATAGAGGCCCAACCTGTCCAACCTTTCCTGTTAGGATATACCCCTCATTCCAGGAATCAGTCGAGTGAATCTTCTCTCAACTGCTTCTAACGCAGTTATGTCCTTTCTTAAATAAGGAGACCAAAACTGTACACAAAACTCTGGAAGTATTCTCACATATACCCAATTCATTTCCATTTGCCTTCCTAATCACTTGCTGTGCCTGCATTCTGTGATTCATAGGACACCCAGATCCCTCTGTAACTGTGTTCTGCAATCTCTCTCCAGTTAAATAATATGCTGCGTTTTTATTCTTCCTGCCAAAGTTGACAAGTTCCCAATTTCCCACATTATACTCCATCTGCCAAATTTTTTACCCACTCACTTAACCTCTCTACATCCCTCTGCAAACTCCTTATGTCCTAGTCACAACTTACTTTCCTACCTATCTTTGTGTCATCTGCAAACCTAGAAACCATGCATTCAATCACGTCATCCACATTATCAATATAGAGGCCCCAGTGATGACCTTTGTGGCATTCTACTCTTGCTTCAGCTGCTGTGCCCCAATCTTTTGAATTCCCTCCCCACACCTCTCTGCCTCTCTGCCTCACTTTCCTCCTCTAGAACACCTCTTAAAACCTCCCATGTGGGAGGGACTAGAACTAGGGGCCACAGTTTAAAAATAAGAGGTCTCTCTCTTTCACCAAGCTTTTGATCACCTGACCAAATGGCCAGAATATTACTGATTGGGCAGAGGGAGGAAATGTGTATTACTGACACGCACTGGTGGCTGGTGGGACCTCCCCCTGAATTTTAGGGGCGGGAGCCGATGGATGGAGTTTCCGTCCTATTTATGATCACTGCCTGTCTCTGAGAGCTGCCGGCCAAATCAGAAGGTTCAACAGCACCACCAGGAGTGGGGGGGGGGGCGCCATTACTGAAGCAGGTAGGGACCCTGCAGCCTATATGTAATAGGCAAAAAAATTACCTTTAAAAAAATTAAGGGTCAAGTTCTGGTTGGAAATCCCTGCACAGAAATTGCTGGGATCACAGGCGCTGCGTTCTCTCCCTGCAGCCCTCTCTGTGCATAAAAAATATATGCCTCCTACCCTGGGCTGTTGCGGGCAGGTGGTCTCCTTTCAAGTTGTGGTCTCCTCATAAGGCAGGAGGGACATCAACCTGACCTCAGCAAAATGCCAATGACGCAGTAAAATGGCTTTTAATAAAACCTCTAAATATGCAAGTTGGCCGCCCGATTCTGCTCCCGCCATCAGTAAAATTCTCCTTAAGTGTATCTATACTATTCTGTCCAACCACTCCCTGTGGTAGCGAGTTCCTCATTCTCACCACTCTCTGGGTAAAGAAGTTTATTCTGAATTTCCGATTGGATTTCTTGGTAACTATCTTATATTGATGGCCACTAGTTCTGCTCTTCCCCACAAGAGGAAACATTCTCTCCCAATCCACTCTATCAAAATCTTTCATCATTTTAAAGATCTCTATCAGGTCGTCCCTTGTCTCCCTCCTAAGGGTGGCTGGTAAATTTTTTTGCATATTTTATTATGTGGCTCAGCGTCATACTTTGTTTTATCATGCTCCTGTGAAGCATCTTGGGATGTTTCATTAAATTACAGGTGCTATATCAATATATGTTGTTGTTGTTGCTGTTGTAAACTTTTGTGTGGCACCTGATCAAATGTCTTTTGGAAATCCAAATACACTACATCTACTGGTTCCCCTTTATCCACTCTGCTTGTTACATACTCAAAAAACGCCAGTAAATTTGTCAAACATGATTTCCCTTTCATAAAACTGTGTTGACTCAGTTTGATTAAATTATAATTCTCTAAATGTCTGGTTATATCCTTAATGATGGACTCAAGCCATTCAACCTAACCAGTTCTCGTGTTTGGTCTACACTCCTCCCCATTCTTTCTCACCTGAACCTACCATTGTAACCCTCTATTCCCTTCTCCCTCATTGGTGTGCCTGGTTTCTCCTTAAGTGTATCTATACTATTCTCTCCAACCACTCCCTGTGGTAGCGAGTTCCTCATTCTCACCACTCTCTGGGTAAAGAAGTTTATTCTGAATTTCCGATTGGATTTCTTGGTGACTATCTTATATTGATGGCCTCTAGTTCTGCTCTTCCCCACAAGAGGAAACATTCTCTCCCAATCCACTCTATCAAAACCTTTCATCATTTTAAAGATCTCTATCAGGTCGCCCCTCTGCCTTTTTTCACAAGAAGAGATCCAGTTAATCAATCCTTTCCAGATATGTATATCCACACATTTCTGGCATCATCCTTGTAAATCTTCCCTGCACCCTCTCCAGTGCCTCTATATCCTTTTAATAATGTGACAGCCAGAACTATGTGCAATACTGCACGTGTCAACTAACCAATGTTCAATACAGGTTTAGCATACCTTGCGCAATTTTCAATTTTATCCCACTAGAAATAAAGCTTGCTTTTGTTTTGCTATTTATTTAATGCCTCACTAACCTGTAGTGTAATTTTTAGTTATTGGTGTATTTATACGCTGAGATCCCTTTGTTCCTCCACCTCACTGAGACTTGCACCTTCCAAGTAAAATAACTGACCTCCCAAAATACACTACCTCCCATTTACCTGCTTTGAACTTCATTTACTAGTTTTTTGCTCAGTGTCCTTCTGTAATTTGTTGCATCTTTCTCAGTAATGAATATTCCTCCCATCAATTTGGTGTCATCTGCAAATGTGGAAATTGTGTTTTTGATTCCAAAGTTCAAACGGTTAATGTAAATTATGAACAGCAGTGGTCCCAGCGCTGATCTTTGTAGAACGCCACTTCCTACCTTCTACCCCTCTGAATAACTAGCCTTTACTCCCACTCTCTGCTTTCTATCTTGAAACCAGCTAGCAATCCATTCTGCCACTTGTCCCCTGACCCCACATTCTCTGACCTTATTGGTCTATGATCAACTTATTAAAGACCTTTTGAAAATCCAAATAAATAATATCTACTGCATTTCCATTGTCTACTCTCTTTGTTACCTCCTCAAAAAATTCAATAAGGTTGGTTAAGCAAGAATTTCCCTTTTGAAATCCATGCTGACTATTTATTAAATATCTCATTCCTAGATTTTCTTCTGTTCTTTCCAGAATCTAGGGAATTTCTTGGGCGCATAATAGGAAATCATGATTTAGAAAGTCTGATGCTGATGGGGAAGATTAATGGTAAAAGCGATCGAGGGAGACAAAGAATGATCTTCTTAAAGAGTCTCACAAACTGGATGGATGTACCATCAATGAAGATGGTGCACACCTCCAAAGTAAGATTAACATGGAGGTTCATAGTCACCAACACCCAGCATGACCAACTCTTATGAAGTCTCCAGTGCAAGTGGCAAGAAACAGTAAGAGCAGCTGGGATATAGACAGTGCAGAGCGAGGAGGCGAGAGTGGCGTCTGAGAGTGGCAGGGATACAGACAAAGCAGAGAGAAAAGGTGAGAGCCTGAGGCTGTAACCAGTTTCCAGTCAGAGCCTGGGTTTTGAAAGAAAAATTGAGGTATGACATCACAAGGAAGCAGGTAGGTGATTGGCTAGTGAGTATTTCCTACCTAAACTAGGGAATAAACTGGTGAGTCTGATCCTTTTTTCAAAGTAAGACTACTGGTAAGGTGTATTAAGTATTAATAGGTGTTATAAGTATTAATAAGCTTTATTAGTATTGGTAAAGTTTATTACTAGTAAGCTTTATAAGTATCGAAAAAGATTTATTCACAGTAGTAAGATTGATTAGATGTAGCAAGTTTATTAACTAACAGAGAAATGGTTCTGATGAAGAGTCATACAGACTCGAAACCTTAACTGTATTCCTCTCTGCAGATGCTGTCAGACCTGCTGAGTTTTTCCAGCTATTTTTGTTTTTGTTAGAGAAATGGCAGGATTGCTCCAACCTCAAGAGTGCACATGCTGTGCTATGTGGGAGCTCCAGGATGCTCCCCATGTCACGGATAACCATTTGTGCAGGAAGTGTCATCAGTTGCAGCAGCTTGAGCTCTGGGTTTCCGAACTTGAGCAGCAGCTGGTGTCACTGTGGCGCATCTGTGAAATTGAGAGCTTAGTGGATAATATGTTTGTGGATACAGTCACCCCACAGCTTAAGCGTTGCAAAGACAGAGGGGATATGTGACCACCATTCAGCCAAAAACAAACAGGCAGGTAGTGCAGGAATGCCTGAGTGCATCTCACTCTCCAATCGGTATTCAGCTCTGAATACTGATGAGAGTGATGGTGCATTTGGGGAGTGCAGCCAGAACCAAGTCCATGGCACTACAGGTGGTTCAGCTGTACAGGTGGGTACAAGGAAGACTGGAAGAGCAATAGCGATTGGTGATTCGATAGGGGAATAGGCAGGCGTTTCTGGGGCCATAGATGTTAACCCGGGATGGTATGTTCCCTGATGTCAGGGTCAAGAATGTCACTGAACAGCTGCAGAGTACCTTGAGAGAGGAGGGTAAACAGCCAGCAGTCATGGTCCACATCAGTATCAATGACATAGGTAGAAAGAGGGATGTGGTCCTGCAGACATAAATTAGGGAGCTAGGTAGGAATTAGCAGGCACGAGCTCAAAAGTAGTAATCTCTGGATTACTCCCAGTGCCATGAGCAAGTGAGTATAGAAATAGGAGGATAAAGCAGATGAATGCATGGCTGGAAAGATGGTGCAGGAGAGAGGGCTTTAGGTTCTTGGGATATTGGGACCAGCTCATGGGGAAATAGGACCTGTACAGGCTGGACAGGTTGCACCTAAATAGAGCTGGGACTGAGTTCCTTATGGGACATTTTGCAAGTGCTATTGGGGAGGGATTTAACTAACTTTGCAGGGTGTTGGAACCAGGAGATAATATCAGAAAGGAACACCAAGGTGTACACAATACTGGGAGAGAGAGATAGCACTAGAATGGGAATAGTAAGTTAGCAGGTGGGATCAGAATAAGTGAAAAAGTAATAAAATCTAAATCCGGGTTACAGTGCATATATGTGAATGCACAGAGTGGGGGAAATAAGAGATACAGGGGCAGATTGCCATGTGGAAATATGATGTGACTATAACAGAGACCTGACTCAAAGATGGGCAGGACTAGGTATTAAATATTCCTGGATACAAGGTGTTCAGGAAAGGAAGGAAAGGGGGAGGGGTGGCAGTATTGATTAAGGAAAACAGTGCAGTGCTGGAGAAAGAGTATGTCCCAGGGGGTCAAGGACAGAATCTAACAGTGCAAGGCTGGAGAAAGAGGATATCCCAGGGGGTCAAGGACAGAATCTATTTGGCTAGAGCGAAGGAACAAAAAAGGGTGTAATTACATTGCTCGGTATTGTCAACAGGCCACGAACTAGTGGGAAGGATGCATGGAAACAAATCTTCAAGGAAATTACAGAGAACTGCAAAAATTATAGAGTAGTTATAGTGCGGGACTTTAACTATCCAAATATAGACTGGGATAGTGGTAGTGTAAAGGGCAGAGAGGGGCAAGAGTTCCTACAGTGTGTTCAGGAGAATTTTCTAGAGCAGTATGTTTCCAGTCCAATGAGAAAGGAGGTACTGCTGGACCTCATTCTTGGAAGTGAGGTGGGCCAAGTAGCAGTAGGAGAAGATTTAGAGGACAGTTGTTACTGTATCATAAGGTTGAGGCTGACTATGGGAAAATGCAAAGAACAATCCCGAGTAATAATAATTAACTGGGGGAAAGCTGACTTCAGTGGGGTAGGAATGGATCTGGGCCGAATAAATTGGAGCCACAGGTTGGCAGGAAAAACAGTAGCTGAACAAATAATTCAAAGAAGTAGTAGTTCAGGTACATTCAAAGTATATTCCCTTGAAAGGTAAAGATAGGGCGAATAAATCCAGAGCTCCCTGGATAATAAAAGGGAAAGAAATTAAGATAAAGAAGAGAAAGTGTGCTTATGACAGGTGTCAGGTATCAACTACAATTGAGAACAAAGCTGAAAACAGAAGGTTCAGAGGGGAGGTGACAAAAAAAAATAAGAGAAGCAAAAGGAGAATGAAAAGAGACTGGTAGCCAACATAAAAGGGGATTCCAAAGTCTTCTATAGGCATATAAGTAGTAAAAGGATGGCAAAAGGAGGTGTAGGGCCTAACATTAGGGACCAGGGATTTACACATGGAGGTAGGGGGCATAGCTGAGGTATTAAATGAATACTGTGCATCTGTTTTTATCAAGGAAGAAGATGCTATTCAGGCCATGGTGACAGAGGAGGTAATTCAGGCACTAGAAGGGTTTAAAATTGATAAGGAGGGGGCATTGGATAGGTTATCTGGAAAGTTGACAAAGCACCATGACCAGATGAAATGCATCCAAGGATACGGAGGGAAGCGAGAGTGGAAATTGCAGAGACGCTGGCCATAATTTTTCAGTCTTCCTTAGACTCAGGGGAGCTGTCAGAGGGCTGGAGAATTGCTGTTGGTGTGGTGCACATGGACTTCCAAAAGGCATTTGATGCAGTGCCACACAACAAACTTGTGAGCAAAGTTACAGCCCATGGAATAAAAGGGACAGCAGCAACATGGATATGTAATTGGCTGAGTGACATGAAGCAGAGAATAGTGGTTAATGGATGTTTTTCAGGCTGGAGGAAGGTTTGTAATGGAGTTCCCCAGGGGTCAGTATTTGGCCCCTTGCTCTTCCTGATATATATTAATGACCTAGACTTTGGTGTACAGGGCACAATTTCAAAATTTGTGGATGATAAAAAACTTGGAGGCATTGTGAACTGTGAGGAGGATAGTGTAGAACTTGAAAGGGACTTAGGCAAGTTGGTGGAATGGGCAGACAGATAACAGATGAAGTTCATTGCAGAGAAACTTGAGGTAATTCATTCTGAGGAAGAACATAGACAATATAAAATAAAGGGTACTATTCTAAAAGGGATGCAGGAGTAGAGGGACCTGAGTATATACGGACATAAGTCATTGAAGACGGCAGGACAGGCTGAGAGCGTGGTTAATAAAGCATACAGTGGCCTAGGCTTTATTAATAGGGGCATAGACTACAAGAGCAAGGATGTTATGTTGAACTTGTATAGGGCACTAGTTCAGCCTCAGCCAGAGTATTGCATCCAGTTCAGGCAGGAAGGAAGGCATTGGAGAAAGTGCAGTAAAGATTCACAAGAATGATTCCAGGGATTTGGAACCTCAGTTATGAAGGTAGATCAGAGAAGTTGGGACTGTTTTCCTTGGAGAAGAGAAGGTTGAGAGGAGATTTGATAGAGGCATTCAAAATCATGAGGGGTCTAGACAGAGTAGACGGATAAATTGTGCCCACTTGTTAAAGGATCGAGGAGAGGGCACAGATTTAAGGTAATTGGCAAAAGAAGCAAAAGCAATATGAGAAAAAAACATTTCAGGCAGCAAGTGGTTAAGGTCTGGAATTCGCTGCCTGAGAGTGTGGTGGAGGCAGGTTCAGTCAAGGCATTCAAAAGTGAATTAGACTGTTAACTGAAAAGGAAGAATGTGCAGAGTTACAGGGAGAAGGCAGGGGAATGACACTAGATGAACTGGTCATTCAGAGGGCCAGTGCAGACATGATGGACCAAATGTGCTGTAACAATTCTGCTATTCTGTGAAAATAATGGACGCTTCAATTGTGGGACTGGGTGGAGGTTGCTGGTGACTATAAGAGTGGGTGGGGAGGGGTTTGAAAGTAACTAAATGTTATGATTTATCTTGTAGAGTCTGCTGGCTGACTCACAGACTTGCATTCCTGCTCAAATCACTCAACTGATACTCATTCCCTGGCTCAGCCTCCCATAGACTGTCGTAGAAATACGGGACAAAAAGTCAAAGTAAAGCACAAAACCTTAAACTATGTGACAGTTGGTCACCCTGCCAACACCCTCTTAGGGCCTGGTACCTGAAGAGAGGGGAAATTTTGGAAGATTACAGCCAATGCATCCACTATCTCTGCAGCCATTTCTTCTAAGACCCTAGGATGAAGGCCATCAGGTCCAGGGGGCTTGTCAGCCTTTAGTCCTATTAGTTTTCCTAGTACTTTTCTCCAATGATAGTGACTGTTTTAGGTCCCTCCCTCTCCGTTGCCCTCTGTTTTTCTAGAGGAAGTACATTTCCACAAATGGGTCCGGATACGTCAAAGGTGTTTGAAATTATTTTAAGTAAAAGGTCAAAAATCATAACTTTCCCGAAACCATCTCAAGTCTTGGAAATAAATCTTGTAAATTCTGCAAAGTACATTTTCTAACCAGCAGGAGGCAGCATCTGCAGCATGAAAGGGGAGATAAAATATCTGACTATATATAAATATATATATTGACTAAGTTTTGTTCTTGCCTGTATTTTTGCAGCATTGTTTTATAATTGTGTATACAGTATGAATTGGAGAGTTCACTACTGAGCCATGATCACCTTTTTCTAAACTTTCCCCCAACTTGCGGAGTTCACTCTGCAGCCTCACTCAGACCTGTCAATCAACAGGTTGCCGAGCGACCATGGCTGGGCTTGGACAATATTCTTAAAGTTTGCAATGCAATCTCTTTTTGCAAATTTAAACCTCGGCTTTTTGCAAAGTATATGTAACGTGGAATTTATCCCCTCTCTGCATCGTTTTGTCTGCGCTGAATGAATTGACGAACATAAAAAAATCTCTGACTTTCCACATGTCAGAGAAGAAGCAAATCCTGAGGGCAACGTGGAATAAATATTAATGAAGAGGCGGGGCCAGCCAGGGCGACAGCGCCTATTGGCTGGGGTGGGGGGGGGCGCGCTGAGCGGTACTGTCGGTGATTGGAGGGTTGAGCTGTCAGTCAAGGAGGGGGGCGGGGCGGAGGCTGCCTGGGCTGCGCGGATACTTTGTTGCAGTTTGTCAAGTCCCGGCCCCGAGACAAAGTATCCCGGAGACTCGATACAGAGTATCCCCGGCCTCCGGCTCCGATACAGAGTATCCCCGGCTCCCGGCTCCGGGCACCGATACAGAGTATCCCCGGCTCCCGGCTCCGATACAGAGTATCCCCGGCTCCCGGCTCCGGGCACCGATACAGAGTATCCCCGGCCCCCGGCTCCGGGCACCGATACAGAGTATCCCCGGCTCCGGGCACCGATACAGCGTATCCCCGGCCCCCGGCTCCGATACCGAGTATCCCCGGCCCCCGGCTCCGATACCGAGTATCCCCGAGTGAGTGAGGGGCAATCCCGGGTGCGCGGGGGGGTGGTGGTGGTGGGTGGGGGGGGCGCGGACACACCATGACCAAGGAGCAGCTCCGGCCCCGGCTCTGTGTCATCGAGAAAGGCCCGACTGGATACGGCTTCCACCTGCACGGGGAGAAGGGGAAGACCGGCCAGTTCATCCGCCTGGTGGAAGCGGCCTCTCCGGCTGAGAGAGCGGGGCTGCGGCCCGGGGATAAAGTGGTTCAGGTGAACGGGGACAATGTGGAGCAGGACAGTCACCAGCAAGTGGTGCAGAAGATCAAGGCGGTTGCCGAGCAGACCCGGCTGCTGGTGGTGGACAGGGAGACGGACGAGCTGCTGAGTGCCCGGGGGCTGGTGTGTAAGGAGGAATACATCGCCGGCATCCCCGACACGGAGCAGGGCGAGGAGCAGCAGGAGGAACCCGAGGAGAAAACCCCTGCAGCCGAGACCAAAGCGGCCGATACTGTGTCTCAGAGCAGCAGCGAGAAGGTGAGGAGGAGGGAGCTGGGCTGGGCTGGCCCGAGGGGGCACTGCCCGGGGGTGTGGGCACTGCCCGGGGGTGTGGGCACTGCCCGGGGGTGTGATGGGTGTCTGGGCACTGCCCAGGGGTGTGGGGGTGATGTGGGCACTGCCCAGGGGTGTGAGGGAGGTGTGGGCACTGCCTGGGGCTGAGGAGTGGGGGGCTGTGGGCACCGACTGGGGGTGTGGGGGTGGTGTGGGCACTGCCCGGGGGTGTGGGGTGGTGTAGGCACTGCCCCAGGGTGTGGGCACTGCCCAGGGGTGTGGGGGTGGTGTGGGCACTGCCCGGGGGTGTGGGCACTGCCCGGGGGTGTGGGGGTGGTGTGGGCACTGCCTGGGGGTGTGGGTACTGCCTGGGGGTCTGGGGGTGGTGTGGGCACTGCCTGGGGGTGTGGGCACTGCCTGGGGGTGTGGGCACTGCCCGGGGGTGTGGGCACTGCCCGGGGTGTGGGGGTGGTGTGGGCACTGCCCGGGGGTGTGGGCACTGCCCGGGGGTGTGGGTACTGCCTGGGGGTCTGGGGGTGGTGTGGGCACTGCCTGGGGGTGTGGGCACTGCCTGGGGGTCTAGGGGTGGTGTGGGCACTGCCCAGGGGTGTGGGGGTGGTGTGGGCACTGCCCGGGGGTGTGGGCACTGCCTGGGGGTCTGGGGGTGGTGTGGGCACTGCCCGGGGGTGTGGGGGTGGTGGGCACTCTCCAGGGGTGTGGGCACTGCCTGGGGGTCTGGGGGTGGTGTGGGCACTGCCTGGGGGTCTGGGGGTGGTGTGGGCACTGCCCGGGGGTGTGGGGATGGTGGGCACTCTCCAGGGGTGTGGGGTGGTGTAGGCACTGCCCAGGGGTGTGGGGGTGATGTGGGCACTGCCCAGGGGTGTGGGGGTGATGTGGGCACTGCCCAGGGGTGTGGGGGTGATGTGGGCACTGCCCAGGGGTGTGGGGTGGTGTAGGCACTGCCCCAGGGTGTGGGCACTGCCCAGGGGTGTGGGGGTGTGTGGGCACAATGATCTTTCTTTCGTACTTGCGGACACTCACACGATTGGTCAGTAGCCCATGTATTTATTATACAGAGTATGTATTGGATGCTCACAGCTCAGGCATTTCTCCAGTCATTGAGGATAGCATGTGTACAGCAAGTGCTAAAGCCATCGATTGGATGAATCGGAGTGTGGTGCAGGCTTACAGTAATGGGATCCCAAATCTGATCAGCCCCACTAAAGCTGCTGTTACACTGAAAGAGTATCAGTCGGTGATCTCCACAGGACTTTGTTAGTTGATGATTGTGTGAAGCTCCATGTCTTGCAGTATTTTCTTGTCTAAGTTTGGAGGGAAAAGTTTTGCATTTTTGGCACGAGTCACTTGAAAGTGGTTACTTAAAGTTTACGGATCCACCTCTGGAGCCATGAGCACAATAAACAAGCTGCTGCTCCAGTGCAGTACAGAGGGAGTGCTGCACTGGCAGAACTGCTGTCTTCTGAATGCAATGTAAAACTGAGGTTACGCCTATCCTCTTGGGTGGATGTGGAACATTCCACAGCATTATTTAAAGAATAAGGGAATTCTCCCTGGTGTCCTGACCAATATTTATCCCTCAACCAGCACCACTAAAACAGATTATCTGCTTGTTACCATGTTCTGGTTTGTGGATCTAATTGGATGCTAAGTGGCTCTTACATTTCAACAGTAAGAGATATCTGGGCATTGCCAGCACAGTTACCATGTTGGATTCACAGCATAAACTGTATTTACTTTTCACTCATTGTTCACAGGTTTGATTCCTATTGGGAAATGGGGAAAGTATCACATTGATGTAGTGAGTTAGGAGTGAGACCCCATTATCGGGTAGAACAGAGAAAACTTCTTTCTTTTACTGCCTCCACCTGGAGAGCCAGTGCAGTTCGTCAAATTGACTGTGACTGGCAGTAGTGGAGATGTCTTCACCCCTCGCCCAGCGGAGATCCAAAGCCTGGCTGGGGAGCAGGAGATTTCCTGCTAGAACTGATGAAGACAGTGAACAATTTTTAAAAATTTCCTTCAGAAGACATATGGGGATATTTTCCTTTATTAACTGAGGCCCAGGTGTGCAGAGTGGGAGGTTCTGCTAGAATGGTGTAAAACACTCGTTAGACCACAGAGCATCGAATACAGTTCTGGTCACCACATGACAGGAAGGATGTGACCTCACTAGAGAGGGTGCAGAGGAAATTTATGAGGATGTTGCTAAGGCTGGAGAAATTTAGCAATGAGGAAAGATTGGAGAGGCTAGGGTTGTATTCTTTGGGATAGAATAGGCTGAGGGGATGTATAAAATTATGAGGGGCCTGGGTACAGGTTTCCTTAACAGAGGGGTCAGTAAACAGGGGCATCAATTTGAAGTAATTGGTGGAAGGATTTGAGGAGTGATTTTTGACCCAGAGGGTGGTGATAACCTGGAACTCACTGCTTACCATTACATTTAAAAAGTAGCTGAATATGCCCTTGAGGTTCTGTAACCTACAGGGTGATGGCCCAAGAACTGGAAAGTGGGATTAGACTGGGTAACTTCTTTCAACTGGTATAGACATGGTGGTCTGAGTGACGTCCTGTGGTGTAAATTTTCTATGTTTCTCCCCCGCACCCCCCAACCTCGGGTGCTGAGGCTCCTCAGACTGACAGGTGAGCGATATGAGTTCAATCTGGTCACTTTTGCTTCTGAAAGAAGGAGCTCAGTTAATGTTTCAAATGAATCACTTGGGGAAATGCTGGATTGACATTCAAACTTGCATAGAAAATTCATGAGTTTGTGTTCTCGTAAATGGCTCACTTCATTCACTTGTCGGACTTGAATATGGAATACCCCTGTACGAGGCCTCAGCGTTTCTCCTGCGTTGAGGTTAAGTATCAACTTTGATGCTGAGCTTGAAGGGCGGACCATTCTTTTTCTGAAATTTGTAACTCATTACTGTCACAATTATGTCCTCCAAGCATTAATATCAATACGTTATAGATGGAAACCAAAAGCCACCACACTTGAGTTACTGCTCCACTATTATTAATTCCACCTAAATTACTTTCACCTCAAATGACAGACTGACAGACCGGTCCCTGTAGCCCAGTGTTATACAGTAACAGGCCTATCCCTGTAGCCCAGTGTTATACAGTGACAGGCCTGTCCCTGTAGCCCAGTGTTATACAGTGACAGACCTGTCCCCACCAGTACTGTACCCCAGTGTTATACAGTGACAGACCTGTCCCCACCAGTACTGTACCCCAGTGTTATACAGTGACAGACCTGTCCCCACCAGTACTGTACCCCAGTGTTATACAGTGACAGACCTGTCCCCACCAGTACTGTACCG
This sequence comes from Carcharodon carcharias, assembly GCF_017639515.1. Classification (NCBI taxonomy): domain Eukaryota; kingdom Metazoa; phylum Chordata; class Chondrichthyes; order Lamniformes; family Lamnidae; genus Carcharodon; species Carcharodon carcharias. Next base: position 2,415,656 of record NC_054488.1, on the reverse strand, counting down.
CAGTGTTATACACTGACAGACCTGTCCCCACCAGTACTGTACCTCAGTGTTATACAGTGACAGACCTGTCTCCACCAGTACTGAACCCCAGTGTTATACAGTGACAGACCTGCCCCCACCAGTACTGTACCCCAGTGTTATACAGTGACAGACCTGTCCACACCAGTACTGTACCCCAGTGTTATACAGTGACAGACCTGTCTCCACCAGTACTGTACCCCAGTGTTATACAGTGACAGACCTGTCTCCACCAGTACTGTACCCCAGTGTTATACAGTGACAGACCCATTCCCACCAGTACTGTACCCCAGTGTTATACAGTGACAGACCTGTCCCCACCAGTACTGTACCCCAGTGTTATACAGTGCCTGACCTGTCTCCACCAGTACTGTACCCCAGTGTTATACAGTGACAGACCTGTCCCCACCAGTACTGTACCCCAGTGTTATACAGTGACAGACCCATTCCCACCAGTACTGTACCCCAGTGTTATACAGTGACAGACCTGTCCCCACCAGTACTGTACCCCAGTGTTATACAGTGACAGACCTGTCCCCACCAGTACTGTACCCCAGTGTTATACAGTGACAGACCTGTCCCCACCAGTACTGTACCCCAGTGTTATACAGTGACAGACCTGTCTACACCAGTACTGTACCCCAGTGTTATACAGTGACAGACCTGTCCCCACCAGTACTGTACCCCAGTGTTATACAGTGACAGACCTGTCCCCACCAGTACTGAACCCCAGTGTTATACAGTGACAGACCTGTCCCGACTAGTACTGTACCCCAGTGTTATACAGTGACAGACCTGTCCCGACTAGTACTGTACCCCAGTGTTATACAGTGACAGACCTGTCCCGACTAGTACTGTACCCCAGTGTTATACAGTGACAGACCTGTCCCGACTAGTACTGAACCCCAGTGTTATACAGTGACAGACCTGTCCCGACTAGTACTGTACCCCAGTGTTATACAGTGACAGACCTGTATATCTTGTGTTGATCAAAATGCTCTCCAACCATAGCCCAATTTTAGGAGGAGAAAGTCTAGAAATGAATCTTTCTGACTATGAGGAAACTTGGAAGAGTCAGGTGCCCAGTGGACAGACTGCACAATGGCCATATTATGGTTTTCATGGACTTATTTTTTTGGAGCTTTTACTTTTGTGGAACCTTTTGTTGAATTGTTGCACTATTTTTCACAGCGAGTTCCTAGAAGTACTGTCTCTCAATCAGGAAAGTTTAATGGCGTGTCAGCTTACCATTAACTCCCAAATGGCATCAGTGAACTATGATCTGTGTTTTGCTGTCGGGATCCTCAATGTTCGCTAGACCAGCTGCAGTGTGACCTTGGTTGAGATATCTCTGGGAGGTTGTGCTTCCAACGTTGTGACCCTTCTTGGTGCCTGGTTAGGCAGGAACCCACAACCGTTTGTGTCAATTATTGTTGGTGCTAATGGGAGACTAGTGGTGATGGATTCTGCAGTTACACAGTAGTTTGACACATTATGTAAATGCCATTCTGGAGTGAAGCCAGTCAGATTGAATTCTGGCCAGCAGTCTGATACAATTGTAAGCTTTTTACAAATGCTTGGTCTCTTGTTCATAGCAAAAAGGCAATCCATTTCCAATGAATTGAAGTTTGCATTTTTATTCGATACAGTCTCTGGTTAGTGTGTCCAGATTTCACAACTAACCCATTAACTGGTGAATATATACGATGCCAGCCATCTTCTCCATCTCCTTCAAAGGCTGAAAATAACTACCAGAGCTAGTTGCAGGCTAAACCAATGAATCCGATTTATCTCTAGCTGAAATAATATACTGAAGCAGAAAGACCCTAAAACAGCTCCATAATTTAAATATGGGTGATGTAATAAATAACAGATGGAAAGAAAGCCCTCCAATTGGTGGTCGTTACTGCCTCCAACAGTGAGGAACTCTTCAGTTCTATGTTTGAGGCATTCCTGAATTGGGGAATGTGTGAGCCCTGCTAATCAGATCCACAAATGCAGACTGGTTCAGACCTCTTCACATGGAGCTCTGCTCTGCCTGATGTACTTTGGCTGTGGGGATGAAACAGGCCTCAGTAAACCAATATCCCTTCATTGGGGAGATGTAATAAATAGACAATTTGCTTAATGCCTGCCTCATCCCAGCCCCTTTATAGAGTGTCATCACTCTATCAATTTGCATGGATTAACATCCAGCATTTCTGCCACCAAAGTAACTAGAACTTAGTTTTTCCTTTAAACTGCCTGGTGTATTCATTAGTGTGCAAAGACACTGTCCGTTTTAACTCTAGAAATTCATTTAAGTGAAATCAAATAAAGGCTCGGAATGCAGGTTTGACTTCCATGGGTGGTAGTTGCCCAGATAATGTTTTGGTAAGTGGAATGATACTGCTTCCTTTAGCTGCAGCATAATTATAACCAGTCTGAAGCAAACCTTTCTGCTGAATTAACTGTTAGATTATTGAGGGTTTTGGTAATGTTGGGGTTGTGCTGGATAGAGAGCTGGGTCTGGTAGTGTGGAATAATTGAGACCCATTGGCTTTTTGTAGCTATCCCTTTAAAATCCATTTACTGTACATGAGCTGTTTAAAAATTGCCTGAGTTCTTATTACTATTAACAATATTGACACAAGTTTCACAGTGTGTTGATTATAGGCTATAATTCAAAATTAAACAATGCTGTGCATGGTTCTGTTCGTACATGACTGGCCCCTTTTAGATGTGTGTGTTGGAATGTTGGAAATCTAGGAAGTTCCTGTAACATTCAGAGCACAGAGTTTGAAATTCCTGAACACCAATGTTTAGTTTGATCAGAAAAGAAACAGAACGAATGTGTTTCTTTGGGTTGTGATCTTTTTATTATTTTGTCCACTCCGTGATTAGAATGATGTCAGTGGTGACTGTCCAATTAGATTATATGCCTGTCCTGCACGGGCTTGTTCACTTATAGTTGAATAAATTCATTTGATTTGTTTTAACCATAAAATGTTGTGCCTTTGAAGACTGGAGAGAGGCTTGATGGAAAGTTAGGGTAAGTCCAGCAAGTGCAAGTAATTATCAGACAGGGTTTGCTGTTTGTCTCATGGACAGCCTTACTGAGAGCTTCTTGATAGACACACTTGGGGCAGGGTAAGGAGGTTAGCTAGGACCTGCAAACTGAACAGACAAGTAATGATGCTGTTCACTTCCTGGCGTGTCAGTGTGGTTTTTAAGTGATGCTCCACAGGCTGCTATTGGTGTGGCACCTGCACTAATGACACCTAAGGTTATAATGGCAACGTGATAACGTTATCGGTGGTGGGCCCTCAGTACTGGCTGAGAGTGTCTGTCTGGATTTTGTGCTCGAGACTAGGAAAGTCTGAACTAAGTTCTAGATGCTGGTGTGGATCCCTCCGCACCATCCAGGCACCATTCACATGGCCAACATGATCAACCCAACCCCTGGATTTCCTGTGTCAGCTTCTTCTACATCAAGTAAAAGAAAATGTATCCTGACAGTAAAGTCAGAGCCGGCAGTTATTTTAGATTTACCCCATTCTGCATAGTGAACTTGTGAATAGCCTGGATTCCTTAGAGCACAGCAAATGACTTGGTTTTCCTTCTGTCACTGAGCATTTGGTGCATATTTTACAGACTGCAGGCTGTGTGTATTTTTTGCCAATGTGTGATTGTGAAAGGGAGGCAGATGCATGATTCTGACTGCAGTGGAACCTGACTGAAAGGAATGTGGAGGCATGCTCGGTTTGTTAATTTTGTTATCCCTTCCAATAGAGAGCAGTGCTTCAATAAAATGGGGAGAGCACCTTGGGTTTCCTTTTGAGGACCTATATCTGTGGACCCAAGCTATTGAGTTGTGGACCATAGCAGCAGACAGTGAAAGATCCCTGTTTAGATGAGTTCCCCCCACTGGCCTGGTGAACATTAGCTCTCAACCAACACCTAGAACACCTGGTACCTATGACATTATCTGGATGAGTGTGGTTCCAACAACACTCAGGAAGCTTAACACCATCCAGGGCCTGCTTGACTGGAACCCCATTCACCACCTTCAACATTCGCTCCCACCACAGCAACTTACCAAGGCTCCTTCAACAGCACCTTCCAAACCCACAACTGCTACCACCTAGAAGGACAAGGGCAGCAGGTACATGGGAACACCACCACTTACAAGTTCCCCTCCAAGTCACTCATCATCCTGACTTGGAAATATATCGCCGTTCCTTCACTGTCGTTGGGTCAAAATCCTGGAGCTCCCTCCCTAACAGCACTATGGGTGTACCTACACCACAGGGACTGCAGCAGTACAGCAGAAAGGCAACTCAATACCTTTTCGAGGACAGTTGGGGATGGGCAACAAATGTTGTACTTGCCAGCAATGTCCACATCCTATGAATGGATTAAACAAAAATTAACACCCAGCAACAGCAGTGTTTCCTGTATTGCATTTTAAAGAGCTACAGGAATAGAGATTCTTGGGGGTTCACATACACAAAAGCTTTGAAGGACAAGTTGGGAAGCTGTTTTTTAAAAAAGCATTTGGGATCTTTGACTTTATTAATAGATGCTTAGAGTAGAAAAATAAGTAAGTTATGCTAACCCTTTATAATTTACTGTTTTGGCCTTAGCCTGAGATATTGTGTTCAATTCTGAATGCTACACTTTAGAAATAATGTCAAGGCCTTTGAGAGGGTATCGAGGAGATTGACTGGGATGGTATCGTGAGGCTGGGTGGTTTGATTTTGGCCGACACAGATGGGCCAAGTGACTTCTTTCTGAGCCATAAACTTCCTCCGATTCTATGAGGGAATTCAGTTATATGGAAAGATTGGAGAAGCTGGGATATTCTCCTTGAGCAGAGAAATTTAAGGGATGATTTAATAGAGATATTCAAAATCAAGAGGGATTTTGACAGTAAATAAAGAAACTATTTGAGGTGGCAGAAGGGTCAGTAGCCACTTGAAAGGATTTACACTATGGGGAAAGAACAGTGGGTATGGGATTAATCGGAGAGCTCTTTCAAAGCACTAGCAGGGGTACGATGGGCTGAATGGTGTCCTGCGCTGTAAGATTGTACAGTTTGTGTTTTAAGAAAGTGTTGCCAAGTATATGTGAAGAGGAGTTGGCTTTGTATATGAAAGTGTTTTGTCCTGTTTCAGCACTTCACCTCCTGTTGGGGGTGGTGCAATATGCTGAACTATTAAATGAAGCTGGGAGGTTGTTTACCCAGATTGACGCATAACTCAAAGTCCAAGAGTTTGCATGAGGCTATGTTTCAAAAGATCGAACTAAGCAAATTTCAAAGCTTGTTATCTCAGCATTAATACACAGAGAAAATATTGATTTTAAATATATCTTTTGTTTCTTTGCTATGTTAATATTTATACAGAATCCTGTGTTTGGGGGGGGAATGTGTGGGGGCAGTGCATATGGAGGGGGGAAGTACATGTGAGGGGGCATGGGTGGCAAGTGCTTTGCTGCTCAGGTGGTGAGTCTGACTATTTCATGAGGGGGTGGGGGCATTGCTGATACTCCCTGTCCTATTCCTGGCTGTCATCACATACTTGCCCCTCTGACCAGATGTCACTATTGTTAGTTAACTATGATGATCTTGGGTGATCTCCACCCTTTTTAATGTTCTGCCCAAGTTGAGCTCACAGGATAGGACACTGAACCTGGATAAAAGCAAAAAACTGCGGATGCTGGAAATCCAAAACAAAAACAAAAATGCCTGGAAAAACTCAGCAGGTCTGACAGCATCTGCGGAGTGGAACACAGTTAACGTTTCGAGTCCGTATGACTCTTCAGCAGAACTGAGGAAAAATAGAAAAGAGGTGAAATATAAGCTGGTTTAAGGGGTGGGTGGGACAAGTAGAGCTGGATAGAGGGTCAGTGATGGGTGGAGACACGGCACCTTCCCATGCAACTGCAGAAGATGCAACATCTGCCCCTTTACTTCCCCTCTCCTCACCGTCCAAGGGCCCAAACACTCCTTTCAAGTACAGCAGCATTTCACTTACACTTCCCTCAATTTAGTCTACTGCATTTGTTGCTCCCAATGCGGTTTCCTCTACATTGGAGAGACCAAATGCAGACTGGGTGACTCCTTTGTAGAACACCTTCGGTCTGTCTGCAAGCATTACCCAGACCTTCCTGTCACTTGCCACTTCAACACTCCACCCTGCTTTCATACCCACATGTCCATCCTTGGCCTGCTGCAATGTTCCAGTGAAGCTCAACACAAACTGGAGGAACAGCACCTCATCTTCCAATTAGGCACTTTATAACCTTCAGGACTGAATATTGAGTTCAACAACTTTAGATCATGAACTCTCTCCTCCGTCCCCACCCCCTTTCCGATCCTCCTTTTTCCAATAATTTATATATATTTTTCTTTTCCCACCTTTTCCCATTATTTTTAAATGTATTTCCATCCATTGTTTTATCTCTACCTTTTAGCCTATTTCGATCCCTTCCCCCCACCTCACCCCCACTAGGGCTATCTGTACCTTGCTCGTCCTGCTTTCTACCCTTAATGTCACCTATTAGCACATTTCTTAGCTAATATCACCACCGTCAGCACCTCTTTGTCCTTTTGTCTATGACATCTCTGAACCTGGAACTTAGTTTGTGGGTCTTAGGCTCATACTGGGTCCTGTGGTTACTGAATTAACCAGTAAGGGAGCTCCCATTCTTTTCATTAAAGGTGCAATGTTAAATAGGAACCATCAGCAGTCATGGTTTTATATAACTTGCTGCACAACGCATTCTGATTTTCAGCCCCTTAAGGAAAAGTTGCCACATGTTATTGGTGGTTTGATGTGTGAAGTGGTTTGTTACTTGCAGACTCATCTATTCAAACCCTCTCCTGACTGGCCTTCCTCATTCACCCTCTGCAAACTTTAGCTCTTCCAAACCTTTGCTGCCATCTTCTAATTCGTACCTATTACTCCGCTCTGACACTGTCACAATTTTAAAATTTTCATCCTTGTTTTCAAATCCCTCCATGGCCTCAGCCCTGCCTTTCTCTGTAATCCCCTCCAACCTCACAACATCCAATTGTGGCCTCTTGTTCATCCTCCTATCCCAACTAACACATTCCATGTTTTGTATTCTGGAATTCCCTCCCTGCCTCCCTCTCCTTTCATATTGTTCTCAAAATCTACCTCTTTAACTAAGTTTTAAGCCACCATTCCAATATCTCCTCCTTTGGCTTGATGTTGATTTTTGTTTGATAACGCACCTGTGAAACCCCTTGGGATGTTCCAGGTGTTATGTAAATGCAGGTTATTGTTGAGTGTTGGTACAGTGGAAGTGACAAAAATGTGAAATTGAAGTTCTGGTTCCCTTCTGAAGGTGGGGTCTCGTGGTGAACTTACTGTCCGAGCGTCACTAGCTCCTGTATCCACTTGTATTAACCTATATACCATGTGTCAGCAGGGTATTCAATCATGAAGCTCCTCATAGTGGAACCAGATGTTGGTCCAGTCTTCACTCTGGATCTGTGGCAGGTCTGGGGATCCTGGCCTTGTTCATCTGTCTACACCCTTTAGGGGCATAGTTCAGAGCTGTTTCCATACTACAGAGTGGAGATCAGCTCCTGACATCATTACAGCCTTGATTTAAACATGGACAAAAGAGCTGAACCCCAGAGGTGAGGTGAGAGTGACTGCCGTTGACATCAAGGCCGTATTTGACTGAGTGTGGCATCAAGGAGCCCTAGCAAGGTTGGTGTCAATGGGTATCGGGGAAAACTCTCCATTTGTTGGAATCATACCTAGCATAAAGGAAGCTGGTTGTAGTTGTTGGAGGGCAATCATCTCAGTTCTGCAGGAGTTCCTCAGGGTAGTGTCCTAGGCCCAACCATTTTCAGCTGCTTCATCAATGACCTTCCTTCCATCATAAGGTCAGAAGTGGGGATGTTCGCTGATGGTTGCACAATGTTCAGCACCATTCACAACTCCTCAGATACTGAAGCAGTCCATGTCCAAATGCAGCAAGACCTGGACAATATCCAGGCTTGGGTTGATAAGTGACAAGTAACATTCACACCACACAAGTGCCAGGCAATGACCATCTCCAGCAAGAGAGATTCCAGCCATCACCCCTTGACATTCAATGGCATTACCATCAATGAAACCCCCACTATCAGCATCCTGGGGGTTATCATTGACCAGAAACTGAACTGGACTAGTATACAAATACTGTGGCTACAAGAGCAGGTTAGAGGCTAGGAATCCTGTGGCAAGTAACTCACCTCCTGACTCCCCAAAGCCTGTCCACCATCGACAAGGCACAAGTCAGGAGTGTGATGGAATACTGTACACTTGCCTGGATGAGTGCAGCTCCCACAACATTCAAGAAACTTAACACCATCCAGTACAAAGCAGCCTGCTTGATAGGCACCCCTTCCACAAACATTCACTTCCTCCACCGCTGATACACAGTATCTGCAGTGTGTATACCATCTACAAGATGCACTGCAGGAACTCACCAAGGCTCCTTAGGCAGCACCTTCCAAACCCACGACCACTACCATCTAGAAGGACAAGGGCAGCAGATACATGGGAACACCACCACCTGGAAGTTCCCCTCAAAGCCACTCACCATCCTGACTTGGAAATATATCGCCTTTCCTTCAATGTCACTGGGTCAAAATCCTGGAACTCCCTCCCTAACAGCACTGTGGGTGTACCTGCAGCAGTTCAAGAAGGCAGCTCATCACCACCTTCTCAAGGCAATTAGAGATGAGCATTAAATGCTGGCCCAGCCAGCAACACCTACATCCCATGAATGCATTAAAAAAAACCTCAGAACTCTGTCAATCCACAATTTGGTCTGTCTTTATGCTGAATTACAATGTTAGGCTTTGATCTTCTGCTTTGTAATAATCAATATCCTTGGTAATAACATTCAGAGATGTTAAAGTTTTTGTGCCCTGACATATTTTTGACAGAATTTTGATTAACTGGTCCATATATGCTGGACTTTTCCCATGACCGTCTCTGCGACTGTTTAATATTAACAGCATCCAGTGTACTTTGACATTGTTTATGTGAGAAGCACTTATTTTGAAAGGTGTATGGGTGTGGGAATGGGTAATGTGTAATGGGTGTGGGAAACCTGGGTTCTTGTTATTTTTCATATTTTTCATCTTAAGCTTACAGTTGTTCATACTGTGAACCCCTAAGCATCTCATGCTTCTTGTGTTTCACCAAACACTCCCAGGACAGGTACAGCATGGTATTAGATACAGAGTAAAGCTCCCTCTACACTGTCCCCATCAAACACTCCCAGGACAGGTACAGCACGGGGTTAGATACAGAGTAAAGTTCCCTCTACACCGTCCCCATCAAACACTCCCAGGACAGGTACAGCACGGAGTTAGATACAGAGTAAAGCTCCCTCTACACTGTCCCCATCAAACACTCCCAGGACAGGTACAGCACGGGGTTAGATACAGAGTAAAGCTCCCTCTACACTGTCCCCATCAAACACTCCCAGGACAGGTACAGCACGGAGTTAGATACAGAGTAAAGCTCCCTCTACACTGTCCCAGTCAAACACTCCCAGGACAGGTACAGCATGGGGTTAGATACAGAGTAAAGCTTCCTTTACACCGTCCCCATCAAACACTCCCAGGTCAGGTACGGCACGGGGTTAGATACAGAGTAAAACTACCTCTACACTGTCCCCATCAAACACTCCCAGGACAGGTACAGCACGGGGTTAGATACAGAGTAAAGCTCCCTCTACACCATCCCCATCAAACACTCCCAGGTCAGGTACGGCACGGGGTTAGATACAGAGTAAAACTACCTCTACACTGTCCCCATCAAACACTCCCAGGACAGGTACAGCACTGGGTTAGATACAGAGTAAAGCTCCCTCTACACTGTCCCCATCAAACACTCCCAGGACAGGTACAGCACTGGGTTAGATACAGAGTAAAACTCTCTCTACACCGTCCCCATCAAACACTCCCAGGACACGTACAGCACGGTGTTAGATACAGAGTAAAGCTCCCTCTACACTGTCCCCATCAAACACTCCCAGGTCAGGTACAGCACGGGGTTAGATACAGAGTAAAGCTCCCTCTACACTGTCCCCATCAAACACTCCCAGGACAGGTACAGCACGGGGTTAGATATAGAGTAAAACTACCTCTACACTGTCCCCATCAAACACTCCCAGGACAGGTACAACACGGGGTTAGATACAGAGTAAAGCTCCCTCTACACTGTCCCCATCAAACACTCCCAGGACAGGTACAGCACGGGGTTAGATACAGAGTAAAGCTCCCTCTACACTGTCCCCATCAAACACTCCCAGGACAGGTACAGCACAGGGTTAGTTACAGAGTAAAGCTCCCTCTACACTGTCCCCATCAAACACTCCCAGGACAGGTACAGCACAGGGTTAGATACAGAGTAAAGCTCCCTCTACACTGTCCCCATCAAACACTCCCAGGACAGGTACAGCACGGGGTTAGATACAGAGTAAAGCTCCCTCTACACTGTCCCCATCAAACACTCCCAGGACAGGTACAGCACGGGGTTAGATACAGAGTAAAGCTCCCTCTACACTGTCCCCATCAAACACTCCCAGGACAGGTACAGCACGGGGTTAGATACAGAGTAAAACTACCTCTACACTGTCCCCATCAAACACTCCCAGGACAGGTACAGCACGGGGTTAGATACAGAGTAAAGCTCCCTCTACACTGTCCCCATCAAACACTCCCAGGACACGTACAGCATGGGGTTAGATACAGAGTAAAGCTCCCTCTACACCGTCCCCATCAAACACTCCCAGGACAGGTACAGCACGGGGTTAGATACAGAGTAAAGCTCCCTCTACACTGTCCCCATCAAACACTCCCAGGACAGGTACAGCACGGGGTTAGATACAGAGTAAAGCTCCCTCTACACTGTCCCCATCAAACACTCCCAGGACAGGTACAGCACGGGGTTAGATACAGAGTAAAGCTCCCTCTACACTGTCCCCATCAAACACTCCCAGGACAGGTACAGCACTGGGTTAGATACAGAGTAAAGCTCCCTCTACACTGTCCCCATCAAACACTCCCAGGACAGGTACAGCACGGGGTTAGATACAGAGTAAAGCTCCCTCTACACTGTCCCCATCAAACGCTCCCAGGACAGGTACAGCACAGGGTTAGATACAGAGTAAAACTCTCTCTACACTGTCCCCATCAAACGCTCCCAGGACAGGTACAGCACGGGGTTAGATACAGAGTAAAACTCCCTCTACACTGTCCCAGTCAAACACTCCCAGGACAGGTACAGCACGGGGTTAGATACAGAGTAAAGCTCCCTCTACACTGTCCCCATCAAACACTCCCAGGACAGGTACAGCACGGGGTTAGATACAGAGTAAAACTCTCTCTACACTGTCCCCATCAAACACTCCCAGGTCAGGTACAGCACGGGGTTAGATACAGAGTAAAGCTCCCTCTACACTGTCCCCATCAAACACTCCCAGGACAGCCTTGACACACATGAACGTACGAATTAGGAGCGGGAATAGGCCACTTGGTCCCTCCAGCCTGCTCCGCCATTTGATAAGATCATTGAAGATCTTATTGTAACCTCAACTCCACATTCCAACCTACCCAACTATCCTTTCAACCCCTTGCTTATCAAGAATCTATCTGACTCTGGCTTCAAAATGTTCAAAGGCTCTGTTTCCACCATCTTTTTAAGGAAGACAGTTCCAAAGACTTAAATGGGCGACCTCTTATTTTTAAAGTGACCCCTGGTTCTAGATTTTTCCACAAGAGGAAACATCCTCTTCACATCCATGTTATCAGGACTCCTCAGAATCTTATATGTTTCAATCAAGTTGCCTCTTACTCTTCTAAATTTCAGCAGATACAAGCCTAACCTGTCCAACCTTTCCTCATAAGACAACCCACCCATTCCAGGTATTAGTCTGGTAAACCTTCTCTGAACTGCTTCCAATGCATTTACATTTTTCTTTAAATAAGATCGATACCTTACACAACCCTCCAGATGTGCTCTCACCAATGCCCTGTATAACTTCTTTTTATTCATTTATGGGATGTGGGCTTCACTGGCTAGGCCAGCATTTATTGCCCATCCCTAGTTGCCTTGAGAAGGCAGGTACACCCACAGTGCTGTTAGTGGGGGAGTTCCAGGATTTTGACCCAGCGACATTGAAGGAATGGTAATATATTTCCAAGTCAGGATGGTGAGTGACTTGGAGAGGAACTTCCAGGCGGTGGTGTTCCCATCTATCTGCTGCCCTTGTCCTTCCAGATGGTAGTGGTCATGGGTTTGGAAGGTGCTGTTGAAGGAGCCTTGGTGAATTCCTGCAGTGCATCTTGTGGATGGTACACACTGCAGCTATTGTGTGTTGGTGGTGAAGGGAGTGAATACATAAGAACATAACAAAAGAAATAGAAGCAGGAAGAGGCCATTCGGACCCTCAAGCCTGCCCTACCATTCAATAAGATCATGCTGGTCTGCCCCAAGCCTCAACTCCTCTTCCATGCCAGCTCCTCACAGCCCTCACCTCCCTGATATTTTAAAAATCTGTCAACCTCCTCTTTAAATACTTTATGATCTAGCCTCCACAACTGTCTGAGATAGAGAATTCCAGACATTCACTACCCTCTGAGAGAAGAATTTCCTTCGCTTCTCAGTTTTAAATGAAGTGTCCCCTTATTCTGTAATTATGTCCCTTAGTTCAAGATTCCCCCACTAATGGAAACATCTCTACATCGACCCTGTCAGAATCTTGTACATTTCAATAAGATCACCCCTCATTTTTCCAAACTCTAATGAATAAAGGCCTAACCTGTTTAGCCATTCTTGGTAAGTCAACCCCTTCATCCCAGGAATCAATCTAGTGAATCTCTTTTGAACTGCCTCCAATACCAGTATATTCTTTCTTAAATATGGGGATCAAAACTGTACACAGTACCCCAGGTGCGGTGTTTGTGGATGTGGTGTCAATCAAGCGGGGCTGCTTTGTCCTGGACGGTGTTGAGCTTCTTGAGTGTTGTGGGAGCTGCACTCATCCAGGTAAGTGGGGAGTATTCCATCACACTCCTGACTTGTGCCTTGGCTAGTCCAGTTCAGTTTCTATTCAATGGTAACCCCCAGGATGTTGATAGTGGGGGATTCAGTGATGGTAATGCCATTAAACATCAAGGGGCGATGGTTGGATTCTCTCTTGTTGGAGATGGTCATTGCCTAGCTATTGTGTGGTGTGAATGTTACTTGCCACTTGTCAGCCCAAGCCTGGATATTGTCCATGTCTTGCTGCTTCGGTATCTGAGGAGTTGCGAATGGTGCTGAACATTGTGTAATCATCAGCGAACATCCCCACTTCTGACCTTATGATGGAAGGAAGATCATTGATCAAGCTGAGGACACTCTCCTGAGGAACTCCTACAGTGATGTCCTGGAGCTGAGGTAATTGACCTCCAACAACCACAACCATCTTCCTTTGTGCTAGGTATGACTCCAAGCAGCGGAGAGTTTTCCCCCTGATTTCCATTGACTCCAGTTTTGCTAGGGCTCCTTGATACCACACTCGGTCAAATGCGGCCTTGATGTCAAGGGCAGTCATTCTCACCTCACCTAGGGAGTTCAGCTCTTTGGTCCATGTTTGAACCAAGGCTGATTGGCCCTGGCAGAATCCAAACTGAGCATCAGTGAGCAGGTTATTGCATAACTGAAACATAACCTCCCTACATTTGTATTTGATTCCCATTGTAATAAATTGTAACATTCTGTTAGCTTTCCTAATTACTTGTTCTACCTGAATTCATGCCTTAGGACACCCAAATCTCTCTGAATCTCAGAGCGCTGCAGTCTCTCACTATTTAAATAATATGCTTCACAGGGTTAGATACAGAATAAAGGCTTTCTCTACACTGTCCCCGTCAAACACTCCCAGGACAGGTACAGCACGGGGTTAGATACAGAGTAAAGCTCCCTCTACACTGTCCCCATCAAACACTCCCAGGACAGGTACAGCACGGGGTTAGATACAGAGTAAAGCTCCCTCTACACTGTCCACATCAAACACTCCCAGGACAGGTACAGCACGGGGTTAGAAGTTCCCAGCTTATGTTAGCTAATAGAATGGAAATCTATGATGATGTTGAATGTTGATGAGTAAGAGTTAATGCTGTGTGTTTATCAAGTGGTGGTTATCATGTTGTTGAAAAGCCCCAGATTTACACTGATCTGCTGCTAGATTATAAAACCTGTGAAAAACCTTCCCTTTGGCACATTGACAGAGTAATTGTTTTGAAGATTTTGGAGGAATTACTGTGTGTGGACAGGGTGGATCTGGACTCAAACAGCTGAAATGATCCTGATGACACCTGCTTCTGGACAGGCGGCTTCTTTTGGATGTGACATTCTGAAGCAAATGGCCCTTGTTGACTGTGGGTTGTGTTGTGGAATTTCCATGTGGTTTTTTTTTAAACTGTTGGGCAAAGTTTTAGAAACTTTTTCATAAATTGTTAACTTGGCTCTGTTAGTAATTCTCCCATTCCCTCCGAGTCACAAAGTTATGGATCCTAGTCCTACTCTGACTGGAGAACGTTGCCGCTGTTGACTGAGGGATAAATGTGTGCGATCACACCGGGGAGAACTCCCCTGCTCGTCTTCACATAATACTTGTGGACCTTTTACATCCGCCTGAGAGGGCAGATTGGATATCCGTTTTCAGTCTCATTCAAAAGGAGGTGCCTCTGACAGTGCAGCACTCTCTCAGTACTGCACTGGAGTGACAACCCAGATTATGGGTTCAAGTGTCTAGTGATACTTGAACCCATGATTACCTAATTTGCAGTGGAGGCTGTTACTGAGTAAAACCACAGCTGACCCTTTGTCCTTTAAATTTAAAATGAGAGTTCCTGCAGTCCTTGATTGTGTATTCCTAATGCATAATATCTGACATGGTCTGTACCCTGGCTGAGGGAGGAGGGTGAAGGGTAGTGGACACTGTGCCCTTGCTGAGGGGGCATGTTGAGAGGCAGTGGATGCTGTGTCCTCATTGATTGGGCACCCATCTGTTTCTTGAAGTGTTTGTGGCATTCCCAGATGAGAGTTTGACGAAAGCTTCTTGTTGGTATACTTGAAACCTGTCCAGTCCAGATCCAATCTTGCTGTGTACAGGAAGATGTCCATTCCTGTCTGAATCCAACTATTGGTGGCTGAGTATTTGATGAATCTTGATTAATGGAAATGCTGAATTTCCTGCTGTTTTACCCTGTTGATTGTGAGATTCTGCCTACTCTATAGGACACTGTTGTCATCTCTTTACCTGAAGGCACCACCCTAGTGTTGGAGGGTGGATTTGGGAGAGGGGTGTCACCAGCTACAGATTGTCACCCCACCCAGAGCGAGTGCAATGGGTGCTAGCATACTTGTGAGGGATCCAGTAGATCCGGTCCTGTCCCTCGCTAACAATCCTGTGTCTATTCACTATAATTTTATCCCTGTATCAGTGAATATTTTGTTACCAGACATGCTCAGTGAGCCTGCTGGGCTTTTACTGCATTATATGTTCACCTGTGGTTTATTCCTATTCTATCTCTTTGATAAACATCCTGCAGCACTCGGTGGCAAACACTTGAACTTCTCTGTCGAGAATTTATGCAACCCTTTGTGGTTTCCGATAAAGCGGCTGAGGCACAAAGTTTAATGAAGCGAGTCAGCTGACCCCAGAATTGCAATTGGGCCAACCGAGGATCATGAAGAATGTGAGTGAAACCGCAAGAGACTTCCTCAGTGACTGCACAGGACATTAGCAGAGCTGTGAAGAGAACACGCTCGGAAACCTCACTCTTGCAGCTTTCATTTCAACACTGTAAGCTGCAGAATTACTCTCGACATCTGTGCCTTCCAATCTACCCCCACTGTTTACTTCACACATCACTGCACGTGATGGAAATCAGCTTTAGTGTGGATTAAAGAAAACCCTTTCATCCTGCTTCTGTCAAAATTAATCTAAACATTCGAGGTTTAACAATAAAGAAAGACTTATATTTACCTAGTGCCTTTCACAGCTTCAGGACTTCTCTCAAAACATTTTACAACCAATGAAATACTTTTATAGTGTATTCACTGTTATAATGTGGGAAATGGGGCAGCTAGTTTGTGGGACACTAATGTCCCACAAACAGCAATGTGATCATGATCAGAGAATTTTTTGTGACATTGGTGGAGAGGTAAATAACTGGCCAGGATACTGGAGAGAGCTCCCTTTGCTTCTTTTTGAAACAATGCCTTGGGATCTTTTACGTCCATCTGAGAGCGCAGACAGGGCCTCAGTATAATATCTCATCTGAAAGACAGCATCACCAACAGTGCAGCACTCCCTCAGTATTTGGCCCCTGCCAGCCTCGTGCTGGTGCCTGTTGGGTCGGGTCCAGGTCAGGCTCTGATACCTTGTCCTTCTCCAAGGCTGGCACTTTGTACTTGGGCCGTTTGCGTGAGTATAGGTTGAATATAGTACCACTTGGGCCTGCCTGTCTGTCAGAGTCTACTTCTATTTAAACCACATTGCTTTATACAAGAGCTGGTGAGTGTGTGGGAGGTAGGCTGCGTGTGAAGAGAATTTGAGAGTGTGGTTATTTGAAATAAATTAGTTTGTGGGAGTAGTACATGCTTGGGGAGTGTATGTGGTGTAGAGTGCCAAATTTATTGCGGTACTGAGCTTTAATAAGCGGCCTGGATTGTGAAGATTCATCTGGCGACTGTGGGCCATGTTGGTGTTGGATGTGGTGAAGTTGCTACCCAAGGACTCAGTTGAATTGAGGAAGTGTGTATTCCTATAATTGAATGTTGTGATAATTCAGTTCATTTGTAGCATTTGTGAAGCTACAATGAGCTTCATGTGCTGTGGGTCAGAGGAAAGACATTGCAGTTACAGCACTGAAAGGGGCATTAACCCTCTCTATGAGCAAATTATTCTAGTCACAATTACCGACGTTGTTCCCACATCCAGTCGACCCTTTTTCCTTCATGCTCCTATCTAATTGAACCTTGCATTTTGACATAATTTCTGCCTCAACTTGAACCCTAGTAGCGAGTTCCACAGCCTCTCAGTTCACTATGTGAAAACGATTCTCCTGTTCACTTCTAAATCTGGCGTTTTTAATCTTGTCCCTGTGTCCCCTTGTCGTAGACCCTCGGCTACTGAAAACAGTCTCTGCTTCTGTTTAAAAGCAAAATACTGCGGATGCTAGAAATCTGAAACAAAAGCAGAAAATGCTGGAAAAACTCAGCAGCTCGAACAGCGTCTGTGGAGAGAAGAAACAGAGGTAACGTTTCGAGTCCTTGTGACTTTAGAGCTCTGAAGAAGAGGCATAAGGACTCGAAACATTAACTCTGTTTCTTCCCTGCACAGATGCTGTTCAACCTGCTGAGTTTTTCCAGAATTTTCTGTTTTTGTTTCTGCTTCTATTTACCCTGTTCCCATTCTTTCTTAACTTGAAACAGTTATATTGTGGCTAAATCTCCATGATTCTAATGAAGCCCCAGTTTGCCTTTGTTTTCATACTTCCTTGTAAGCACAAGTTATCTGGTTTGAAAAGAATCTTCCAAAAGTTAATGGCAGTGAGTGAACCCCAGTATACTCAGAGATAAAAGCAAAGAACTGTGGATGCTGGAAATCCAAAACAAAAACAGAAACAGAAATACCTGGAAAAACTCAGCAGGTCTGGCAGCATCAGTGGAGAAGAGCACAGTTGACGTTTCGAGTCCTCATGACCCTTCAACAGAACTAAGTAAAAATAGGAAAGGGGTGAAATATAAGCTGGTTTAAGGACGGAGGAGGGGGTGGGGTTGTTGGGACAAGAAGCCAGTGACAGGTGGAGATAACCAAAAGATGTCACAGACAAAAGGACAAAGAGGTGTTGAAGGTGGTGATATTATCTAAGGAAGGTGCTAATTAAGGTTAGAAAGCAAGACAAGCAAGGTACAGATAGCCCTAAGCTTGGCCTAAATGGCCAAGTGGTTATGGTACTGGGTTTGTAACCCCAAGATCAAGAGTTCAGATCTCACAATGGCAAACTATGAAACAATATAACTTCATCTGAAACAGATGGAAACGGGTTTGTACTCGAAAGAGGTACAGATAGCCCTAGTGGGGGTGGGGTGGGGTGAAGGAACCACAATAGGCTAAAAGGTAGAGATAAAACAATGGATGGAAATACATTTAAAAATAACGGAAATCGTTGGGAAAAGAAAAATCTATATAAATTATTGGAAAAAACAGAAAGGAGGGGGAAGAAACGGAAAGGGGGTGGGGATGGAGGAGACAGTTCAAGATCTATAATTGTTGAATTCAATATTCAGTCCGGAAGGCTGTAAAGTGCCTAGTCGGAAGATGAGGTGCTGTTCCTCCAGTTTGCGTTGAGCTTCAGTGAAACAATGCAGCAGGCCAAGGACAGACATGTGGGCAAGAGAGCAGGGTGGACTCATTTGCCTGACATCTGCTCATTCTGAAGCTGGTCACTGCTCTGATCTCATTAAGCTGTAGGTGGACATGTACCAAGTCTGCTTGCCATTGTGCCTTAAATCCAAATCCCTCCATGGGTTTATTTTCAGAATTCACATTGCTGGATAATAGGAACCGGTGGTCATTTAGTCCCTGTTTCACCATTCGGTGAGATCATGCTGACCAGTAACATCATATACCCGCCTTTGTGCCATATCCCTTAATACCTCTGGATAACAAAAAATTAATCAACCTCAGATTTAAAATTAACAATTAACCAAGCGCCAATTGCTGTTTGCAGAAAAGAGTTCCAAATGTCTTCCACCAATTTGTGTGAAGAAATGTTTCCTAATTTTACACTCCGAAGTTTCTGGGTTTGATTTTGAGGCTTTGTCTCGTAGGCCCAAAATCCCCAAACAACTGAAATCGCTTCTTTCTCTCAATCCTTTCTGTTCCCCTTGATGTCTTGAAAGTTTTGATCAGAACACCCCTTAACCTTCTAAATTCCCTGGAATACAATTCTAGTTTGTATGAGATCTCCTTGTAATTTAATCTTTGCAGTGCAGGTATCACTCTGGTAAATCATAGCTGCACTCCCTCCTAGGCCAGTTTACCCTGTCTAAGGTGTAGTGTCCAGAACTGCTTATGGTTCTCCCAGGTGAGGTCCAACCAGGCTCTGTATAGGTGAGTCATCAATTCCACTCCCTTGTATCCTAGCCCTTGAGATATAAAGGCCAAGATTTAGCCAGAGCTGGGTTGGTTTATGGGAATCCTCAGTCTACTAAGACTCACTAAGACAACTACCAGGCCTTGTCATTTGGTCAGTTACCCATAGCTGACTGTTGGGGTTGTGTCCCAATGTTCAGTGGCTTAGGCTAGCTGTGGACTGATGTGTGTCCCGGCTATCAGAGGAGGAAGGGTTTTATCTGAGGTCTGTATGATTCAGGCATTCTGCTCTGGGTCAGCACTTGATGACTGTGTCTAGGGTTCGGATGGGGGAGTACTTTCACGTGAGCTGTTGGAAACTCAGATCCAGGTTGTGTATTTTTTTCAATTGCTGCACTGTAGTAATCTGATGTGTAATATATCCTTAAGACAAATGTTGTATTGTAAGATCACATGCTCTTGATACCCAATAGCAGATTAGCACGGACTACCTCTGTAGTTAGTAGTCTTGAGTTAGAGTCTGAAGAGTAAAGGCAGAGCTTTGAGTTGTAAGCACACAAATGTAGCTGAGTTTCTTTTGTAAAGAAACAAAATGTGTTTCTTCTAAGACCAGTCTACTGATCTCTGCCTTGGTACCTACTCGGTCACCCTGAAACAAGCGAGCAACCTGGATCCTTTAGCCCCAATAAACCAAGGCACTTGGTTCAACGTGTACTTAGAAATTTTCAAAAGATTTTATTTAGTTTGTTTGATGTTACTTGGTTGATTTGTTTGGCCGGAGTTCTTGTGCAGAAAGTGATTAGGAAATCCTTTTGTGATAAGCATTTTAAACTTCATTCAAATCACAGGACGCAATGGTTCCTGTATTCGGAGGCGGGCAATCTAGGGAGACGGTGGGGGTGTGGGGGTGTGGGCGATGAAGTGGCTTATTAATAACCCCTTGTTGGTGTCTTCTCTATCTCTGTAACTTCCCCTTAACAGCCCTCTGAGATATCTGCACTCCACTTATCTGTCCTTTTGAGAATCCCTGATTTTAATCGCTCCTCCATTGGTGGCTGTGCTTTCAGCTACCTGGGCCCTAAGCTCTGTAACACCCTCCCTAAGCTCTCTGCCTCTCTCACTCCCCCTTTAAGATGTTCCTTAAACCCAAACTCTTTGACCAAGCTTTGGTCACCTGTTCTAATGTCCTTGTGTGGTTCAATGTCAAATTTTTGTCTGAATGTTACTACATTAAAAATGCTATATAAATGCAAGTTGCTGGTGTATCTCAGCCAGCTCACTGCTCTCTATGAACTAAACTGATAGTTATTGTTGTGCTTTATGTCTACAGGACCATCGTAGCTCAGTTTGATCCTGATAGTTGTACAGTCAGAGTTGGGACTCTGTGTGAGGCTGCTTTTTAATCCTTAGCTCAGAACTGAAGTTCAAAAGAAAATAAAGAGAACTTACTTTCGTTTCTATAAGCATCTTTCACAATGTCAGGACTTCTGGTAGTATTTTAATTTGATGTGCAGTCATTGGCTGGCATATTTCCCACAACAATTAGTGAGTAACAGAGTTTCACCAATAACAATGAAATACATTTTACCGGATTGTTAGTCCCAAGATAGCCAGGCTGTGAATGTTCAAATACTCAAACTGAGCCTTTCAAAACTTTAACCTATGTATTACACGTCATGCACTTCCAGCCAACAACCCCTCTTTCAGCCAGTTCCTATATATAATATATTAAACACCAATTGATATGATTTGTTTTAGGTGTTGGGTGAGGGATAAGTATTGCCCAGGGCACAAGAGAGAACTCCCCTGCTTTTCTTCAATAGTGCCATGGAATCTTTTATGCCCACCTGAGATGGCAGACAGGACTTTGGTTTGATATCCCACCTGAAAGATGGTATCTCTGACAGTGCAGCTCTCTGTTAATACTGGACTGGAATGTCAGTTGAGATAGTGCTGAAGTCTCTGAACCCTGTGACCATCTGATTTGGTTGCGAGTGCTTCCCACAGCTGATACTTAATGATAAATGAATGTTGGATGACTGCTGCTCTGGAAGAGCTTGGCTTACTTGGCAGAGCCGCTGAATTGAATTGAATCAATGGGGCCAGTTTGCTTCTCTTGTTTTTAATTGAATCCTCCCTTTGTTGCCGATTTTTCCTTTCTGTTCTCTTGACTCTGTGCCATGGTTACATGGGCAGCAGTTCTTCATGCCTGAGATGAGGTGATGATTCTGGGCAGCTGATTCGATTGCAGAGACCCCTCCACCAGCTTAAATATTCACTCCCTCCACCACCGATGCACAGTGGCAGCAGTGTGTATTATATACAAAGGCTGCATTTGCTGCCAGTGCTGAGCATGCCCAGTCAATTCTGTTGCTCTGTTACATTGTAGAAGAGCGATGGAGTCGGTAGCGGCCAGGATCAAAAATGGCGTCACTCAAACAATCAGAGCTGTGTTTTCTCCCCGTGATCCAGTAGCTTTGATTTATCAGGCACATCTATTACTTTCACTCCTTCTTCTGCACTTCGTATTTAAAGACAGCATTCCCATTCATCATTCTTGCCCATGTCAATTTAATTTGTTATAGTCACATAAGTAAACAGTAGTGCTTTAGCGATTCATATATTTTAATAATACGAGTCGGTTTTAGCATTTGCAAATTAATAATAAACATCTATTAGTCAAACATATTTGCTCTTGAACAAGTTTTACATTTAATTTGCATGTTTAAGCCAAGTCCACCTTTTCCCACTTCTCAGGCAAAATAGGAATGACCCGAGGCATTGTGTTACTTGTCAACATTTAA
This sequence comes from Carcharodon carcharias, assembly GCF_017639515.1. Taxonomy (NCBI): domain Eukaryota; kingdom Metazoa; phylum Chordata; class Chondrichthyes; order Lamniformes; family Lamnidae; genus Carcharodon; species Carcharodon carcharias. Next base: position 2,393,661 of record NC_054488.1, on the reverse strand, counting down.
AAAAAAATGTAATGTAAATGAGTTTTAAGGTTTGTTAATAGTTTGGGACTCATTTCTGTCAGTCTTTGTAGAATTAGCAGATACTTGTAATCAATTCAAAGATAGTGAGAGAAAATACCAGAACAGAAAGGGTACCGAGCTTACGTAATTGTTGTAATAACTTGCATCCTGTGGCATATTAAAATATTATTGTTTGTTAAAATACTTGTTATTTATAGAAAACTGTTTTGCGTTTCTCTGAAGATTCCATTCACAGCTTCCAGCCAAATATTGTTTTTGCAATCTAGATTTGAAATATTAGTTGGATTTGTCACATTTGTTGATTTTACAGTTTATTGCAATTGGAAGATAAAATAACTCCAAATGCCGTCTCCAAAAATTGCAGGAAAGTCACTGTGAGTCTGCATTTCGATGGTTATATTTATAAGCAGAGTAGCTGGTTGTTTTCTCAGCCCATCAATCTTTCCATTAGCAGGATTTCTTTAACATTGTCATCTTGAGAATTTCACAAACCTGTACACCAGCTCTGTGAAGTGAGCACTGGCCTTCAGGTTGGAGGAACAGTGTATGGTTTGCGAGGTGTGAGCGGAGAATGGAGCTTGGTTCTCCTGTTAATCACTTGTTGCTGCTCTCTTATATTTCTAACTATCCTATGAATTTTAAAACGCCCCTTTCAAAGCTATTGTAAGACTGCAGACGTGATGTCGACTTGCTTTTCGTGTTGATGCTGAACTGCTTAACCCTCCGTTAGTTACAGAAAGGGTGATAGATCCTCAGGCTGTAAACATATATTTACATGAAGACCTTTAAAATGTGTAGTGAGGAAATGAAGAGAATAAAATGTGCTGTCGAGCCCTCAGTACTTTATGGGAAAGTCGGGACGATAGAAATAAACCTGTTCAATAAGTACAGTAATCAAATCCACAATAATCATTCCTGATACTGTCTAGGTTCATTAATACAAGTCACAATTTTACCTCCTTAACAGATCAGTGATGATATATCAGTCCTGTCATCGAGAAATCAGTTTCTTAATAACTTTTGTCTAATCTTTTGTGTCTGACCGGATTTCACTGTACTTTATCTGGATATTAAGTTCCCCTTCTGTGGATGGAGAAGAGCAATAATTTGCTTTTACTGAAGAATTGTATTTTTAGGAGTATTCTAAGCTGTTGGGTTGACCAATGTGTGTTTCTAGCATCCATTGTGTTGTGAAGAAGGTATTAAGTTATGTATTGATAGAGTATAGACACTCGCTTTGATGGACACTTTCTCACTAATGTTTGAGAGGCTCGAAGGTAGTTTGCGTTCAGCCACTGAGCCCCAATAATGTCTGAATATTGAAAACAGGCTCAAAGTGGCAACAGCTTATAGATAGAGAAAACGTAGCCAATAAAACTTCTGTTTTCTCTTCCTGTCCTCCTAAACCCAACATGTTTGAGTACATTTTGTAAAGCAATGTGGGAGTTGAATTGCCCTCTGAGATTTCCCCTCTTATTGATGAACAGCCTTGTACAAACAGCTCTGGAGCTTCAGAACTATTTGCACATGCTCAGGGGTATACAGGCAGGGCACAGCAGAATGATGTCATTGGTGTTCCACGCACACGTGGGCCAATGCACATGAGCAGACCGGCATCTTGCATTGGCAGGAATTACTGATATACAAAGGAGCCAAGGCTCCTTTGACAGCACCTTCCAAACCTGTAAACTCTACCATCTAGAAGGACAAGGGCAGCAGATAGATGGGAACATTACCACCTGCAAGTTCCCCTCCAAGCCACCCACCATCCTGGCTTGGAAATATATTGCACTGACAGACCAAATGGCCAGTTAGTGTTGTAATGATAACATATTTCTACAGAACACCTTCTTAAGGGCAATTAGGGAGGGGCAATAAATGCTAGGCTAGCATGAAAGGGTGGGGGGGGGACACCAGCCTGAACCTGATTCCGATATCCCTGTCTCATCAGGACAGATGGCATCTGAATCGGTTCCTGTTTTCATTACTTTCCTGTCACAAGGATTGAGTTAGATTACAGATCACTATAGAGCCACATGAGTGATGGGTGCTGGGGAGCCAGGGATGTGGGCTCCTTGGATTCTGCATGTTGCTCTGTTCACAGTGAAAAGTCTGTTGGGGGAGGAGGGCCTTTGGAGAGATGTAAGAAATAAATGCAAGGTGTAGCTTTGTGCATGCAGGAGGGAGCCTGTATATATAGGCATCTTCCCAGCAGAGTAGGAATTATTCTGCCTGTGTCTCATTTGCCTAGTGTTAAGGAGATTTGGATTTCATTGCAGAGAAGTCTTGTGGCTTTGGAGAGAGAAAGAAAGAGAAATTTGGATATATATAATACCTTTTATAACTTAGAATCTCCCGAAGAACTTTCTAGCCAATGAAGTACTTTGGAAGGGAAATCATTGCTGCAGTGTCAGAGACGCAGCAACCATTTTTCACACAGCAAGATCCCACAAACATCAAAGTGGTAAATAACCAGATGAATTGTTTTTCTGTTAAATGAGAGATAAATATTGGAGGGAGATGATTCTGGAGGACGCTCAAACCCAGCAAATGGTGTAAGTGCTGAGTGGGTCAGGCAGTATCTGTGGCGAGAAATCTTTCCAGTCAGGCAACATGAAATATTACTGGAAAGATTTCTCACCACAGATACTGCCTGACCCACTCAGCAATTACACCATTTTCTGGGTTTGAGCATCCTTCAGAATCAAACTGGAGGAACAGCACCTCATCTTCCAACTAGGCACTTTACAGCCTTCCGGACTGAATATTGAATTCAACAATTTTAGATCATGAACTCTCTCCTCCATCCCCACCCCCTTTCCGATCCCCCCCACTTTTTCCAATAATTTATATAGATTTTTCTTTTCCCACCTATTTCCATTATTTTTAAATGTATTTCCATCCACTGTTTTATCTTTACCTTGTAGCCTTTTTCGATCCCTTCCCTTCACCCCACTCCCACTAGGGCTATCTGTACCTTGCTTGACAAAAACAGAATTACCTGGAAAAACTCAGCAGGTCTGGCAGCATCGATGGAGAAGAAAAGAGTTGACGTTTCCAGTCCTTATCACCCTTCGACAGAACTTGAGTGAGTCCAAGAAAGGGGTGACATATAAGCTGCTTTAAGGTGTGTGTGTGTGTGTGTGTGTACGTGTGTGTACGTGTGTGTGTGTGTACGTGTGTACATACACCTACTGGAGAGGACCTTGCTTGTCCTGCTTTCTACCCTTAATTAGCACATTCCTTACATAATATCACCACCTTCAACACCTCTTTGTCCTTTTGTCTAAGACATCTTTTGGCTATCTCCACCTATCACTGACCCTCTATCTAGCTCTACTTCCCCCCTTAGACCAGCTTATATTTCACCTCTTTTCTATTTTTACTTACTTGTGTTGAAGAGTCATATGGACTTGAAGTGTTAACTGTGCTCCTCCTCTCCGCAGCTGCTGGTGACCTGCTGAGTATATCCATTAGTTTCTGTTTTTAGTTTGGATTTGCAGCATCCCAGCAAAATAGGAAGAATTGAAAAACTGGCTGTTTTCATTGGAACATCACAGGTTCTTTTTTCAGATGTTGGAGGGTTAAGGCAGGAGACATAGAAGCAAAGTTTTTACAATTTCTGAGGATCTCAGATAAGATAGAGGAATGCCAGAGATTTTGAAAAGAGAACAGGAGAATGGAATTGTCAATTTATTACAAGGGTTGGGTGTTGAAGCATAAATTAAGTCAACCTTGAAGAATAGATTGGGTAGGTGGATGATGGAAAGGCCTTGAAGAAGCATGGAGACAGCATGGGTAAATGCGATTGGAGCATTTACCGATCTGGTGGGTAAACATTGTGATGAACTGATGGGCCATAGGGCCTGCTGGTGTTGTAATGGCGATATATTTCTACAGGACATCATGCTTCTGACAGAATGAGTTGGTGCTCAACACCAAAGGTTGAGGTGAAGGGCTTGTCCAGCCATGGTACAGATGCAGGACCAGTTTGAGAAGCTGGACTGCTTTACATTCATTTATTGTGACAGCCTCACATGTTTTGATTTTGTAAGGCAGTCTACAGAAAGCTGACTTAACATCAAACTGGCAGGAGCGCGTTCCCACGCACAGCACTCCTGTGCACTGTTCTCCTGGGACCTATTCATCTCCTCCTCAAACTCATTCTTCCCAGAACAGAAACCTCAAGCTTCCTTTTATGCAATTGACAGGCTTTTAAAATCCTAACTTCATGCCAACTACTTCCTGAATTACCTGATATAAAAGCAAAATACTGCATATAAATTCCATCACATTTCTACTTCTCTTTAATTGTGAAGAAAACTCATGCCAACTCCAAACGTTAACTCTGTTTCTCTCTCCACAGATGCTGCCAGACCTGCTAAGTTTTTCCAGCATTTTCCATTCTTATTCCTGAATTACCTGAGATCTTTTACACTTTCTAAACTTGTTTGAGTCTGAGCAGTTTAAACTTTGGTTTCAATGTTTCAGATAACAGACTGTGTGTTTGGAGTGAGACATAAAAGGGTGGGGAAGATCTGAGAGGTTCCACTGCTCAGTTTCTGGTTCCAGTGTCAATTTCAAAATATCGAGTGTTTTTATGTAATAAGCAATTGCTAGTTATATTGTTATGATTAATATCAGTGTCATACAAGAGAGCAATTACAAGACAGTGTGCAGAACAATACACTCAGTCCATAACCCACTCTTGCACATTTATTTCTATAAAATACTGTGGCTGCATAGTACAAGTCTGTCACTGTATAACACTAGGATACATAGGAATGTAAGAAATAGGAGCAGGAGTAGACATTCGGCCCCTCGAGCCTGCTCGCCATTCAGCGAGAACACCTCTGAACTACCTCAACACTTTTTCCACACTATCCCCTTTAATATCTAGAAATCTATCGATCTCAGACTTTAATATCCTCAGTGACACCCAGGAGTGTGTACACTAGGGGTGTGTACACTAGGGGTGTGTACGCCAGGGGTGTGCGCGCGCCAGGGGTGTGTGCGCCAGGGGTGTGTGCGCCAGGGGTGTGTGCGCCAGGGGTGTGTGCGCCAGGGGTGTGTGCGCCAGGGGTGTGTGCGCCAGGGGTGTGTGTGCCAGGGGTGTGTAACTTTTTCACATGAAGAGCCACATTTCAATTTTTTCTCACTCGGTGGGGGGCAATGAGTAAACTCAGCAAGATGAAGTTTAGTACGGTGTTAAACATGAATTTCGAAAATAGCTGAGGTATGAAGAAAACATAAACAACTTACTGAGCCAAAAAAAATCAGTGTCAAAGCAATAAGTAAATAATTTTTAAAGCTGATCATTAAAAAGCGCCAAGCGGCAGAGCTAACTATTAAAAACCTTTTCGCTTAAGAAGCAGAGGTAAAGACAGACAGACAAGGTCCCAAGTTCTGATCACCTTGGAAGGGGGAGGGGATCGGAGCTGAGCTAAGGAGTTGGGTTTAACTAACACTGACCTCTGGTATCACACACTCTGAGCTAGCCTTGGCGGAATTTATACCAAAGTGGGGCTCAGAGGCAGTTTGCCTCCTCCCTCCTGCGCTTCTCTCCCCCCCCCCCCACTCTTGTACTGGTGGATACAAGTTTGTCACTGTATAACACTGGGATATAGTACTAGTGAGTACAGATCTGTCACTGAATGTGTTTGGAGTATGATACAGTCTGAGTAAGAGTCTGCTGCTGGCACTGTATCATCTGGGCTCTTTATTTCTAACCAATATGATAGAACCAGCTGTTTGGTTCCTTACTGGATCTTAACTGTTGGTTGTGGAGCCTGTTTCCCTATGAAGTGACTCTCCAGCTTGCAGTGTGGTATGAGATGTGAGTGTAATTGGAGAATACAATCCTCCTGGGCCTTTGTTAATGTGGTGTGGATGGGGCAAGGAAGGTTGAGACTCAGTTTGCAGATCCCCTGGGATCTGGTCAATACTTTTCCAGCTTGGGAAAGCAAGGGATTGTTTCCCTGGCCTTCTCCTTTATAAAGCTTGCACCTCTCAGGAATACAGATCATTGCAGGGGAGGGTTTGAGAAGAGGCAGCTTGATTTAGGGCCAGAGATCGCAGTGAGTCCGAGCCTACAGAGAAACAGACCCCAGCCCCTGTTTGGAAGTCTCAGTTTCATTGTTGTTAAGTTGCCAGACTGATTTCTGGAAATAAAAACAAAAAAACTGCGGATGCTGGAAATCCAAAACAAAAACAGAATTACCTGGAAAAACTCAGCAGGTCTGGCAGCATCGGCGGAGAAGAAAAGAGTTGACGTTTCGAGTCCTCATGACCCTTCGACAGAACTTGAGTTCGAGTCCAGGAAAGAGCTGAAATATAAGCTGGTTTAAGGTGTGTGTGTGGGGGGCGGAGAGATAGAGAGAGAGAGAGGTGGAGGGGGTTGGTGTGGTTGTAGCGACAAACAAGCAGTGATAGAAGCAGATCATCAAAAGATGTCAACAACAATAGTACAATAGAACACATAGGTGTTAAAGTTAAAAGTTGGTGATATTATCTAAACGAATGTGCTAATTAAGAATGGATGGTAGGGCACTCAAGGTATAGCTCTAGTGGGTTTTTTTTTTATTTTTTATATAATGGAAATAGGTGGGAAAAGGAAAATCTTTATAATTTATTGGGAAAAAAAAAGAAGGGGGAAACAGAAAGGGGGTGGGGATGGGGGAGGGGACTCACGACCTAAAGTTGTTGAATTCAATATTCAGTCCGGAAGGCTGTAAAGTCCCTAGTCGGAAGATGAGGTGTTGTTCCTCCAGTTTGCGTTGGGCTTCACTGGAACAATGCAGCAAGCCAAGGACAGACATGTGGGCAAGAGAGCAGGGTGGAGTGTTAAAATGGCAAGCGACAGGGAGGTTTGGGTCATTCTTGCGGACAGACCGCAGGTGTTCTGCAAAGCGGTCGCCCAGTTTACGTTTGGTCTCTCCAATGTAGAGGAGACCACATTGGGAGCAACGAATGCAGTAGACTAAGTTGGGGGAAATGCAAGTGAAATGCTGCTTCACTTGAAAGGAGTGTTTGGGTCCTTGGACGGTGAGGAGAGAGGAAGTGAAGGGGCAGGTGTTGCATCTTTTGCGTGGGCAAGGGGTTGTGCCATAGGAGGGGGTTGAGGAGTAGGGGGTGATGGAGGAGTGGACCAGGGTGTCCCGGAGGGAGCGATCCCTACGGAATGCCGATAAGGGGGGTGAAGGGAAGATGTGTTTGGTAGTGGCATCATGCTGGAGTTGGCGGAAATGGCGGAGGATGATCCTTTGAATGCGGAGGCTGGTGGGGTGATAAGTGAGGACAAGGGGGACCCTATCATGTTTCTGGGAGGGAGGAGAAGGAGTGAGGGCAGATGCGCGGGAGATGGGCCGGACACGGTTGAGGGCCCTGTCAACGACCGTGGGTTGGAAACCTCGGTTAAGGAAGAAGGAGGACATGTCAGAGGAACTGTTTTTGAATGTAGCATCATCGGAACAGATGCGACGGAGGCGAAGGAACTGAGAGAATGGGATGGAGTCCTTACAGGAAGTGGGGTGTGAGGAGCTGTAGTCGAGATAGCTGTGGGTGTCGGTGGGTTTGTAATGGATATTGGTGGACAGTCTATCACCAGAGATTGAGACAGCGAGGTCAAGGAAGGGAAGGGAAGTGTCAGAGATGGACCACGTGAAAATGATGGAGGGGTGGAGATTGGAAGCAAAATTAATAAATTTTTCCAAGTCCTGACGAGAGCATGAAGCAGCACCGAAATAATCATCGATGTACCGGAGAAAGAGTTGTGGAAGGGGGCCGGAGTAGGACTGCAACAAGGAATGTTCCACATACCCCATAAAGAGACAGGCATAGCTGGGGCCCATGCGGGTACCCATAGCCACACCTTTTATTTGGAGGAAGTGAGAGGAGTTGAAGGAGAAATTGTTCAGCGTGAGAACAAGTTCAGCCAGACGGAGGAGAGTAGTGGTGGATGGGGATTGTTCGGGCCTCTGTTCGAGGAAGAAGCTAAGGGCCCTCAGACCATCCTGGTGGGGGATGGAGGTGTAGAGGGATTGGACGTCCATGGTGAAGAGGAAGCGGTAGGGGCCAGGGAACTGGAAATTGTTGATGTGACGTAAGGTGCCAGAGGAATCACGGATGTAGGTGGGAAGGGACTGGACAAGGGGAGAGAGAAGGGAGTCAAGATAACGAGAAATGAGTTCTGTGGGGCAGGAGCAAGCTGAGACGATCGGTCTACCGGGGCAGTTCTGTTTGTGGATTTTGGGTAGGAGATAGAAGCGGGCCGTCCGAGGTTGGGCAACTATCAGGTTGGAAGCTGTGGGAGGGAGATCCCCAGAGGAGATGAGGTCAGTGACAGTCCTGGAAACAATGGCTTGATGTTCAGTGGTGGGGTCATGGTCCAGGGAGAGGTAGGAGGAAGTGTCTGCGAGTTGACGCTCAGCCTCCGCGTGGTAGAGGTCAGTGCGCCAGACAACAACAGCACCACCCTTGTCAGCGGGTTTGATGACAATGTCAGGGTTGGACCTGAGAGAATGGAGTGCAGTAAGTTCAGAGAGAGACAGGTTAGAATGGGTGAGAGGAGCAGAGAAATTGAGACGACTAATGTCGCGCCGACAGTTCTCAATGAAAAGATCGAGAGAAGGTAAGAATCCAGAGGGAGGGGTCCAGGTGGAGGGAGAATATTGAAGATGGGTAAAAGGATCCGTTGAACTGGGAGAGGACTCCTGCCCAAAGAAGTGAGCCCGGAGACGAAGACGGCGGAAGAAGAGTTCAGTATCATGCCGAGCCCGAAATTCATTGAGGTGAGGGCGTAAGGGTATGAAACTAAGTCCTTTGCTGAGCACTGAACGTTCAGCATCGGAGAGGGGAAGGTCAGGGGGTATAGTGAATACACGGCTGGGGTTGGGATTGGAAGATGGGGTGGGGACGGAGGGACGGGCAGGGGTGGAGGGTCCTAGATGGGTGTTGGTGTCGATGAGTTGTTGCAGCTTGCGTTCCTTAGCACTTGAAAGAAAGAGAAAAAGTTTCTTGTTGAGGCGTCGGATGAGCCGAAGGATAAAATGAAACTGGGGGCACGCGCAGCTTTGAAAAAGGGTACGGCGGTGCTGCTGGAGGGAGAGGTCGAGTGTGTTCATATGGCGGCGCATGGCACTGAGAGTGGATTTCAGAATGTGACGGGAACAGCAGTCCGAGAAACGTTTTATGTCCCGGAGATACCTGTAATCCTGGGTGGGTTCGAAACATGAGGGGTGGAATTTCAGTTGAAATCCATGTGGGGTAAGTCGGAGACGGAGACAGTCACTGAGAAAGGAGATATGGCTGTGAAAGCGGGTTTTAGTAAACACCTTGTCAAACACCAGGAGGGAAATGGAAAGCAATGAAGGTGAACAAGGCAACAGAGAAATCCGGAAATCTTGTCGCAGAGAGGAACAGAACTTCTTCAAGGAGGTAGGCATTTCTTGAAGAGCAGTGGCAGTCAATTAAACACAGAGATAAAAACAAAAAAACTGCGGATGCTGGAAATCCAAAACAAAAACAGAATTACCTGGAAAAACTCAGCAGGTCTGGCAGCATCGGCGGAGAAGAAAAGAGTTGACGTTTCGAGTCCTCATGACCCTTCGACAGAACTTGAGTTCGAGTCCAGGAAAGAGCTGAAATATAAGCTGGTTTAAGGTGTGTGTGTGGGGGGCGGAGAGATAGAGAGACAGAGAGGTGGAGGGGGTTGGTGTGGTTGTAGCGACAAACAAGCAGTGATAGAAGCAGATCATCAAAAGATGTCAACAACAATAGTACAATAGAACACATAGGTGTTAAAGTTAAAGTTGGTGATATTATCTAAACGAATGTGCTAATTAAGAATGGATGGTAGGGCACTCAAGGTATAGCTCTAGTGGGTTTTTTTTTTATTTTTTATATAATGGAAATAGGTGGGAAAAGGAAAATCTTTATAATTTATTGGGAAAAAAAAAAGAAGGGGGAAACAGAAAGGGGGTGGGGATGGGGGAGGGGACTCACGACCTAAAGTTGTTGAATTCAATATTCAGTCCGGAAGGCTGTAAAGTCCCTAGTCGGAAGATGAGGTGTTGTTCCTCCAGTTTGCGTTGGGCTTCACTGGAACAATGCAGCAAGCCAAGGACAGACATGTGGGCAAGAGAGCAGGGTGGAGTGTTAAAATGGCAAGCGACAGGGAGGTTTGGGTCATTCTTGCGGACAGACCGCAGGTGTTCTGCAAAGCGGTCGCCCAGTTTACGTTTGGTCTCTCCAATGTAGAGGAGACCACATTGGGAGCAACGAATGCAGTAGACTAAGTTGGGGGAAATGCAAGTGAAATGCTGCTTCACTTGAAAGGAGTGTTTGGGTCCTTGGACGGTGAGGAGAGAGGAAGTGAAGGGGCAGGTGTTGCATCTTTTGCGTGGGCAAGGGGTTGTGCCATAGGAGGGGGTTGAGGAGTAGGGGGTGATGGAGGAGTGGACCAGGGTGTCCCGGAGGGAGCGATCCCTACGGAATGCCGATAAGGGGGGTGAAGGGAAGATGTGTTTGGTAGTGGCATCATGCTGGAGTTGGCGGAAATGGCGGAGGATGATCCTTTGAATGCGGAGGCTGGTGGGGTGATAAGTGAGGACAAGGGGGACCCTATCATGTTTCTGGGAGGGAGGAGAAGGCGTGAGGGCGGATGCGCGGGAGATGGGCCGGACACGGTTGAGGGCCCTGTCAACGACCGTGGGTGGAAAACCTCGGTTAAGGAAGAAGGAGGACATGTCAGAGGAACTGTTTTTGAATGTAGCATCATCGGAACAGATGCGACGGAGGCGAAGGAACTGAGAGAATGGGATGGAGTCCTTACAGGAAGTGGGGTGTGAGGAGCTGTAGTCGAGATAGCTGTGGGTGTCGGTGGGTTTGTAATGGATATTGGTGGACAGTCTATCACCAGAGATTGAGACAGAGAGGTCAAGGAAGGGAAGGGAAGTGTCAGAGATGGACCACGTGAAAATGATGGAGGGGTGGAGATTGGAAGCAAAATTAATAAATTTTTCCAAGTCCTGACGAGAGCATGAAGCAGCACCGAAATAATCATCGATGTACCGGAGAAAGAGTTGTGGAAGGGGGCCGGAGTAGGACTGCAACAAGGAATGTTCCACATACCCCATAAAGAGACAGGCATAGCTGGGGCCCATGCGGGTACCCATAGCCACACCTTTTATTTGGAGGAAGTGAGAGGAGTTGAAGGAGAAATTGTTCAGCGTGAGAACAAGTTCAGCCAGACGGAGGAGAGTAGTGGTGGATGGGGATTGTTCGGGCCTCTGTTCGAGGAAGAAGCTAAGGGCCCTCAGACCATCCTGGTGGGGGATGGAGGTGTAGAGGGATTGGACGTCCATGGTGAAGAGGAAGCGGTAGGGGCCAGGGAACTGGAAATTGTTGATGTGACGTAAGGTGTCAGAGGAATCACGGATGTAGGTGGGAAGGGACTGGACAAGGGGAGAGAGAAGGGAGTCAAGATAACGAGAAATGAGTTCTGTGGGGCAGGAGCCAGCTGAGACGATCGGTCTACCGGGGCAGTTCTGTTTGTGGATTTTGGGTAGGAGATAGAAGCGGGCCGTCCGAGGTTGGGCAACTATCAGGTTGGAAGCTGTGGGAGGGAGATCCCCAGAGGAGATGAGGTCAGTGACAGTCCTGGAAACAATGGCTTGATGTTCAGTGGTGGGGTCATGGTCCAGGGAGAGGTAGAAGAAACTTTTTCTCTTTCTTTCAAGTGCTAAGGAACGCAAGCTCCAACAACTCATCGACACCAACACCCATCTAGGACCCTCCACCCCTGCCCGTCCCTCCGTCCCCACCCCATCTTCCAATCCCAACCCCAGCCGTGTATTCACTATACCCCCTGACCTTCCCCTCTCCGATGCTGAACGTTCAGTGCTCAGCAAAGGACTTAGTTTCATACCCTTACGCCCTCACCTCAATGAATTTCGGGCTCGGCATGATACTGAACTCTTCTTCCGCCGTCTTCGTCTCCGGGCTCACTTCTTTGGGCAGGAGTCCTCTCCCAGTTCAACGGATCCTTTTACCCATTTTCAATATTCTCCCTCCACCTGGACCCCTCCCTCTGGATTCTTACCTTCTCTCGATCTTTTCATTGAGAACTGTCGGCGCGACATTAGTCGTCTCAATTTCTCTGCTCCTCTCACCCATTCTAACCTGTCTCTCTCTGAACTTACTGCACTCCATTCTCTCAGGTCCAACCCTGACATTGTCATCAAACCCGCTGACAAGGGTGGTGCTGTTGTTGTCTGGCGCACTGACCTCTACCACGCGGAGGCTGAGCGTCAACTCGCAGACACTTCCTCCTACCTCTCCCTGGACCATGACCCCACCACTGAACATCAAGCCATTGTTTCCAGGACTGTCACTGACCTCATCTCCTCTGGGGATCTCCCTCCCACAGCTTCCAACCTGATAGTTGCCCAACCTCGGACGGCCCGCTTCTATCTCCTACCCAAAATCCACAAACAGAACTGCCCCGGTAGACCGATCGTCTCAGCTTGCTCCTGCCCCACAGAACTCATTTCTCGTTATCTTGACTCCCTTCTCTCTCCCCTTGTCCAGTCCCTTCCCACCTACATCCGTGATTCCTCTGACACCTTACGTCACATCAACAATTTCCAGTTCCCTGGCCCCTACCGCTTCCTCTTCACCATGGACGTCCAATCCCTCTACACCTCCATCCCCCACCAGGATGGTCTGAGGGCCCTTAGCTTCTTCCTCGAACAGAGGCCCGAACAATCCCCATCCACCACTACTCTCCTCCGTCTGGCTGAACTTGTTCTCACGCTGAACAATTTCTCCTTCAACTCCTCTCACTTCCTCCAAATAAAAGGTGTGGCTATGGGTACCCGCATGGGCCCCAGCTATGCCTGTCTCTTTATGGGGTATGTGGAACATTCCTTGTTGCAGTCCTACTCCGGCCCCCTTCCACAACTCTTTCTCCGGTACATCGATGATTATTTCGGTGCTGCTTCATGCTCTCGTCAGGACTTGGAAAAATTTATTAATTTTGCTTCCAATCTCCACCCCTCCATCATTTTCACGTGGTCCATCTCTGACACTTCCCTTCCCTTCCTTGACCTCTCTGTCTCAATCTCTGGTGATAGACTGTCCACCAATATCCATTACAAACCCACCGACACCCACAGCTATCTCGACTACAGCTCCTCACACCCCACTTCCTGTAAGGACTCCATCCCATTCTCTCAGTTCCTTCGCCTCCGTCGCATCTGTTCCGATGATGCTACATTCAAAAACAGTTCCTCTGACATGTCCTCCTTCTTCCTTAACCGAGGTTTTCCACCCACGGTCGTTGACAGGGCCCTCAACCGTGTCCGGCCCATCTCCCGCGCATCCGCCCTCACTCCTTCTCCTCCCTCCCAGAAGCATGATAGGGTCCCCCTTGTCCTCACTTATCACCCCACCAGCCTCCGCATTCAAAGGATCATCCTCCGCCATTTCCGCCAACTCCAGCATGATGCCACTACCAAACACATCTTCCCTTCACCCCCCTTATCGGCATTCCGTAGGGATCGCTCCCTCCGGGACACCCTGGTCCACTCCTCCATCACCCCCTACTCCTCAACCCCCTCCTATGGCACAACCCCTTGCCCACGCAAAAGATGCAACACCTGCCCCTTCACTTCCTCTCTCCTCACCGTCCAAGGACCCAAACACTCCTTTCAAGTGAAGCAGCATTTCACTTGCATTTCCCCCAACTTAGTCTACTGCATTCGTTGCTCCCAATGTGGTCTCCTCTACATTGGAGAGACCAAACGTAAACTGGGCGACCGCTTTGCAGAACACCTGCGGTCTGTCCGCAAGAATGACCCAAACCTCCCTGTCGCTTGCCATTTTAACACTCCACCCTGCTCTCTTGCCCACATGTCTGTCCTTGGCTTGCTGCATTGTTCCAGTGAAGCCCAACGCAAACTGGAGGAACAACACCTCATCTTCCGACTAGGGACTTTACAGCCTTCCGGACTGAATATTGAATTCAACAACTTTAGGTCGTGAGTCCCCTCCCCCATCCCCACCCCCTTTCTGTTTCCCCCTTCTTTTTTTTTTCCCAATAAATTATAAAGATTTTCCTTTTCCCACCTATTTCCATTATATAAAAAATAAAAAAAAACCCACTAGAGCTATACCTTGAGTGCCCTACCATCCATTCTTAATTAGCACATTCGTTTAGATAATATCACCAACTTTAACTTTAACACCTATGTGTTCTATTGTACTATTGTTGTTGACATCTTTTGATGATCTGCTTCTATCACTGCTTGTTTGTCCCTACAACCACACCAACCCCCTCCACCTCTCTGTCTCTCTATCTCTCCGCCCCCCACACACACACCTTAAACCAGCTTATATTTCAGCTCTTTCCTGGACTCGAACTCAAGTTCTGTCGAAGGGTCATGAGGACTCGAAACGTCAACTCTTTTCTTCTCCGCCGATGCTGCCAGACCTGCTGAGTTTTTCCAGGTAATTCTGATTTCTGGAAAAGTGTGCAGCAGGAACTCTAGGGCTGTCAGCCCCCTTTTCTTACACACTTTAACAATTTTACACACAAACCTGAAGTGGTTTACAATCTGATCGATGGTGCAGGATCTTTACAACACACAGACCCTTCTCTCTCTCACTCAAGCCCTGAGATTGCAGCAATCTGTTCTTCTGTTGATACACAAGCTCTGTGCTGGGGAAAGGACAGTGTTGCTCACTATTGACTTGGTCACATCAGCTGAAAAGTAACCATACATCAGAGAGGGTGGGCAGCCTGGCTTAAAAGTACATCTTGTCTCTGAGTCTGAAGATAGTGGGTTACATCCCCATTCTGACACTTTAGTACATGAGCTAGGCTGACACATGCAGCTCTGAGCGAATGGTTCAGTGTTGGAAGACACTCTAATAGTTAAAGTTTCACATTCTTTGATCACATTTGCCTACAGAGCAGTTACTGAAAGTAATTCATTGTACAAGAAGTGCTTTGAGAGAGATGATAAGCTGCTGAATGGACAGTTAAATATTTACGCGCAGTTGGGGGATGGTTAAACAAGTTATATTTAGATAGTGCCTTTAACTTAATAAAACATCCTGTGGAGAGTCACGAGCAATATAAAACAAGACCTTTGGCACTGAGTCATACGAGGAGATATTGGGATGAGTGATTAAAACCCTTGTCAAAGAGATAAGATCTTAAGAGATGCTGTTTGATGTGAGAAAGTTTGAAAGGTGGAGAGGTTTCGAAAGAAAATTCCAAAGCTTAGGATCTCGAGAACTGAAGGCATGGCCGGCCGCCAGTGGTGGGGCAATTAAAATCCGGGGTGGGGGAGAAGGGGACCTGAGCTCCCGGGTCCATTTGGGAAGCTTTCTCCTGGCCATGTTGAATGTCCTCTGTCTTGTTTTCCAGCATTTGGGGTTAATCCAATCTTTTCCCATTTCTTGGAAAATAAGCTCTTTGATGCAGGATAAGTACAGGAAAGACAGGAAAAGGCTTTTGGGAGCAGCTCACACTGACCCATGGCACAGAATCCTGGTTTACTGTTTTGCTGTGCTGATGGCCCCTCAGTCATTAACCATTGTACAGGAGAAAGTGAACTCACTCTGATCCCTCATGGGGAGCCTTATTCAGGGTGTGGAGCTTCCTGTGGCTGCTGGACTCCATTCATCTCTAACAATAAATATCCCCTTCAAAACGCCAGAGATTTAAAATTAAATACGGAACAATAGCCCAGTGGATGAAGGCTGCAAACACTGGAACGCAACAAGGAAAATAAATAACTGGAAGCTGTGACATAACCTGGGATTCTCTTTTCCCCACTGCTGTGTTCTAGTGCAGTATAGGATGCAGTGTAATTATACTTCACATTGCATTGAATGAGGTGTCTGTTTCGGAACCTCTTGAGGTGTCTGAGGGTGCTTTACAACTTAAAATGAGAATATGCTTGTGACATTTGCTGTTGACTACTTACTCGTTCCTTTATTAACTATAACACTGGGGTACAGTACTGGTGGGGACAGGTCTGTCACTGTATAACACTGGGGTACAGTACTGGTGGGGACAGGTCTGTCACTATAACACTGGGGTACAGTACTGGTGGGGACGGGTCTGTCACTGTATAACGCTGGGGTACGGTACTGGTGGGGACAGGTCTGTCACTGTATAACACTGGGGTACAGTACTGGTGGGGACAGGTCTGTCACTATAACACTGGGGTACAGTATTGGTGGGGACGGGTCTGTCACTGTATAACGCTGGGGTACAGTATTGGTGGGGACGGGTCTGTCACTGTATAACACTGGGGTACAGTACTGGTGGGGCAGGTCTGTCACTATAACACTGGGGTACAGTATTGGTGGGGACGGGTCTGTCACTGTATAACACTGGGGTACAGTACTGGTGGGGACGGGTCTGTCACTGTATAACACGGGTACAGTACTGGTGGGGACAGGTCTGTCACTGTATAACACTGGGGTACAGTACTGGTGGGGACAGGTCTGTCACTGTATAACACTGGGGTACAGTACTGGAGGGGACAGGTCTGTCACTGTATAACACTGGGCTACAGTACTGGTGGGGACAGGTCTGTCACTGTATAACACTGGGGTACAGCACTGGTGGGGCAGGTCTCAATGTATAACACTGGGGTACATGCTGGGTGGAATTTTGACGTAGCGGATTGGGAGTATGATAATAGCTGAAGTGTTAACTTCTTTCTATTTTATTGGTATTAATCTTGGAAAACCGGATTGAGAATTCCAATAGCAGCGTAAATGATAAACTGTTTAATCAAATCAAAATTTATCAAATGGCTTCAATTATGAAATTCTGAAATGTCAAAATGTGTTGTTTTGAGAGGCAAGGTTAATCCTGAGATCAGGTTTGATTGTGGAATGGCTGCTGTGAATAATACCCTTTCATTTATTAGCTGGGCCTTTTAATGGTTCCACCAGTTCCACCGTCCAGCTAGTCTTCAGCTCTGTGACTGGGTACTGGAGGAGGGTTAAAGACTGTTCCTCTTTCCAGGGCCATGATTGAGGCCATTTCCTTTGCATGCTGCTGGTCAGTGCTTGTGGAATGGAGTGTTGGCACCAGACTAAGCGGGGAGAATGAACATCAAATATCATATAACATCATATATCTCGACTCACACCACCTCAGGGAATCACAGAACACCTTACAGGCGACCAAGTATTTTTAAAGTGTGGTCACTGTTGTATTGTTGGAAACATGGCAGCCAATTTGCACACAGCAATCTCCCACAAACAATAATGTCCTCATGACCAGACAACCTGCTTAACTTGATTTTAGTTAAGGGGTAAATATGTCCAGGGCACCAGGCAGAACCACCCTCCTCTTCCAGAAGTGCTCTGGGATCTTCTACATCCACCAGAGAAGGCAAACGGAACCTCAGTTTAACATTTCATCTGAAAAACAGCAGCTCAGACAGTGCAGCACTCTCTCAGTACTGCACTGGATTGTCAGCCTGGTTTATGGGTTCCAGTCTCTGGAGTTGGATTTGAACCTGTGACCATTAGACTGAGAGGCAGAAATGAGCCGTGGCTGACAGTGGAAGAGAAGTAGGAACAAGATAAGTAGCTGCACCTGATGCCTTAGATTATAACCAGCAGAATGAGCACAGTTGTGTTTGGTTTGGTGCTAAGGGAGAATTCCTGTGGAGTGGGGGTTGTGAGAGAGCTTCTCAGCTTTGTGCAGTTTCTGTCTTTGTTTTTCTCCCTCTCCTACTTCCCTAATCAGTGAACTTACTGATCCCCAAATTCCTGGGAGGAGGTGTCATTTCACCTTTATCTCTACAGATAACATTGCTGTTACTGCAATCTAGTGAAGAATTCGGTGTTATGACCCTGAGTGATTGGCAGTTTTTCTGCTTACTGGCCAGATTCAATGAACATTGCCTTCTTCAGTGGATCAGTTGGTAACTGCAAAGTAAAGCTGAACTATGTCACCTTGAAGATCCCTGACTGTACATGTCTGGCAGTGTCGAGTGCAGTACTTTCATTGACTTCTGCTGGAAAAGTTGTGTATGGGATTGGGAGGAAGACAGAATGATGCTGCTTCCTGTGGTTGAATAGCCTGTTGCTGCTCACCATTTAGGCTTGCATGAGGGCTAATGGGATACTGGAAGGTGGCCATTACCTATGGAGCTGTATTCCAGTGAGGGGGGTGGGGAGGTGGAGGATGGGGATTCTGTTGAAACATCTCTATCTTGACCTTATCAAAACCCCTTTGTAATCTTAAAACCTCAATCAGGTCGTCCATCAGCTTTCTCATTTTTGCAGAGTGCTCCAGCCTGTTGAAGCTATCCTGATGGGTGTAACCTCTCATCCCCAGTATAATTCTAGTAAATTGTTTTTGCATCTTCTCCTGGGTCTTTATATCCTTTTAACAATATAGAGACCAAAAATGTTCTCACTTCTCTAAATGTGGTCTAAACCAGGTTTTATAAATAACTTGACATAACTTCTGCTTTTCAATCCTTTCGGAATTGAGTAGTTCTTTCAAAGAACGGGTACAGGAATTGATGGACCAAATGATGTCCGACTGCGACATGTGCTTTTATGATTCTACAGCAGAGATTAAGGTACTGGCTTCAGTTTATGTTAATGGAGACTGTTGGCAAACAGTCTATAGTGAAATGGGACATTACATTGGAACGATTTTCAAGCACCCCTGACCCCTGACCCTGACCCCGCCTCCAGCGGGAACCCCCGGCCCTGTCTCTGGCGAGAATCCTGCCTTTTACCTTTTTCTCTGCTTAGACCAGGCTTATTGCTCTCGCTAACTGGTCATAGATGAGGGACCTTCCTGCTCTTGGAAGCTCACTGATCATCATGAAGCTATGACAAAATCAATAATGTTGTATTACACAGGATATATGACATGGAGACAGGCTATTCGGCCCAGTCAATCCATGCTGGTATTTATGTTTCACTCAAGCCTCCTCCCATCTTTCCTCATCTAAATCGATCGTCTTACCCCTGTATTCCCTTCTCCCTCATATGGTTTTCTAGCTTCTCCTTGAATACATCTATACTATTCACTTCAACCATATAAATACTGTGGCTACAAGAGCACGTCAGAGGAATCCTACGGCAAGTAACTCACCTCCTGACTCCCAAAAGCCTGCCCACCATCTACAAGGCACAAGTCAGGAGCATGATGGAATACTCCCAACTTGCCTGGATGATTGCAGCTCCCACAACACTGAAGAAGCTGAACGCCTTCCAGGACAGAGCAGCCAACTTGATTGGCGCCCCTTCCATAAACATTCACTCCCTTCACCACCAATGCACAGTAGCAGCAGTGTGTACCATCCACAAGATACACCGCAGGAACTCACCATGGCTCTTTCAACAACACCTTCCAAAATTGTGACCTCTACCACCTAGAAGGACAAGGGCAGCAAATGCATGGAAACACCACCACTTAGAAATATATCACCATTCCTTCATTGTCACTGGGTCAAAATCCTAGAACCCCCCTCCCTAACAGCACTGTGGGTGTACCTACACCACATGGACTGCAGCGGTTCAAGAAGGCAGCTCACCACCACCTTCTCAAGGGCAATTAGGGATGGGTGATAAATGCTGGCCCAGCCAGTGATGTTCATATTCCATAAAGGAATACTAAAAAAATCCTCCCTGTGGCAGTGAATTCACGTTCTCACCGCTCTTTTTGGGTAAAGAAGTTTCTTCTGAATTCTCTATTGGATTTCTTGGTGACTATTTTATATCAATGGCCTCTAGCCATGCTCTTCTCCACAGGAGGAAATATTCTCTCCCAATTCACCCTATCAAAACCTTTCATCATTTCAAAGATCTCTATCGGATCACTCCTCAGCTGCCTTTTTTCAAGAGTAAAGAGACCGAGCCTATCAATCCTTTCCTGATATGTATATCCACACATTTCTGGTATCTTCCTTATCAATTTTCTCTGCATTTGATGAAAGTATAATAATTTTCATAATATTTCTCTGGTTTATTGTGAAGTAAGTTTATGGGGGTGATTATAGTTGGGTCTGTCTGTGTGTGATTGAATTACATTTGGAGGCAAGTAAGACTGCATGCTTTAACTCATCAAAAGAAGCTTAGGTCCTTGACATGCTAATGAAAAAACATAGATGCTGGCTTAGCATGTGAGGTGTGAAGGGAATTTGCATTTTTAGATGGTGAGGGGAGATTTGGATTTCAAAGGAATTTTAGTCTGTTTACAACTAGCCAAATAAGCAAGACTAAGGAATGTGCTTATTTTTCCCAAAGATTACTGACAATAAATAGTAGCAACGTGAAAGTTTTTTATATTGTGAGGAAGATAGAGTTTTAAAGACATAGGAAACAATAGAATTTACATATTAAAAGTGAGAAACATATATAAAGGAGAATGGGGCTATGTGTCAGGAGAAGGCCGTGTGAGATCTAACAAAAGTGTGTGAAACAGCCACAATGAAGCATCCAGTATTTGTGTAAACGTCTGCTGTCTGCCAAAACTAAATAAATGCCATTTGGAATTCCATTGTCCAGGGTATTGTATTAATTTGCTGGACCTGTTTAAAATCTAAAATCTATTTTTAGACTGTTTCCTTAAAGGGGCAGGAACCGGGAGTCAGGTTAATTAGGAATTTTAGGAATTATTATAGTGGTAATTTTAGTCTTATGTATATGCTTGAAATCTTTTATTTTAATATTTTAATTTAATTTTAAAAAATCTCTAACAGTCTTGGTGGACTTGTTACTTCTGAATTCAGTGCACGCATCGCAAAATAAAAACAAATTGCAGAACTGTCGTGATAGCGTGACCAAGCTTCCCTCGTGGATTTGGTCTGCTACACGTTATTTGTCAGGTCATAACACCGCACCATCTCCAGTGTCTCTATACCTTTTTTATAATATGGTGACCAGAACTGAACGCAGTGTGGTCCAACTAAAGTTCGATCCAGGTTTAGCATAACTTCCCTACTTTTCAATTCTATCCTTTAGAAATAAAGCTCAGTGCTTGGTTTGTTTTGTATGGCCTTGCTAACCTGTGGCATCACTTTTAGTGTTTGATGTATTTGTACTCTGAGGTCCCTTTGTTCCTGTACCCAACCCAGACTCACACCTTCCAAGTAATAAGTCATCTCCCTATTCTTCCTGCCAAAATGTACTACGTCACATTTATCCATGTTGAACTTAATTTGTCAATAAGTTAATGCAGAATTGTTCAGTCTGCAGTAAAATTGACAACTTTGTGAAGCACCAATTTTCTATTGCCCTCTCTACCTTAGTAGTGTATAGGATGTAACCTAGTGTGGTCCCCGCTTGCATACTCTGATTCTCACTCTCATCTGGATCCCACTCCAGGATGTTAGCACAAAATCCAGGCTGGCAATTCTAGTGCAGTACTGAGGGAGTGTTGCACTGTTGGAGATGCTATCTTTTGGTTGAGATGGCAAATAAGACCATAAGATGTAGGAGCAGAAGTAGGCCATTTGGCCCATCGAGTCTGCTCCGCCATTCAATGAAACTTTGGGTGATCTGATAATCCTCAACTTCACTTTCTTGCCTTTTACCCATAACCCTTGATTCTCTTACTGATTAAAAATCTGTCCATCTCTGCCTTGAATATACTTAACGACCCAGCCTCTACAGCCCTCTGCAGTAAAGAATTCCACAGATTCACTACCCTCTGAGAGAAGAAATTTCTCCTCTTCTCTGTTTTAAATGGGTGACCCCTTACTCTGAGATCTTGCCCTCTGGTCCTAGACTCTCTCACAAGGGGAAACAACCTCTCAGCATCTACCCCGTCAAGCCCCCTGAGAATCTTACATAAGGTCACCCTCATTCTTCTAAACTCCAGTGAGTACAGGCCCAACCTACTCAACCTTTCCTCATAAGAAAATCCCTCCATACCCAGGATCAACCTAGTGAACCTCCTCTGGTCTACCTGCAATGCCAGTATATCTTTCCTTGGATAAGGGAACCAAAACTGTTCACAGTATTCTAAGTGTAGTCTAACTAATGCCTTTGATAGTTTTAACAAGACTTCCCTATTTTTATATTCCATTCCCTTTGAAATAAAGGCCAACATTCCATTTGCCTTCCCTGTTACCTGTTGAACTTGTATGTTAGCTTTTTGGGATTCATGCACGAGGACCCCAAATCTCTCTGTGCTGCAGCTTTCTGCAGTTTTTCTCCACTTAACTAATATTCAGCTCCTCTATTCTTTCTGCCAAAGTGCATAACCTCACATTTTCCCACATTATATTCCATCTGCCACTTTTTTTCCCACTCACTTAACCTGTCGATATCCCTCTGTTGACACCTTGTGTCATCCTCACCACTTGCCTTCCCTCCTATTTTTGTATCATCAGAAAATTTGCATTCACTTTCCTCATCTAAGTCATTAATATATTGTAAACAATTGTGGCCCCGGCACTTATCCCTGTGGCACTCCTAGTTACAGGTTGCCATCCTGAAAATCCCCCGCTTATCCCAAGTCTATCTTCTATTAGTTAGCCAATCCTTTATCCGTGCTAATATACAACTCCCAACACTACGGGCTCTTATCTTATTAAGTAGCCTTACGTGCGGTACCTTATCAAACACCTTTTGAAAATCCAAATATATTACATCTACTGGTTCCCCTTTATCTATCCTGCTTGCCGCCACATCGAAGAATTCTAATAAATTTGTCAGGTGTGATTTTCCCTTCATGAAGCCATGCTGACCCTGCTAGACTAGATTATGCTAAATGCTTTGCTATTACATCCTTTATAACAGACTCTAACATTTTCCCAATGACAGATGTTAAGCTAACTGGCTTATAGTTGCCATTTTTTGTCTCCCTCCCTTTTTGAATAAGGGTGTTACATTGGCAGTTTTCCAATCCTCTGGGACTTTTCCAGAATATAAGTATTCTTGGAAGATTACTACCAGTGCATCCACTATCTCTGTAGCTACTTCCTTTAATATCCTAGGATGCAACCCATCAGGTCCAGGGGACTTATCGGCCTTTAACCCCATTTGTTTCCCTAGTAAATTTTCTCTAGTGATAGTTATTGTATTTATTTCACCCCCGTCTTTTGCCCCTTGATTATTTAGTATTGGAATGCTATTAGTGTCTTCTACCGTGAAGACTGATGCAAAGTATTTATTCCACTCCTCTGCCATTTCCTGGTTCCCCATTATTATTTCCCCAGCCTCATTCTGTAAGGGGCCTATGTTGAATTTGGTCTCTCTTTTCCTTTTTATATATTTAAAGAAGCTCTTACTGTTTGGTTTTTTTTATATTACTTGCTATTTTACCGTCAGTTTATTTTCTCCCTCTACTTTTTTTGATCATCTTTTGTTGGTTTTTAAAACTTTCCCAATCCCTTGGTTTACCACTAATCTTTGCCATATTGTTTTTCTTTCCTTTTAATTTGATAATATCCTTAACTTCCTTTGTTAACCATGGTTGATTTATCCTCTTTCTTGAATCCCTCTTCCTCACTGGGATATATCTTTGTTGTGAGTCATGAACTATTTTCTTAAACATCTGCCTTTGTTCATCAACTGTTTTTCTGCTAAACTCCTTTCCCAGTTCACTCCAGGCAAATCTGCCCTCATTCCTTTATAATTACCCTTATTTAAGTTTAGCACAGTTGTTTTCAACCCGAGTTTCTCAATCTCAAACTGAATGCTAAGTTCTACCATGTTATGGTCACTGTTTCCTAGGGGATCTTTTACTCTGAGGTCATTTATTAAACCTGCCTCATTACACATTACCAGATCCAAAATAACCTGATCCCTGGTTGGATCCACAACATATTGTTCTCAGAAACTGCCTCGAATACCCTCATTGAATTCTTGCCCGAGGCTTCCCATTCTGGTGGATGTAAAAGATTCCATAGCACTATTCGGAGAGGCAAACTCTGCCTGGTGTCCTGGCAATGTTTATCCCTCGAACACTCTCATTAAAACAGATTCTCTGGTCATTTATCTAATTTTGAGATCTTGTCCATAGTGTTGCATTGTCTCCAACGTTACAGTAGTGACTACGCTTCAGAATTACTTAATTGGCTGCACAGTGCTTTCAGGTGTTCCAAGGTTTTGAAAGGTGCTGTAGAAATGAATGTCTTTTCTCTCTTTGCACTGTACTCCTCTGGGGCATGTTGGCCTCAGGGCCCCTGGGCTGAGGAGAGAAATTCTTCCTCTAATGACTGTTCGGTTAGTCCAGCCGGAGTGGTGCACAGCTGGGGAGAACGGGGTGTCGGGGGGAGAGACTTGGGGTTGGGGAAGAGGGCAGCAGGGCTCAGGTCATGAGAAGTGATGATGGGAAAGTTTGTGTGGAGACATTCTGCTACTTTTCAGGAGGAATTTGACCAGCTAATGAGTGCTGCTGAATTGAATAGAAAAGCCGAGCAAACTGTGAGCAGTGACTCACGTATGGAGAATTTAAATCGCAGCTTTGCTTGCAGTGTTAATCTGTAGCTATTACAGATATATGGAAGGGGATAAGCGATATCCATCAAACATTGAAACCCTGTTTAATTTGTAGATTTGGGTGCAGCGCTGTAACTTGTTCTGGCTACTGAACATGTTTCTACCTTTCAGGTTCTCGAACCCTTTCCAAGAGCTGTGTGTAGTTCTGCTGTATTTGACGGCGCCAGGTGCTGGGTGTGCCATATTTGATGGTGCCAGGTGCTGAGTGTGCCGTATTTGATGGCGTCAGGTCCTAGGTGGTGTGCCGTATTTGACCACACCGTGGGCAGAATTTTGCCGTCACTGGGCAGGGACAGGGCCTGCTCGCCGACGCATAAAATGATGCAGAACTCCCGACGTCACCCCACCCCATTTAAATTTTCAGGGAGGCGGGGTCTGTGTGCCTGCTGACCTGTCAATGGTCAATTGAGGCCATTGACCGGATTGTTTAAACAATTAAAGGACCTGCCTGTCCGACCCTAAGGCTGGTGGGTCGGCCAGGAGCTCTGGCGGCAAATAGAGAAAACGTGAAAACTCATCCAGCGGCGGGATGGAGTTTCATGCAGGGTTCTAAACAATTTAATAAAGTTATAGTGTAACTTATGAACATGTCCCATGACATTGTCACATGAGGGGGACATGTTAGGGAATGTTTTTTTGTCCGTTTTTAACCTTTTTAAAAGTGTCAGCGATCTCCCTGAGGCAGCACTTAGCCTCAGGGAGACGTGCTGTCTATCGTGTGCATGTGTGAAAGAGCGAACTCTCACATTTGGGAGACTAGGTTGGGCCCCGTGTGTGGGTGTGCCATGTGCTCTGGTGGGATACCTTGCTTGGACAAGTAAGTTGTTGTCTAGGCTTGCTTGGTTCCGCCTCCGACAGCTCCTGTCAGTGGTGCTAGGAGGAAACTGCACCAATGACCTGTGTACAACAACTCAAGTTTATTCAGAGCTATTGGCAGCATAAGGATCCCAGGCTGCTTTTCAGCAATGTTTCCAGGTGAGGAGATACCCGGGCAGGCGACCAAAGGCTTGGCCAAAGAGGTAGTTTTTAAGGGGTATCTTCAATGAGGAAAGTGAAATAGAGAGACGGAGAGGTTTAGGGAGGGAATTCTGGAGCTTGGGACCGAGGGAACAGAAGACGTGGCTGCCGATGTTGGAGCGGTGGAAATCAGGGATACTCAGTGGGTCAGAATTGGAGGAGTGCTGATACCTCTGAGGGCTGTGGATCTGAGGGGGGGGATTACAGAGATGGGTGGGGGGTGTGGTACGAGTCCCTGGAGGGATTTGAAAACAAGGAGGAGAATTTTAAAATTACTGTTTTTGTTGGCTATGGGGTCAGTGTTATTCAGCACTGGGGTGATGGGTGAATGGGAATTTGATATGATATCAATTTTGGATGAGCATATCCTGGGAGGTTTGGGGTGTCTACTCCCATTAAAGGGTTAATGCTTTGCAAATTCACTAAATGTGAAAAAGTGAGTGAAGACTCAGAAATGTGGACAGTGGTGGTGCCCTCCTGTTCCCCAGTCACGGTTTGCAGACGGTGCAAAATTCCCAAGATATAAAATATAAACCTTATTGTTCTGCTTCATTGTGGGTCTCTCATCTATCTGGGGACGGGTGTGGGAGAGTGGGGTATGATCTGCTGTTGGTGAAGGGACCTGGTTAATGTGTTACAGATTATGGACAACTTGGTGATAAATTAAACCATTAAGTACCAAGTCTTGCCCATGCATATTGGTCAGATCCAGCTGGCTGGTCTAGAAGAGTTAACTGGGTGGTTTCATCATTTGGGAGTTTCCATTAACAACACACTCCATTGTGTTGTGTGTCATTTGCTATGAATCTTGCTGTTGACACAATTACTGAAGGGTTCTGCTGTCAGCACTGCTGTTACTGCGGGGGGAGGGGGGGGGATCATATTTGCGATGCAATTACTGCCGAGGGGAAGGAGGTCCTGTTGGTGCAGTCGCTGTGGGTGTGGGGTTTGGGAGGGGTCCTGTTCATGCTGTCATTAGTGGGGGGAGGGGCTATGTCAGTGGTGTATTTACTGCAGTGGGGGAGGGGGTGTCCTGTCGGTGGTGCCATTGGTGAGGGGAGGGGATCCTGTTGGTGGTGGGGGTTCTGTTGTTGTTTTGAGGGATGTTTCCTTGGTGCTGGACTGGGCTGTGTCATAAGTTTCCAAACCCTGAGGTGAGAGAAGGTGCCAGTATTCTTCCCCACGTCTTGCTTCCTGTGGGGGAGGGCGGATTATTGTGCCTTCCTCCAAACTGCGGATTTGGGTTGCCAACTCCAGATGGAGAAACATTGGGAGGTTTCATCACATGACTTCCCAATGCCCCACCCCTACACCACAGCCATGTCAATCCTCATGATGCCCCACCTCCTCACAGCACTCGCTAAGTAAGCGATCTCTTTGTTATCCGATTGGATGGTTCTTGTGTCAATTTTTTTCCAATAATTTTGTCACAAAAATTGTCTTTGAACATTTTTGTTTAAGACTGAAACTCATGCTTTTACTTTGCCTTGGATGCTTCTACTGAATGCTCAGAGCAGTGTCCTGGAGATTATTATTCAATTCCTGGCAACCTGACTCCAGATACTTTGAAGTTTGTAACTGTTCCTTTGTAATGATTGCACAGAGGGTGGGAACCCAGTGATTTTGGAGAAGAGAATAGTTCTGATTGCACAAGGATCTGAATGAAGGTCCAGCACTCTTCACTGTGACATTTTAAAAGTTATTTCCTGGGATGTGGATGTCACCGGTTGAGCCAGCATTTATTACCCTTAAGAAAGTGGTGGTGAGCCTCAGGGTGACCAACTCTGCTCAGAGAAAATAGGGGCCACTTCACTATGCAGGGGTGCTGCTGAACATCTGGGGCAGGATGGGGGAGTTGGTGGTGGGGGACCTCTGGCCTGATGTGTGGGACAAAATGCCAAAGTATGGGACGGTCTGGGATGGTTAGTCACTCTGGCTGCCTTTGTGAGCTGCTGCAGTCGATGTGGTACAGGGACACCCACAGTACAGGTTAGGATGCGTGTATAGTGAGTGATTAGGAAGACAAATGGAATGTTGTTGTTCAGTGCAAGGGCAACGGAATATAAAAGTAGGGATGTTTTGCTACAGTTGAACAGGGCACTAATGAAACCATATCCAGAGTTCTGTCGAAGGGTCATGAGGACTCGAAACGTCAACTCTTTTCTTCTCCGCCGATGCTGCCAGACCTGCTGAGTTTTTCCAGGTAATTCTGTTTTTGTTCCAGAGTACTGTGTACAGGTTTGGCCTCCTTATTCAAGAAAGGATATAAATGTATTAGAAGCAGTTCAGAGAAAGCTCACTGTACTGATTCCTGGGATTGGGGGGGGTTCATCTAATGAGGAAAGGCTGGACAGGTTGGGCCTGTATTCATTGGAGTTTAGAAGATTGAGAGGTGATCTTACTGAAACATACAAGATCCTGAGGGGATTTGACAGGGTGGATGCTGAAAGGATGTTTCCCCTTGTGCGAGAGACTAAAACTTGAGGCCACAGTTTAAAAATCAGGAGTCTCCTGTTTAAGATGGAGATAAAAATATTTTTTTTCTCTGAGTTGTGAGTCTTTGGAACTCTCTTCCCTAGATAGTGTTGGAGGCAGGGTCATAGAATATTTTAAGGCAGATGTAGATGGATTCTTGACAAACAAAGGAGTCAAGAGGGTAGGCAGAATGTGGAGTTGAGGCCACAATGAGATCTTATTGAAGGGTGGAAAGGCTCAAGGGGCTGAATGGCCTACTCCTCCCAATTTAGGGATTTTGACCCAGTGGCATTGAGGGAATGGCCATATAGTTCCAAGTCAGGATAGTGGGTGGTTTGGAAGGGAACTTGCAGTTGGTGGTGTTCCCATGCATCTGCTGCCCTTGCTCCTTCTAGGTGATGGAGGTCGTGGGTTTGGAAGGAGCCTTGGTGAGTTGCTGCAATGCATCCTGTAGATGGTACACACACTGCTGCCATTGTTCGTCGGTGGTGGAGGGAGTGAATGTTTGTGAAAGGGGTGCCAATCAAGGGAGCTGCTCTGTCCTGGATGGTGTCGAGCTTCTTGAGTGTTGTTGGGGCTGCACTCATCCAGGCAAGTGGGGAGTATTCCATCACACTCCTGACTTGACAAGTGGAAGGATGTCTGTGTTCAATTCAAGAATGTTTTGTTTTTTAATTTAGATTTTGCCCTCATTGAGGTGAAGAATTTCGGCACTTGTTCACTTTCAGATATCCAGGCTGATATCAGTTTTGGGTTACAGCAATGGTTAGATTCAGGGTAAAGTGTGTACATGACCCAATAATGTGTTTTAGGCACAGCTCCAAAGTACCAATTTTGTATCACCCATTTGTGCCATGACTATGTCACTGACACAATTTATTGCCAATTAGCAGCTTTCTGTTGTTGGTATAAGAACTCAGCTGACACTACGATCCTTTTATATTGCAGCCTTGTAAAACAGGCCTCTGAGACTTTGATCCTATGTATACAGCTGGATTTAAATCCAGATCTTTGAGGTAAAAGATCATGGCCAAACCACTGCACCGCTCAGTACAGATTCCTTTATCTACAGCTGACTGATGAGCTCCTACAGTCTGCATGAATCCGTGCACAAGAAATATTTCAAAGCATGGTTGATGCTTATTTTTAGACAAATGGATCCCAAGTTGATGGATTGTTGCGGGCATTGTGGTGGACGTCTTTACTTTGACAAACCAGTTCACTTGGTTTTTATTAAAGGGTGCATTAGTAGAATTTGCAGACAAACTGTGTTTTGTGGTTTTTAACCTTTGATGCTCCTGGGACTCAGTGATGCTGGTCACAAGGCCCCTGTGTCCCTTTCAATCTGGAGTGTACCTTTTCCTATCCTGTATCTTGTTGAGTGATGGGGTTGGAGCACTCAGGGTGGTTACTGAGCTGCATGTGAATTTCCTTTCCACGTGATCTTGTTAAATCAAGACACCAGCTTGAGCCAATTATGTGTGTTTAATTAATAAAAACAGAAAGTGCTGGAAATACTTAGCAGTTCTGACAGCATCTGTGGAGAGAAAACAGTGTTAAAGCTTCAGGTCGATGACCTTTCACTAGAACTCATGAGACGTGGTTTTGTTTAATGCTCAGTCCACAGCTTAACAGGCTTGAGAGATTTACCTTTTGATCCTTGATCTTCATAAAAGCAACAAGCATCTCTTCCTGGATGCAGTCCCTAGCCATATGTTTATTTACTGTAACCTTAAAACAGTGACGGTGTTCCCACAGTGTTGGGTGGCAGAGAGGTCAAGGCTTTTGACCCAGCGGTGATAAAGGAATGATGATTATGTTTTGAGTTCCCATATTCTTTTTTATTTCTTTCCAGAATCTATCCAACCAATTCTTAAATGTTGATGTAGTCTCTGTTTCAGTCACCATCTCTGGTATTGCATTCCACAACCTCTCAAAATTCCTGTGCTGAAATAAACTTTGACCTGCTCTAAAACTTGGATGTACATCCTGTCAGCCAGTGGAAAAATCTGCTTCTATCCACTGTCTCCAATTCCTTCATTATCTTAAATGCCTCAATCAAACTGCCCTTGAATTCCTTTCCTTTAACAAGCAAAGTGGCACATGGTTTTAAAACACTTCTTGAATCTGGTCATTGAGTTTGGAAGGTTGTGACTGAGCTGAGATTTCCTCCTGGCTGGTTATCAGTCATGGTTCCAGACAGTCTGCCCTTTTTTCATTGGTCAGTCACAGTGCCAGGTTGATCCAACCCTTTGAGCTGTGACTGAGGGGAAGGGCCTTGTAGTCAGTCTGGTGATGCAGCTCAGTGGGCAGATCGAATGGAGCAGCTCTTTAAACAGCAAGATGTCCTGATGGTACTTGTGTGGAACAATGTGTGCTAGCTCTCTGAGCAGCGTAGAATGTTTGGAGCTGGAAATTGAGACCGCCTGGGTTGATTAACCAGTGAACTCGTCAGTCTACCATCAAATAGGCGAGGGCAAACTTGCAATTGTGTAGCTCCTTCTCTGAGACTCTGGTCTGAGTTGCTAACTTCTAATGAGGTTGGTTGTTAACCCTTTCACGCTGTTTCCAGTGGCTTCAAAAAGAATCAACATGGACAAAAATCCAACTTGTCACAACCAATTTTAATTTTAATTTTCTGTAAGACAAAACACAATTCACTGATGCATGTAAATGCTGAGCATCTTTGTTCTGCCTGATTTTAAAACTATTAAGTGGCAATGGGATAGGCATTGATGTTAATGGCTTAAATTCACAAAGTGGCACTGGTTTACAGCCCCAGGCCTGTTGTAAAGGAACCTGGGAACTGTTACACACTGTGCAATTTAGCTGAGGTGACAGTTGGGAGCTGATCATTGGCCCCATAGCCCTTGGTTAAAAATAGGAATAACCTGGATTCCACTCAGCTGGACCCTCTGTGGGTGAACATTGGGTGGGGATCGAATTTGCCTTGATATGAGGCCAACACCATTTGATGGTCTGATACTAATGACCAGTTGCAGTGTTGATGTCAGGAGTATCTCCTTGGCTAAGCTGGAGGAACTCTGTGCAGGAGCCTTGGGCTCTATACCCCAACAAGGGTTGTGTCTTTGGATGATTGGGGTGGTTTGAAAGTTTGGAAATGCTGTATTAGGCAGCAGTTATAGGGCTTGGGGTAAACTGCTCCCCCTGCTGCTAACCAGATGCTGAATTGTAGTGGTGATTTGGTGAGAACCAGTGGGACATGTGGCCAGTAGAAATTGAAGATCTTGATGCTTTGATGACCTAGTTGCCAGCTTTAATATCTGACCAGTTGGTTTGTTCTTGTACTTGGGAGCAAGTATTCATTATTTGTACTAATGTTTCCTAAAATACTATTCAGCACTCTAACAATAACTTCATTGTCAGTCATTGATTCAGCACTGATCGGATCAGACTGGGTGTGGTGTTTACTGCAGTGATTCACAGACTGCTCTCGCTCTTTACACTGAGCGCACTTTTTGGGATGCTGGTGTGGGTGAGCATAGTATGCACTGGGACCTGTTAACTGGTGGGACATGGGAGAGTGACTGCCCTTGACATCGTGAGCACTTGATCAAGTGTGGCATCAAGGAAATCTAGCAAAATTGAAGTCAATGGGTATCAGAGGGGAAAACTCTCCACTGGTTGGAATCATACCTAACAGAAAGGAAGGTAGCTGTGCTTGTTAGATGTCAGCTACCTCAGCCCTGGGACATCACTGCAGGAGTTCCTCAGCGTAGTGCCCTCAGCCCAACCATCTTCAGCTGCTTCATCAATGACCTTCCTTTCATCATAAGTTAAAAGTGGGGATGTTCACTGATTGCGCAATGTTCACCATTCACAACTCCTCCGACACTGAAGCAGTCCATGTCCAAATGCAGCAAGACCAGGACAATATCCAGGCTTGGACTGACAAGTGGCAAGTAACATTCACACCACACAAGTGTCAGGCAATAGCCGTCTCCAACACGAGAAAATTCAACCATCTCCCCTTGGCATTCAATGGCATTACCATCACTGAATCCCCCACTATCAACATCCTGGGGGTTACCATTGACTAGAAACTGAACTGGACTAGCCATATAAATACTGTGGCTACAAGAACAGGCTGGGAATCCTTCGGCCAGTAACTCACTTCCTGACTCCCCAAAGCCTGTCCACCATCTACAAGCCAGAAGTTAGGAGTCTGATGGAATACTAAGATAAAAGCAAAAAACTGTGGATGCTGGAAATCCAAAACAAAAACAAAAATACCTGGAAAAACTCAGCAGGTCTGACAGCATCTGCGGAGAGGAACACAGTTAACGTTTCGGGTCCGAATGACCCTTCAACAGAACTAAATAAAAACAGAAGAGAGGTGAAATATAAGCTGGTTTGAGGGGGGGGGTGGGACAAGTAGAGCTGGATAAGGGGCCAGTGATAGGTGGAGATAACCAAAAGGTGTCACAGACAAAAGGACAAAGAGGTGTTGAAGGTGGTGACTAAGGAAGCCTTTTTTGATTCCTTCACCCCACCCCCACTAGGGCTATCTGTACCTTGCTTGTCCTGCTTTCTACCCTTAATTAGCACCTTCCGTGGATAATATCACCACCTTCAACACCTCTTTGTCCTTTTGTCTATGACACCTTTTGGTTATCTCCACCTATCACTGGCCCTCTATCCAGCTCTACTTGTCCCACCCCCCTCAAACCAGCTTATATTTCATCTCTCTTCTATTTTTACTTAGTTCTGTTGAAGGGTCATTCGGACCTGAGACGTTAACTGTGTTCCTCTCCGCAGATGCTGCCAGACCTGCTGAGTTTTTCCAGGTATTTTTATTTTTGTGTCCGATGGAATACTTTCCGCTTACCTGGATGAGTGCAGCTCCAACAACATACAAGAAACTGGATACCATCTGGGACAAAGCAGCCCGCTTGATTGGTACCCCATTCACTACTTTCACTCCCTCCACCACCGATGCATGTGGCAGCTGTATATACCATTTACAAGGTGTATTGTAGCAACTAACCAAAGCTCCTTAGTTAGCACCTTTGAAACCCAAGACTGCTACCATCTAGAAGGACAAGGGCTTCAGATAGATGGGAACACCACCACCTGGAAGTTCCCCTCAAAGTCACTCACCATCCTGACTTCGAAATATATCCGTTCCTTCACTGCTACATATCCCTCCCTAACAGCACTGTGGGTGTACCTACACCACACAGACTGCAGCGGTTCAAGAAGGCAGCTCACCACCACCTTCTCCAGGGCAATTAGGGATGGGCAATAAATGCTGGCCTAGCCAGTGATACTCCAATCCCTTGAAAAAATTTTTAAAAATGTAGAGAATTTGGGTTCTTGTAATGAAGTCATCACCTTGATGCACTGTAACAATTCACTGAAATTATTGGAAAGCCCTTCTCCCCTCACTGCCCCATAGACCTCCATCACTGAGAAAGGCAAGAGCAGCAGTGTAATACAGGTTTAGTAACTGATATTCATTGCTGTCATGGCAGCAGTTTGTAACTGTGTGGTGAATATATAATTAGCAGAAGTGGTCTGACCTTGCTTTGAACACAGAGTGCTGTGGTGAGAGGAATGCAGAATATAAAAGCCTCCTTCCTTCCCAAACAAGAATTGCTGAGTATCGAGGGTTATCGACATTCGGGTAGATTGAGTGACTGGCTAACGGAAGGAAGTAGAAAGTGGTTAGATTGAAATGGAGATCAGTGTCAGAATTACTCTCCAGCTCTGTTTTGAGATTCCTCCCTGATCCTTGTGTGAATAAGTGACCTGGATTGTAGTCTCTCTGACCTCGAGTTGAAAAGGGGGATTTGTGAATGTTATTATTTGGCTAGCTCAGTGTTCAGAATCCACAGATATAAGGCGCTGTGTATATTGGAAGTACAAATACCAGCTGTATGTACTCCCTCAGGGGGATAAAGCAGGGCAGACCTACACTGAGACTTGGTTACTGTATCCGGGTAATATGAGATAACAGGAAGTCACTGGAAAGTGCTGAGAGCTGGGTTAAACCAGACTGTTGGATCTGTTTACATCTCTGGTTGCAATGACAGAAAGGGGTCATTAAGCCCTGGAGATGGTACAGCAGAGAGCAACATGTCTGACCTTTGGCGTTGATGATGAGCTTTGAAGGATCCACCACATAAGGATAGATGTCAAGCTATCCAAAGCCCTTAGCCAGATAACGCAAGTAAATATGGAGCATCAGCTTTGGATGTTATTGGAGGGGCCAGGCCAAAGGGCTCGGGCAGAGGTTTCTGAATGAAGCAGGTGCATGGGGCTGTCAGGAATGAACGTTGAGGGCTTCATATTGGCCTTTTAAAAATCATTATAATGCTGATAGCTTGATGGGGAAAAACAGTAGGATTCTGGGAGAATAGATATTATCCCCTTTTGCACCCAAACCTATCTTGTGAATATGGTGTGTTTTGGCAGTGAATCAGCACCCATCTCCCTGCCAATGCTGAAGCCTGTACCCGGGCACACAGCCTGAGTTACTGTCAGTGATGGAGTCAATCCCATCAAAGAGCCTGAACCTAGCCCAACAGGGGGTCATAGGTCACATTCTTCACTTTGTGTCTGCATCCATGGAATTGCTGAGGGCTTTACAGGGAGATGCCCAACAAAATTTCAGCCAAGACTTTGGGCTCTATCAGTTGAAATGCCCTTTGAAGGCACAAATCTTAACAGCTGCAAGATGAGCAACTTAAAGGCTTGGTTTCCTTGGCTCAGTGTTGCAACCTCCTGAGTTCATTTGGAAGGCCCTCTGTTTTAGATCAGTATGTAGTTTGATATTAGGTTGGATACTGAGGGTTCCTGTACCTGGGCCAGAGCATCTCTGAGTTGAAGTCAGGATGCTGGAGGTTTACATAACAAAGCTAATTCTCTCCCAGAAACTTAACAGAGACATTAAGTCCAGGTACAAGTTGCCGACTATAATTGAATGACGTTTATGATGTGTTATGTGGCGTATTGGAGGATTAGCATGAATACAATCTCTGGACTAATTAACCTGTGTGTATCATTTGATCTAACCAGCAGTACTTTTTCTATCCTGTGTCTATTTTTGGCCGTTCCCTATCTTCATTCCCCCTTCCCTGTACTGAATTCCAGAATTAAATTGTTACCCTCCGGCCAGGAATTGGTAAGCATATGCAGCTGGTGACCATCTCATACTCTCATAATTGAACCAAGAAATGCTGCATTAGCATTGATCTGCTTTAACTTCCTGTTTGACTGGCCTGCTCACATGCAAGAACAAGCTATCTGTATATTAAAGGTTTGATAGGTTCAGAATTCAAGGGGTTTCCTGTGTTTTCGAGGGCACTTGATTGGTGAGTTACAGCCTTTGGGCTTCAACTTAAAACTACTTTCAAAGCTAGGATCTGTGAATCCCTGCCAAGAGACAAAGTGATACACTGGTTACAAGGTAGATAGTGACTTCCTTGTTGCTACCAGTTTGGGCTGACTGGAAACTGAAGGCCATGTTGATCTAATTGAGGTGTTTAAGATTTTAAAGGATTTAGTAGGATCAGTGGAGAGGAACCATTTCCTCATTGGGGTGAGTCCAGAACATAAGGGCAGAACCTTCCTATTCGAGCGAGGCCATTTGGGGGTGACGTCAGGAAGTGCTTCTTCATGCAAAGGGGAGTGGAAATCCGGAACTCTCTCCCCCAAAAAACGATGGATTTTTGCGAGTCAGTTGAACGTTTCCTGGCTGAGATTGATGGATGTTCCTTAGGCAAGGGGATTAAGGGATATGGAACCAAGATAGGTGGATGCAATTGAGACACAGACTGGCCATGATCTAACTGAATGACAGAATAGGTGCTGGGGGCTGAATGGCCTCCTCTTGTTTCTTTGTTCCTAGATGGAAGTTAGAAAACAGGGATTTTTATGTCAGCCTTCCCTTGGGCCCTCAGGAGATTTGGATTCCTATTCTGGAAAGATTCCTCTTGAATACCGAACCTATCAAACTTTTAATACACAGATAGCATGTTCTTGCATGTGAGCAGGCCAGTCAAACAGGAAGTTAAAGCAGCTCAATGCTAATGCAGCATTTCTTGGTTCAATTATCAGTCACCTTCCACTGTTGCACTAAGGTGTGTGGACCCAGATGATGGTGAGGTTTTTTTTTGAGCTGTTTGATATCTGATACTGTTCTCACCTATTGGCTGTTACTGGATAATATCCATGACCTCAGTGCTGACCAGAAATCACTGCTGGAGTCTCCTGTCTCTGTGCCCACTACCCTTTACCCTTAACAACTGAACTGACAGTCTTAGTCAAGCCCACTTGCACATGTGGTTTAATGAGAGTGGGCATTTTGCTAGTTGGAATTGTAGCTTGTTAACTAGACTGAAGGTTAAGTGTTTAATAAATGGCTCTTCATGGCTTTGATATCATTCCAAGTTTAGCTGGAATGTGATGCAGGACAGTTTCCCTTGTTCCAGTTCTCTCATTACCAAAATACTTTGAAGGAGTAACGTCTGGGAAACCTGATGCAAACTCCGTTGCAAGCTTTTCTTTTATGTGGTTGTTACTAGCTCAGTGTAAATGCACCTATGATTGATGTTTGCTGGTTGACCCTGAGTGTTGGCAGGTCATGGGGAAATGGGAATCTGAATCAGCCTTTCCAATCCATCCGCGGGCTAGTATTCCCATTGGGAGTGGGATCAGCTCAGTTAGCCTCAGAGGGACACATTGATTTGTCACTCTTGGGATGGACTAAGGATTGCACTAATCAACGTAGGCAGGAGAGGGGAAATAACAAACATTTATAAAACCTAAGATAAAAGCAAAAAAACTGCGGATGCTGGAAATCCAAAACAAAAACAAAAATACCTGGAAAATCTCAGGTCTGACAGCGTCTGCGGAGAGGGACACAGTTAACGTTTCGGGTCCGAATGACTCTTCAACGGAACTAAGGAAAAATATAAGCTGGTTTGGGGGGTTGGAGATAGCCAAAAGATGTCACAGAATCTCTGGTGATAGACTGTCCACCAATATCCATTACAAACCTACCGACTCCCACAGCTACCTCGACTACAGCTCCTCACACCCCACTTCCTGTAAGGACTCCATCCCATTCTCTCAGTTCCTTCGCCTCCGTCGCATCTGTTCCGATGATGCTACCTTCAAAAACAGTTCCTCTGACATGTCCTCCTTCTTCCTTAACCGAGGTTTTCCACCCACGGTCGTTGACAGAGCCCTCAACCGTGTCCGGCCCATCTCCCGTGCATCCGCCCTCACGCCTTCTCCTCCCTCCCAGAAACATGATAGGGTCCTCCTTGTCCTCACTTATCACCCCACCAGCCTCCGCATTCAAAGGATCATTCTCCGTCATTTCCGCCAACTCCAGCATGATGCCACTACCAAACACATCTTCCCTTCACCCCCTGCAGCATTCCGTAGGGATCGTTCCCTCCGGGACACCCTGGTCCACTCCTCCATCACCCCCTACTCCTCAACCCCCTCCTATGGCACCACCCCATGCCCACGCAAAAGATGTAACACCAGCCCCTTCACTTCCTCTCTCCTCACCGTCCAAGGGCCCAAACACTCCTTTCAAGTGAAGCAACATTTCACTTGCATTTCCCCCAACTTAGTCTACTGCATTCGTTGCTCCCAATGCGGTCTCCTCTACGTTGGAGAGACCAAACGTAAACTGGGCGACCACTTTGCAGAACACCTGCGGTCTGTCCGCAAGAATGACCCAAACCTCTCTGTCGCTTGCCATTTCAACACTCCACTCTGCTCTTTTGCCCACATGTCTGTCCTTGGCCTGCTGCATTGTTCCAGTGAAGCTCAACGCAAACTGGAGGAACAACACCTCATCTTCCGACTAGGCACTTTACAGCCTTCCGGACTGAATATTGAATTCAACAACTTTAGGTCTTGAGCTCCCTCCTCCATCCCCACCCCTTTCTGTTTCTTCCCCCTTCCTTTTTTTTCCAATAATTTATATAGATTTTTCTTTTTCCCACCTATTTCCATTATTTCTAAATATTTTTAAATCTTTTATGCTCCCCCCACCCCCACTAGAGCTGTACCTTGAGTGCCCTACCATCCATTCTTAATTAGCACATTCGTTTAGATAACATCAAAAACTTCAACACCTCTGTGTTCTTTTGTTCTGTTGTGTGTGACATCTTTTGATGATCTGCTTCTATCACTGCTTGCTTGTCCCTACAACCACACCCCCCCTCCACTTCTCTCCCCCCCAACCCCCACACACACACACACCTCAAACCAGCTTATATTTCACTCCTTTCCTATTTCTACTTAGTTCTGTTGGAGGGTCATGAGGACTCGAAACGTCAACTCTTTTCTTCTCCGCCGATGCTGCCAGACCTGCTGAGTTTTTCCAGGTAATTCTGTTTTTGTTTAGGACAAAGAGGTGTTGAAAGTGGTGATATCATGTAAAGGAATGTGCTAATTAAGGGTAGAAAGCAGGACGAGCAAGGTACAGATAGCCCTAGTGGGGGTGGGGTGAAGGGATCGATATAGGCTAAAAGGTAGAGATAAAACAATGGATGGAAATACATTTAAAAATAATGGAAATAGGTGGGAAAAGAAAAATCTATATAAATTATTGGGGGAAAAAAAAGGGGGATCGGAAAGGGGGTGGGGATGGGGGAGAGAGTTCATGATCTAAAGTTGTTGAACACAATATTCAGTCCGGAAGGCTGTAAAGTGACTAATCGGAAGGCAGTGGTCTGTCCGCAAGCATGACCCAGACCTCCCTGTCGATTGCCATTTTAACACTCCACCCTGCTCTCTTGCCCACATGTCTGTCCTTGGCTTGCTGCATTGTTCCAGTGAAGCCCAACGCAAACTGGAGGAACAGCACCTCATCTTCCAACTAGGCACTTTACAGCCTTCCGGACTGAATATTGAGTTCAACAATTTTAGATCATGAACTCTCTCCTCCATCCCCACCTATTTCCATTATTTTTAAATGTATTTCCATCCATTGTTTTATCTCTACCTTTTAGCCTATTTTGATTCCTTCACCCAGTCCACCCCCACTAGGGCTATCTGTACCTTGCTCATCCTGCTTTCTACCCTTAATTATCACATTCCTTAGATACTATCACCACCTTCAACACCTCTTTGTTCTTTTGTCTGTGACATCGTTTGGTTATCTCCAACTATCGCTGGCCCTCTACCCAGCTCTACCTGTCCCCCCCCAAACCAGCTTATATTTCACCCCTTTTCTATTTTCCTTAGTTCTGTTGAAGAGTCATGTGGAGTCGAAACATTAACTGTTCTCCTCTCCACAGATGCTGCCATTTATAAAACCTATTTTCTCTTGTGGCTTCAAATGATCCAAAGGACTTCACAACAGCAGAATATTTTTAAAAGAGTAGTCACTGATTTGTAGGCAAGTATGCAAATTAGCTAGTGAATAGCAAGGTTCCAACAACAGTGATGAGATGACTAATTCATCTATTTGGTTGAAGGAAGCATGTTAGTCAAGACATCAGGACATATCCCTTCCTGATCCTCCTGAGGTCTCGGTTTAATGACTCA
This sequence comes from Carcharodon carcharias, assembly GCF_017639515.1. Taxonomy (NCBI): domain Eukaryota; kingdom Metazoa; phylum Chordata; class Chondrichthyes; order Lamniformes; family Lamnidae; genus Carcharodon; species Carcharodon carcharias. Next base: position 2,354,103 of record NC_054488.1, on the reverse strand, counting down.
TTTGAACAGTACTGAGTAGTTCTCAGCATTCGCCTGAAGAACGAACCTAGATTATATACTCCGGTCCTGATGCGGGGCCTGAAGCAGCTGAGCCTGCCCACCACCTTATCTGGAAATTATTTTTTGCTTTTTCTCCTTGGTGTCCGAGAGTTTTCTGTTTAATTTTGGGAACCATACATAAGGAAGGAGACCAAGAGTTTGGAGATGGTGCAGAGGAGATTTACCAGGAGTAGACTACCTCAGTCACTTGGAGAAGCTGGGATTGTTCCCCTTAGTGCAGGGAGGGTTAACGGTAGATTTAATAGAAGTGTTAAAATTATTAGGGGATTTGTTCAAGTAAATAAGGAGAAGTGTTTTCCAGTGGCAGAAGGTTTTGAACCAGAGGAGGCAGATTTAGGGTAATTAATAATAGTGGGGAGATGAGAAATTTTTCACCCAGTGAGTTGTGATCTGGAATGTGCTGCCTGAAAGGGCGGTGGAAGCTGATTCAATAAGAACTTTCAGAAAAAATACTTGAAAACAAAAGTTTGCAGGGGCTAAGGACTAATTGGATAGCTCTTTCAAAGTGCCAGCAGTGGCATGATGAGGTGAATGGCTCTCTGTCATGTGATTCTATGGACTGTTGCAATATACATCTCATTCACACAGCCACTGTTTCAGGGACAGCTGATATTCCCGGAATCAGTCACTGTAACTGCAGCATGCACGCACCATCAAACCATCCTGTGTCTCAGTCTCTCTTGTAATCTGGTTATATATCTGCACATAGCCCTGCATTGTCAACATTCCTTAGATTGTTTATTAACTTTCCATTGATCATGAACCCAACTTCTGAGCCACCCACATGATTTGGGGATTAGTAAGGCAATAAAATTGGAGAGTGTATCAGTTCTTCAGAGATTGGCAGTGTGGGTGATCCTGACTGCATTGCTACCCAGTGATCCCTGTTGTGGAAAGTGCCTGTGTGGGACTGTAGGGTGAGCATGTGACCCAGTTCAGCTGTACTGCCTACTGTAGTGGAATAGTGTGCCTGCATTAAGGGTGTTAGGGAAGTAGGAATGCGGTGGGGTGAGTGGGTACAGGAGATGGGTCCACACTTTGTATTTCTACAGTACCTGGTTCCCACCACTTGCCGTTGTCCGTACATGTAAACACATTCTGGTTTCAGACTATCGCTGTCCCACAGACTGTATAAAGACTTGCACCCCCCCCACCCCACCCCAAAAATTCATTTCTCTTTATCACGAAGCAGTAGGGGTCCCTCTCACTGCATGTTCTCAACAGCAAAGGGAGTGAGGGAAGAGTGAGCAGCCGGTTTCAGTTGTGGTTACAAGTTGTGTTGTACCACACAGCAACAAGGTCAACACAGCAGCTGCTGCCAACAGGTTTCGACTAGAATTTTTGAACTTTTTGTCCATCTTTGGAATGACACATGAAATCGAGGCACCTCCCCTCTTCCCTCCACTCCCTCAGCTGGATGTAAAAGATCCAGTGGCTTCTGGAAAAGGAGACAGGGAGTTCTCCCTTTGTGTCCAGGGCTAATATTTTACCCTTCACCTAGCATCAGTAAAACAGATTATCTGGTCATTATCACATTACTATATGTGGGAGCTTGCTGTGTGCAAACCAACTGTTATGTTACAGTAGTGACTACATTTCAAAAATACTTGATTGGCTGTGAAGTGCTTTGGGCTGTCCGCTGGTTGTGTAAAGCGCTATATAAATGCAAGTTTCTTTCTCGAGTGTGTACCTGAAGGAAGCCCAATGCACATGGTCCAGCCAAAACTGATTTACTCTTTTGGATGAAAGGACCAAGGCAGATGAGAGGGCACTGGGAAGTGGGGTGTTTAATCATGCTGGTACTAGTTCAGAGTTAAGAGTAGAGTCCAAGGCTGTGCACTGGAGCATGCTGTAAGGATTAAAATCTTGAGAATCCATTTGTCAGTCTGCTCTACTTCAGACAGCCTTGACTCTGAATCTAGTGAATTTTATTCTGGTCTCTTCTGCATCCCCAATTTTAATCGCTCCACCATTGGTAGCCGTGCTTCAGTTGCTGAGGCCACAAGCTCTGGAATTCCCTCCTTACCCTTCTCTGCCTCCCTACCTCACTTTCCACCTTTTAAGATACTTTTTGAAACCCACCTCTTTTTGACCAAGTTTTTGGTCATCTGAGCTAGTATCTCCTTATGTGGCTCAGTGTCATAGTTTGTTTTATAATGCCTCTGTAAAGCACCTTGGGAAGTTCCATTATATTAGAAAGGTACTTTATAAATATAGGTTGTTGTTCCATTAGTTGTAGTGTAGGTAACGTGAGGAGTAACTGGTTAATGTTACAACCATGCCAGTTACTCCTCAGTTACAAATATGCTGCAGTCACCAATGACTGGGATCAGTGTGAATTTGAGCTGAGCTCCACTTATCCTCCAGTCTAGATAAAGTCCAGACAAGGATGGGCAAAGACACTTAGGAGAGCTCAGTCCAGCCAAGAGCAACACCCCATTTCCACCATTCAGTCCCAGTATATTTCCTGTTTCATTGTATGGCTGTGTGTGTCTCTTAGACAAATGGCCACATCTTCCTGTGTGAATTCCAGAAACCCCCCAACCCGTGACGTTTTCTCCTGCACCTCAGCCACACCATGTACAATCATTTTCCTTTCAGCGTGTTAACTGGTAACTCAGATATTAACCTTGAAATAAGGCTGAATACCGCTTGTGCTAATCCAGCAGAAGCTGAGTAAATGTTTGCTTTTCGTGTGGCATTTAAGAATAGAATACATCTCGGATACTGAACATGCAGTCCCAGCTGAATTGCCAGTGTTCTTGGCATCTGCAAGATGAACCTCCTACACACCATTATGATCAAACCCAGCAAGAGAAATCATTGGGGCATTAAAAAAAACAATAATGTTTTCATATTCTTTGTAACAAAAATATTCATTCTGGTCTCTTCTGCATCCCCAATTTTAATCGCCCATCATTTGGAATTGGGGGTGGGGAGACTGATTGGACAATGTGTTTGAAGACAGGAGATCATGTGATGCATCAACCAGCAGGTTGCAGCCTGAAGTCCCAGGGCAGGTGTTTGACATGGGTTAGATAGACCAGGGGTCTGCACCTTAATAACAAGAAGAGCCATTTTAAAAATTTAGTCAAAAATGTAATAAGAGCCACAGCACGGTTACTTAAATACCAATAATAGTGAAAAACCAGATAGAGACAGATTTTTGATTTTAATGCAGCAGCTTTGTACCAGTGCTCATAAATGTACATGAAGTCCCCAAATCACAGGACGAGACCAATCAGCCCATTGTGCTTGTTCCAGCTCTCTGCAATTCACCTCGTGCCACTTGCCTGCCCTTTCCCTGTAGCCCTGCAAATTTTTCACTTCAGATAATGATCCAAATCTCTTTTGAAAGCCACAGTTGAATCTGCCTCCACCATACTCTTGGGAAGAAAATTCCAGACCCTAAACACTTGCTGCATAAAGAAGTTTTTCCTTATGATGTCATTGCTTCTTTTGTCAGTTACCTTAAACCTGGGTCCTCTTGTTCTCAATCTTTTCACCAATGGAAACAGTTTCTCCTTCTCTACTCTCTCCAGACCCCTCATGATTTTGAATACTTCTATCAAATTTACTGTCGGCCTTCTCTTCGGGAACAGTCCCAGCTTCTCTAATCTATCTAGTAATCAAATGCCATTTTTCATTGATAATATCGACAGCATTTTAAAAGTTCGTACAAAGAAATGGTTAATTGATACTTTCTCACAGGTACAATGTCAATATAAGTTTTTGAAAAAACAAAAGCCATTTAATTACCATCAAGACCTGCAAGGGACTCGTGTGATTGGCTAGTGGGAAATATGTAAGCCATTAACACGATAGCATGTGGTATCATTTTTCTTGGCAACATGACATAACTTGTTATGGCTTTTGATCCAGACAAGGTTTTGAGAGAATTTTGTATTTTTGTGATTAAACTTTTTACAAGTTCTAGCTGTTAGAACGTCTATCGCTAAGGAACTTCTTAGATATCTGATATTCTTTTTAAATTAGAAACACATTTAGGTAACTACATATTTTCTAACAATTGGTAATGAGGAAAAAAACTCGGTTTGCTTGATCAAGGTCAGAAGCTGCACAAGTCCTTAATGAACCGATTCCAAAGCCACAGTTTGCTGGACTAAACTCTGAATAAAACCCTAACTCTGGCTCAACAGTCGCTTCACACACCAGCTGCCTTAATAAAGTCAATTCCTGGTTTGTAGCAAGATGTAGGTAGTTTGGTTGTGGGTCTTCCACCATTAGATAGTTAACAGTGATAACATGGCTGATTTGGGACTCAGGCCATTGTTGTGCAAAGTTAATCCCTGTTAATTGTGCTCTGGAATGCACTAGCTGAAAGAGTAGTGGAAGCAGATTCAATAGCAACTTTCATAAGGGAATTGAGCTATACTTGAAAAGGAAACATTTGCAGGGCTTCGGGGAGAGAGCAGGACAGTGGGATTTATTGGCTAGCTCTTTGAAAGAGTGAGTACAGACACAAATGGCTGAATGGCCACCTCTTGTGCTGTAAGGTTCTATGATGTTATGGGCTGGGTCAGTTTCCCTGGTGTTGTTGAGCAGGGTTTCCTAGAGTAAATAATATCTCAGGTTCTACTTCAAATTTAGCCCCTTCAGCAGACAGGTGGTTACTTGGTACCGATGCAGGCACATGTTTTTGAAACGTGTAGTTTGTGCCAGAATGTCACAGTGATCGTTGTACCTCAGGAGTTGCTAAGCTTGACTGCCCTTTGGAATGTTTTGTCCTAACCCTTGTTAAACTAAAGCCAAGATTCTCCCTTTGCCAAGCTCCAGGTGCTTGCTTTAGTTTAATTTCATTAGGACAACAGAAGAAAGCCTGTGACCTAAATTGTGTCCTAATCCTAGTGCCCACACTTGACATTTGCTGGTGGGCATATCTCTGCAATCTGTGAGAAACATCATCACCCCTAGTCTGCTGAGATACCCTTGTACTGGCCCCATGTTTAGTATGCAGCGAATTCTTGGATCTTTGGTTAGCATTTCAGCCTGTGTCAACAGCACTGAGGAGAAAAACACATACTCTCCGCCTCATGCCTGCTCCAAGGAGATCTGTCTCTTATCCTCTCTGAGCTCAGCATTATCTTGTATAATTCCTGTCAGTTCCAATATTGTCAGGAGTTGTGCATTGAATTCAGTCAGTCTCCAAGTGGTTGGTGTGACTGTTGATCTTCTGTGTGCTCCTGTATTTTGGTTACACAAGCCAGCAAGATTGAAATCATCTTCGTTTCAAATTCAACCTGATGCCAATCATGGGATATGGAGTTTGTGTATGTGTCGGAGATTCTGTGGTGGTGAATGTGGGCCTGTGCTCATTGGAGTTTAGAAGAATGAGAGACGCCCTTATTGAAACATATAAGATTCTCAGGGAGCTTGACAGGGTAGATGCTGAGAGGTTGTTTCCCCTTGTGGGAAACTCTGGGATCAAAGGACATAATCTCAGAGTAAGGGGTCCATTTAAAATAGAGATGAGGAGGAATTTCTTCTCTGAGGGTAGTGAATCTGTGGAATTCTTTACTGTAGAGGGCTGTAGAGGCTGGGTCGTTAGGTATATTCAAGGCTGAGATAGACAGATTTTTAATCAGGGAGGGAATCGAGGGTTATGGAGAAAAGGCAGGAAAATGGGGGTGAGGATTATCAGATAAGCCATGATCTCATTGAATGGCGGAGCAGACTCAATGGGCTGAATGGCCTACTTCTGCTCCTATGTTTTATGGTCTTATGGGATGAGAGCTTTTCTGTGAGTGTGGGATGTCTTTGTCCCTGGTGGCTGGACCTCAGTGCAAGTAAGCAGCAATAATGAGCTGTGGTGTCGGACAGTTGTTTCGATCCCTGTGGGGAAATCAAAATTTATTGAATGATCTCAAATGAAGAAAATACCAACAAAATTCCACTTATTTCAGTTTTTTAACATGAATCAGAACCAACACAAATTAAACATGAATTAACAGGCAAATGATACTTCAAATAAAAAGGTAAACTTAATTTCAAATAGTTGATGCAACAAAGATACGTCTTACACAAGCACCTACATGTCTCCTCACAGATACTTGGCACTACTTAGCTGCAGTTCCACAATATACTGTTCTTTATTCATGCAGCGTAGGTCAAGAGTCCTATCTGACCACAGGTGAGTTGCTCATAAACATACATGAAGTCATATAATCCTAGCAGAGGCCAGTTGGCCTCTTGTCTGTTCCAATTCTCTCCCTCAGGTCACGACAGTCCTGATGGTATCATTTTCTAGATTTCCCTTTCAACTGACCAACCAATAACACCCTGGTTTACCGTTTGGCCACTTCTGGGAAAATACCCAGCTCTTTGTCATCTCTGAGCTATTCACACATTTTTCCAGATTTTAGATCTTTTCTAAAGATCTTCCAGCTCGCACAGTGCCTCCAAGAGCTCCTGTCTCCTTTTCTGCCAACCAGAAAATCTGACCTCTTGCTGAGAGTGATTTGCTTCTTCTCCTCACAAGAATTCTATGTTCCTCTTTCTTTTTCTGTCTGCTTTCTCTTTGTGTCTGTATCTTTGTGCTGATCACCTTCATCTGCCTGCTTCTCTGCTTGTGGCTCTCCTTTACATCGGCCAGCTACGTAGCTTCATTCTTAACTTCTTGTTGGTATTGCTTCTAGGTCAAGGGTCACCAGGTCACATGGACCAGTATTTTCTCTTATCCAAGAAAATTGCAATTGACCCCTTTACAATTGATGCAAACTCTTAAAAGTCCCTTTCAAATACTCTTAAAAACAATTACAGATTCCACAGACATTTGAAAGAAATTACAGATTTTCTTTACTGTACTGCTTCCGGGTCAAAGGTCATCACATAGTTATTGGATGGCAACCGAGCTGTAGTCCAACTCTTGGAGCAGAAGAAACACGTTGTCTCTCTTCTGTCCTTTTGTATTTATTTTCTAAGATTAATAAACACTGTAATGTGAGTACGGCATTTGCTAGGACCACAAGACACAACCATTCTGGTTTTGGAGTATTGTGTCTCCATAACGTGGATTAATTCCTTGATTGTGTGAAACATTAGGGCTGGAGTCTGGGTTGAGAGGCACAAAAGTAGCTTCTGCAGGGTTCCCACGTGGCTGTACACTCTGTCTAGATGGAGCCGATCTGATTCTTTAGCAGCCACTGTCCTTCCCTCAGAGACCAAGGAACATAAACATCTTAAATTGCTTCCTGCACGTGTGTCACTGTTTCCACTGGGAGCAGAAGGTATATTATTTTCCATTAGGGAATTTTATTAAAGCTATAAAATGTCTTTAAAAGATTCTACTGAGCGGTTAGGTGGAGTTAGGAAGAATGAGTGATAGCGTTTGAACGCTGGTGATGGTCTCACAATCCAATGAGAATGGTGTAGGCTTGTCTGCATTTGTCCCTTAGCTTTCATACGAGTTCAACCAATTAGCTAGCTGATCATGTAGTAGCCACAGCCAGTTCTGTCTTGTCTAAGAGCCTGCTCTTCCTGATGAGGTGTATGGATGATGGATGATGGGTTAGGGGAGGGGGGTGCGGTATCAGTTGATGGTTCAGCATCTCCAAGGGAGGGGAATCAATCTGGGCTTCCAACTGAACCAAGTGTAACCCTGTCAGCTTTTGCTAACAGTGATCTGGAATACACTACTGAACGGGCAGCGGGAGCAGTTCAATAATAACTTTCAAAAAGGAATTGGATGAATACTTGAAAGGAAACATTTGTAGGGATATGGGGAAAGAGCAGGGAGTGAGACAAGTTGGATAGCTCTTTAAAAGAGACAGGATGGCTGGATGGGCCAATTGGTCTCCTCTTGTACTGTGATTCTATGATTTGAATTCAGCCTTTTGGTTCAATGTGGGATTCCTGGCTCTTGCTCACTGGGCTATCAGTGAATGTCTATCACCATTGGGAACAAAGTGCGGTTGAATTTGCCGCCTTAAATCCACATCGAAATATATGCTGAATAAGATCAGTTGGTTACGACAAGACAGTTTACACCAGGGAATGCTACAAGTGTTGCTTGCTTTATATATGTATATAGCATTCCCCATCATTGACTGTAGTTACAAACTAGACCTAAGTGCCAGCCAGTGATATAGAAGCTGTTAGATACAGAGTAAAGCTCCCTCTACACTGTCCCCATCAAACACACCCAGGACAGGTACAGCACGGGGTTAGATACAGAGTAAAACTTCCTCTACACTGTCCCCATCAAACACTCCCAGGACAGGTACAGTACGGGGTTAGATACAGAGTAAAACTCCCTCTACACTGTCCCCATCAAACACTCCCAGGACAGGTACAGTACGGGGTTAGATACAGAGTAAAACTCCCTCTACACTGTCCCCATCAAACACTCCCAGGACAGGTACAGAACGGGGTTAGATACAGAGTAAAGCTCTCTCTACACTGTCCCCATCAAACACTCCCAGGACAGGTACAGCACGGCGTTAGATACAGAGTAAAGCTCCCTCTACACTCACCCCATCAAACACTCCCAGGACAGGTACGGCATGGGGTTAGATACAGAGTAAAACTTCCTCTACACTGTCCCCATCAAACACTCCCAGGACAGGTACAGTACGGGGTTAGATACAGAGTAAATCTCCCTCTATGCTATTCCATCAAACACTCCCAGGACAGGTACAGCACGGGGTTAGATACAGAATAAATCTCCCTCTACACTGTCCCCATCAAACGCTCCCAAGACAGGTACAGCACAGGGTTAGATAGAGAGTAAAGCTCCCTCCTCACCGTCCCCATTAAATACCCCCAGGACAGGTACAGCACGGGGTTAGATACAGAGTAAAGCTCCCTCTACACTGTCCCCATCAAACACTCCCAGGACAGGTACAGCACGGAGTTAGATACAGAGTAAAGCTCCCTCTACACTGTCCCCATCAAACACTCCCAGGACAGGTACAGCACGGAGTTAGATACAGAGTAAAGCTCCCTCTACACTGTCGCCATCAAACACTCCCAGGACAGGTACAGCATGGGGTTAGATACAGAGTAAAGCTCCCTCTACACTGTCCCCATCAAACACTCCCAGGACACGTACAGCATGGGGTTAGATACAGAGTAAAGCTCCCTCTACACTGTCCCCATCAAACACTCCCAGGACAGGTACAGCACGGGGTTAGATACAGAGTAAAGCTCCCTCTACACTGTCCCCATCAAACACTCCCAGGACACGTACAGCATGGGGTTAGATACAGAGTAAAGCTCCCTCTACACTGTCCCCATCAAACACTCCCAGGACAGGTACTCAGTTGTGGCCTCCATCTTGCTGTGAAGTGAACATTCCTTACAGAACTGAAGGATGTGCTGGAAGTTCTTGATCTTCCCATTCTCAGTAACATTCAGCATTTGAGGCCACTCTATTGAAGAGTGAGGTACTGGAACACAGTGGAATGATGGGAGCTGCATGTGGAAAGTTGACATGCAGATTGCTGTGGTCTGTACCTGTACCTGTGCGAGGAGCATGATCCCAACAGCCCGGCAGATGAGGAAAAGGGACGAGAGCTGCACTATGTCAGCCATGGCTTAGGAATCACTGGTATCCCATGAGTTGAAAGCCATGGGTCAAGTTCCATTGCAGAGATTTGAGCGCATCATCCATCTGAGCCACTAGTGCAGAACTGAGGGAGTGCAGCACTGTTGGAGGGTCAGTACTGAGGGAATGCTGTCGGTGGTCGTGAGTGTGTGCTTGAGGTAACTGGCATCTCTCCATCTCCATTGACTTTCCATCGCTCCTGCTCTCTGGATTTTATGATGCACAGTTATTCCTGTCTTGTCAGTGGTTCAGACCCTGTAGCTCTCGGGCAGCTCGTGTTGATATGAACAACATGACTCCCTCCAGTTGTCACTGTTAATGTGGGAAGTTGTAGTGAAGCTCATGGACTGAGGGTCTCCTATTGACGTGGGAAGAGCATGAGACTACTCAGCCCCTTGGGCCTTCTCTGCTGTTTGATTGGGTCATGGCTGATCTTGCTCGACTCTATTTTACCATCTTCACTCCACATCCCTTGCTGGCAATAGAGATCTCTACTGCATGCACCATTCTGATGTTGAAAACACTTGATTTTTGTGTGTTGTGTTTTGCTTGCTCAGTTGTTGAGTTCTTTGGCCCCTAATTCCCTGTACACGGGCTGTAATGAGATTTGCTCTTGTGATTTCAGGAAGTTTCTGATACTCTGAAGGAGCTTCGCCCTCGTCTCTGTCATATGCAGAAAGGATCCAATGGTTATGGCTTCAACCTGCACAGTGAGAAGTCAAAGGTCGGCCAATATATCCGGGCCGTGGACCCTGATTCTCCCGCAGAACGTTCCGGACTTCTGCCTCAGGACCGCATCATTGAGGTACCTTACACTTAATTTGAAAGTTCAGCTCATTTGAATCTATTGGGTCCAGGATCATTTAGCTTAAGTAACTTCAAAGGTGCATTGGTGTCTCTGTCCCGCCCTCTCTCTGTCTACCTCTCTCTTTCTCTTTCTCTTTTTCTCTCTCCTGCTTTCTCTTTTTCTCTCTCTCTCTCTCTCTGTTTCTCTCTTTCCCCCCCGCTGTCTCCCCCCCTCTTTCCCCTCAGCTCTCTCTCCCTCCTCTCTCTGCCTCTCTTCCACCCCCTCTCTGTTTCTTTCTCTGTCTCTCCCTGTCTGTCTCTCCCCCCTCTCCCTGTCTCTCTCTCCCCCCTCGCTCTGCCTCTCGCGCACTCTTTCTTTCTGTGTGTCTCTGTCATGGGGTGGGCATTGGGTGGGGACAGTTAGTGGAATATTTGACTCTGGGAAGCCTCACACCAGAGCCTGACCCTGTCCTTATCTTTTCTTCCCAGTAGGGGTCAGTAAATAGTGATTGGGATGGGCCCCTCGCAGCACAGATGGACATTTTGAATGAGATGTCCAATTAGTTCCACTCTTTCCCCACAGCTGCCCCTTCAAACCGTGGCTGAATCTTACCTGATAACTGTCGGTCAGGGTCTGACCCGGGGTATTTGTCTTCCCCTTAGACAGCAATATGCTGGCTCGCCTGGCTACTATTTTGGATAGTGTCAGGGTGGTTAGTGTCATTGTGAGCAGGGCTCTTTACCTGAGCTCACGCTCTGGTGATGTTCTGCAGTCAGTGCAGCCAGAGGATGCTCTTCACCTCCGGACCTGCTTTGAAACAGGAAACATGAGAACTTCTACCCAAACTGCATCCCATTGGTTGGGAGTCTGCCACACCTCACATCTCATTATTGATCAGCAGCTCTACCAACGAAATGCCGGACATGAGATTGGAAACATGGACTGGAGGAAGTCTCTCCAACCTGCTCTCTCTCTCTCTCTCTCTCTCTCTCTCTCTCTCTCTCTCTCTCTCTCTCTCTCTCTCTCTCTCTCAGTCACAATGCAGTATCTCCTCTCTGTATTCCTTCCCTCCTATCCAATCAGTTATCCTTCTAACAATTACTTGGTATCCATGATTTCCTGACACCATGTATTCCATGTTCTCAGTAATTCTGGACTCCTTCCCCATTAATCAGGGACTGCTCCTGGTGTCACAGCCAGTTTTCCTCCCTCAGCTCTGATTTCCATTTTCTTATGCCTGGAACGCATTACTGACCTCATCATGTCCTATTGTCAATCCACCGCCTGCTCGGTGCAGTTTTCGGCTTTTTAGTGCAAGGTTTGGTGCACCTTCCAGATCAGACTTATTGGGAATATTAAAGAGAGTCACTCTCTCTGTATAAATTGAAACTGGAAGAAACCAGGTAACCATCAATTTCTTCCTGATAACCTGACAATGTTCCTTTTATTCCAACTCTCTTGAATTTCCCATCCAATGCCAAGAGATTCCTTCCATTTTCACCTGATTCCATTTTCCTCACTAATCTTTTGTCTGCAACTTTATGAAGTGCCTTTTGAGAATAGATTCTGCAAAGAATACTCTAGGGTTGATTAAACTTGGTTTATTTTCACAAAATCATATCGATGATCCCTAATCAGCTTGTACTTTTCCCATTGCTCGCTTATTCTGTGCCTCATGATGGATCGCAGCAATCTCTGCAATACCCATGCCGAGCTCACTGCTCAGTGATCGTATCTCTTCCTCCTTTGAATATTTTAAGGAAAATTTTGTCACCGTTGTCACTGCCACTTGCATTCACAAGGCTCAGATTTGCCTGTTTTTCTGAGTGTTTGCAGCTTTTTCTGTTATCATTTCAGTTTATTGGAGCTCTGTGTCTGAAGTGATGTTTACTGTTGATGTAGCTCTGGCAGTGTGAAATGTTGCTAAAACAGGCAATGCTTTGTGGTGCTGAGGGAACAATATTTGGAACTCCGCTGTGGGTGAGAATGCTGGAAGCACCATAACAATAACCAAATCAAGTCCTGGGACACACTCATTTCCTCAATATTACATCACTTGATATTTTATGTGGCTAACATAATCTGACCAAAAACACCACCAAGAGCAAAGTCTATCCATGGTGCTCATTGCAATACAGTGACGTCCAGATTCAGATAGCAATTAACAGGGGCTGCATGGGAAGGCTGAGGGGTGATGAGGCGACTAGGTCATTAATGTATATCAACATCTGCCTAATCTGATGTTTTTTATTAAGTTCAGATTGATCCTATTACCAGTGACAGACCTGTCCCCACCAGTAATGTACCCCAGTGTTATACAGTGACAGACCTGTCCCCACCAGTAATGTACCCCAGTGTTATACAGTGACAGACTTGTTCCCACCAGTACTGTACCCCAGTGTTATACAGTGACAGACCTGCCCCCACCAGTACTGTACCCCAGTGTTATACAGTGACAGACCTGCCCCCACCAGTACTGTACCCCAGTGTTATACAGTGACAGACCTGTCCCCACCAGTAATGTACCCCAGTGTTATACAGTGACAGACCGGTCTCCACCTGTACTGTACCCCAGTGTTATAGAGTGACAGACCTGTCTCCACCAGTACTGTACCCCAGTGTTATACAGTGACAGACCTGTCCACACCAGTACGGTGCCCCAGTGTTATAGAGTGACAGACCTGTCCCCACCAGTACTGTACCCCAGTGTTATACAGTGACAGACCTGCCCCACCAGTACTGTACCCCAGTGTTATACAGTGACAGACCTGTCCACACCAGTACGGTGCCCCAGTGTTATAGAGTGACAGACCTGTCCCCACCAGTACTGTACCCCAGTGTTATACAGTGACAGACCTGCCCCACCAGTACTGTACCCCAGTGTTATACAGTGACAGACCTGTCCACACCAGTACTGTACCCCAGTGTTATACAGTGACAGACCTGTCCCCACCAGTACTGTACCCCAGTGTTATACAGTGACAGGCCTGTCCCCACCAGTACTGTACCCCAGTGTTATACAGTGGCAGACCTGTCCCCACCAGTACTGTACCCCAGGGTTATACAGTGACAGACCTGTCCCCACCAGTACTGTACCCTAGTGTTATACAGTGACAGACCTGTCTACACCAGTAATGTACCCCAGTGTTATACAGTGACAGACCTGTCCCCACCAGTACTGTACCCCAGTGTTATACAGTGACAGGCCTGTCCCCACCAGTGCTATACAGTGACAGACCTGTCCCCACCAGTACTGTACCCCAGTGTTATACAGTAACAGACCTGTCCCCACCAGTACTGTACCCCAGTGTTATACAGTGACAGACGTGTCCCCACCAGTACTGTACCCCAGTTTTATACAGTGACAGACCTGTCCCCACCAGTACTGTACCCCAGTGTTATAGTGTGACAAACCTGTCCCCAACAAAACTGTATTGTTGTGGTTATCCGCTAGTTCTCCTTTTGTCTCTATGTCTCTGTCTCTTCCTTTGTGTGTCTCTGCTGCTCTCTGTGTCTAACCTGAAGTCTGACAGAATGTGTGTGTGTTACAGGTTAATGGTGAAAATGTTGAAGGGAAGCAGCACTCTGATGTGGTGACCGCCATTAAGATGGGCGGTGTGGAGACCTCGCTGTTGGTTGTCGATCCGGAGACAGACGAATTTTTCAAGAAATGCCAAGTTTTGCCATCAGTTGCCCACCTCACAGGTATCGGGACTGATGACAGTGCCAGGCTTTGCAACTTCCTGTTTACTTTTGGATATCATAGTCTAGATTAGAAATAGTCATTTTAATGTATTTGCTTTCCTTTTTTTATTGATTTTTGTTTTCATTTTGTTGTCTTTATGATAAGAGTTTGTTTGCAGCACGCTGGGGGAGATAATAATGAACATTAAAGTTTTTAGGTTTGGTTCCTGTCCTGGGAGCTGCTGGGTTTGAGGGTTGAAGCCATTGGTGAAAGCAAAATACTGCGGATACTGGAAATCTGAAATAAAAGCAGAAAATGCTGGAAAAGCTCAGCAGGTCTGACAGCATCTGTGGAAAGAGAAACAGAGTTAACGTTTCGCATCCATATGACTCTTCTTCAGACTCTTCAAAGCTTTGAAGAAGAGTCTTACGGACTTGAAATGCTAACTTTGTTTCTCTCTCCACAATGCTGCCAGACCTGCTGAGTTTTTCCAGCATTTTCTGCTATTATTACAATTGAAGCCATTGGTCCCTGGGTCTCTGGGTGTATTTGGGTTCAGGGTGTGTGATGTGGTGATTGTTCTGTTACTGAATGGTCATGTTAGTTTGGGTCATTGTCGTTACCGGTCAGTGGTGGGGGAGGAAGATCCCTGCTCCGGAACTCTTTTCTCTTCCTCTGGGGGAGTGGGAATAAGAGAAGTTAGACCTAGATTTGTTGATGTATTTTCATTCCGGGTGCTGCCTCACCCTGTCCCACAAGAACCTAAGGAGGTGGGAGCAGAAACCTTGGTGGCCATCTGCATTTGTGAGTGACGCTTCCTCTGCCAGACCCTCACTTGGATCCTTAGCGATTACCAGAGATTGTGATGGTCCTTGTATTCCCCCCCCCACCCCCGTTACTGTTTGGAATTTGTGAATACAGCAACCGGATCAGAGTTTGTGTAGGAGGGGATGTTTTTGCTTGGCAGGGATCGTGGGTTGGGGTCAAGGATGTTGCCCATTTGGCCCTTCAGTTGTTGAAGTGGTTTTGAGATTTTATCCCAGTGCCTTTCATCAACTCTCTCATGTTCATTCGCAGCCTAAATGTTGGTCCCAGGCCCTGCAGAAGTTTATTTGTTGCTTTGGAGGTTGTCAAGAGTCAACAGGATGGAGTGTGCCTATAGGGCGCAGAGGAAGAGTTCTCGGGACAGAGGGGTCAGCGTACACCGGGAGTCGAAAACACGACTGTGTGAAACGTTGGAGCTTGATCTGACTTGCTGAGCTGGAGATTGCTGAGCATCCGGTGGCTCTTGTTTTAGAATTGGCCTGGCTGGAAATCTCATCTCAGACTGAGGCCGGCATTTCAGGAAGCTCCTGATGGATCAGACATCAGGAGGTGGTGATTGCTCTCGCAAGTTGAGGGGGTCGGGTGAGGATGTTTCTGGATCCTTGTTGGTCCTGTTGAGAGTCAGTGAAGTGAAGGCTTTGAGGAGTCGAGGGCTACTCCATGTGCATCTTATCTAGGATGCTGTGTGCTTGTCCCCTCCAGCCCGTACTCCGTGCAGTAATGTACATTGCCAGGGTAAAGAGGTAGGGGCGGGTTGCGGGGAGAGAGTTGAAGAGGTCTCTGTGCAGAGGTAAGCAAGTCTCAGTGTGGGGTTAATGGGGGAGGTCTTGGTGTGGGGGCAGGAGGTCCATGTGAGCTGAGGATGTGAAGGAACTGTGGCCATTGATACAGAGTGAATGTTCTATTCAGCATGGGATGGAAAACCCTTCCTGAATATTGCGTAGGGTGGGTTGACAGGGTAGGGATTGCAGCACGGGGTGGGGATTGGGGGCAGAAGGTGGCAGTGGAAGGGTGTAGGCTCGGGTAATGAGTTGGGGGATGTAGCATGTGATGGGGGCATAGGGCAGGGGGTTGGATTGTAGGGTGGGGTGGGGAGTGATGGAATGCAGTGTGATTTGTGAGTAGCTGAGAGTTTCAGCATCAGTGATGTTGAGATAAGAAAGGAAGGAGATGATGTTATGGGGATGGGACTATCTGAGTGATGAGTTATCAGTGTGAAACAGTTGAGGACAAATTTTTTTTAAAATTTATTCCTTCATGGGATGTAGGCTTGGCTGACAGGAGCAGCATTTGTCCATGCTGAATTGTTCTTGAATTTCAGAGGGCAGTTAAGAGTCAATTACATTGCTGTGGGTTTGGAGTCACATGTAGGCCAGACTGGGTAAGGATGGCAGATTTCCTTCCCTAAAGGGCATTATTAAACAAGATGGGTTTTTATGACAATTGATGATAGTTTCATGGTTGAGACTAGCTTTCAACTCCAGATGTTATTGAATTACCATCCACCCGTGAAGCTGTGTCTCCAGAGTATTAGCCCGGGGTTTGGATTATTAATCCAGTGACGTGAGCACGAAGCCACCAGCTCCCCCTAATTGGAAGGTTGCAGAGAGGATACGAAAGCTGACTCTGTTCAGTTGTGTTAGGTTTTCTTGGATGACCTTAATTGTGGGCAGCACAGAAACCAAATGGGTAAGGATTTGATCAGGGAGTGACAGGCCCAGAATTAGGTGGTAGGGTTGCCTTTGAGCATCTCTGAGAGGACAGAAGGGTAGAGTATACAAGCTGTGAGAGGACAGAAGGGTAGAGTATACAAGCTGTGAGAGGACAGAAGGGTAGAGTATACAAGCTGTGAGAGGACAGAAGGGTAGAGTATACAAGGTCTGAGAAGACAGAAGGGTAGAGTATACAAGCTGTGAGAGGACAGAAGGGTAGAGTATACAAGCTGTGAGAGGACAGAAGGGTAGAGTATACAAGGTCTGAGAAGACAGAAGGGTAGAGTATACAAGCTGTGAGAGGACAGAAGGGTAGAGTATACAAGCTGTGAGAGGACAGAAGGGTAGAGTATACAAGGTCTGAGAGGACAGAAGGGTAGAGTATACAAGGTCTGAGAGGACAGAAGGGTAGAGTATACAAGCTGTGAGAGGACAGAAGGGTAGAGTATACAAGCTCTGAGAAGACAGAAGGGTAGAGTATACAAGCTCTGAGAAGACAGAAGGGTAGAGTATACAAGCTGTGAGAAGACAGAAGGGTAGAGTATACAAGCTGTGAGAGGACAGAAGGGTAGAGTATACAAGCTGTGAGAGGACAGAAGGGTAGAGTATACAAGCTGTGAGATGACAGAAGGGTAGAGTATACAAGCTGTGAGAGGACAGAAGGGTAGAGTATACAAGCTCTGAGAGGACAGAAGGGTAGAGTATACAAGCTGTGTGGCATCCTTATAAAGCAAGAGATATAAATAGTGTTGAAGCGATCCAAAGACATGCTGCACGATTCTGCAGGAATCAGTGTGGGAAATACACCAGCGTCACATCTTGGATCAAAGATTTGGAATGGGAATCACTACAGAAAAGGAGGGAGAAGAATAGAGTGACTGTGTTCTGTAAAAGATGGAATGAGCTGGTGGAATTGACAGAAACAAATACATGGTGCCTCCCGGCAATGATTAATCACCAGGTAGCCTTCCACACAAACTACAAAGACCGTTTGTTTCCAAGACAGTGCTTCAACAATCTTTCTTCCCAAGGACAATGCCATAATGGAACAAGCTGCCAAAGTGAATAGTCACAGCACCATCACTGGAAATTTTCAAGACCTTTCTTTAGGTTATTTCCATTTATAAACTTCTATCAGGACTGCCATTTCAGCAGGTCATGGCTGGTTTAGCTGGCACTACCCATAGAGATATCGGTGGAATAAGGATATTAGTCTGTGATGCCGACACAGCTAAAGCAAGAGAGGAGGCTTTTTACGGTGGCTGATACAGTTATATAGTGGAGTAGTGATATCAGCTGTCACAAACAGAGGTAGCTGAATGCTCAGGAGCTGGGCAGGGGAGATTAAATAGTGGTTGGTGGGTTTCCTAGATTTCAAGATTTCTCTCTTGCTGAGACAGGACATCCTATGGTCTCTGATTTGACCTTAGATTCATGATTGCAGTGCGATACTCCTGCTGTGACCAGAGAAAGTTGATAAACAGGATTAACCAGAAGATACTGAAGAGGGCTCGGATAATGGAGGAGGAAGAAATGAAAGTATTGAATTTATATAGAACCTTACGTGACCTCAGGACTTAGTGTTTCACAGTCAGTGAAAGACTTTTGAGGTGTAGTCACTGATATGGAAACACCGCAGCCAATCCACAAGCTGCCTCAAACAGCAGATGATGTATTAATGACCTGATTGTCTGTTTTGGTAATGTTGGTTTAGTGATGAATGTTGACCTGGGAGGGTATGGTTCAGCAGAATGTCCTTTTCACCTTGAGTTCCACACCACCACCTGATTCAACATCCGAGAGGCTCTGTGGGAAATAAAGATGAAGTGGGGGGGGGGGTTCCAGTCAGCTAAAGGCACCATTGGTGAAGCCCAATCGGCCAGGATTAGGCGAGCGCAGATATCTGAGGGTTGTGGTGTTTGGGAGATTAGAGATAAGGAGGGGTAACACCACTGGGGGGATTTGAAAACTGGAATGAGAATTTTTAAATGAACATGTTGTTTGACCGGGAGCCAATGTAGTTCAGTGAGTGCAGGGGTGATAGGAGAATGGAACTTGGTGCATGTTAAGACATGGGCAGAAGAGCTTTGGATGACCTTAGGTTTAGGAAGGAGAATGTGAGAGAGCAGCCAGAAATGCTTGAGAAAGTAAAAGCATTGTGCTGAGTTCGGAGGAAGTGGCCATGCTCTGCAGTCTAATCTGTGGTTTTTGCAGCTGTCACATTGCATGTTAAGGCCCTGCAGTTTTAGCTGATTTACATGTTGGCTGATGTTTATATTGTCCCTCAATGCACTAGATTGATATTCAGTTACTAAAGGAGGTGGCCATGGAAATAGTGGATGTGTTGGTTGTCATCTTCCAAACTTCTGTAAATTCTGGAACAGTCCCAGCAGATTGGAGGTGGCAAATTTAACCCCACTATTTTAAAAAAAGAGAGGGAGAAAACAGGGAATTGCAGAGAGTTAACCTAACATTAGTAGTAGGGAAAATGCTAGAGTCTATTATAAAGGATGTGATAACAGGACACTTAGAAAAGATCAACGGGATTACAAAAAGTCAACATGGATTTATGAAATTTAAGTCATGTTTGACAAAACTACTAGAGTTTTGTGAGGATGTAACTAACAGAATAGATAATGGAGAACCAGTGGATGCGGTGTATTTGGATTTTCAAAAAGCTTTTGATAAAGTCCCACATAAGAGGTTAGTGTGTAAAATTAAAGCACATGGGATTGGGAGTAATCTATTGGCATGGATTGAGAATTGGTTAGGAGACAGGAAACAGAGTAGGAATAAATGGGTCTTTTTCAGAGTGGTGACTAGTGGGGTACCTCAGGGATCAGTGCCTGGGCCCCAACTGTTCACAATACATATCAATGATTTGGATGAAGGAACCAAATGTAAAATTTCCAATTTTGCTGACGACTCAAAACCCTGTGGGAATGTGAGTGATGAGGAGGATGTTAAGAGGCTTCAAGGTGATTTAGACAGGTTGAGTGAGTGGGCAAATACATGGCAGATGCAGTGTAACATGGATAAGTGTGAAGTTATGCACTTTGGAAGGAACAACAGAATGGCAGAGTATTGTTTAAATAGTGATAGATTGGGAAATGTTGATGTATATAAGGACCTGGGTGTCCTTGTACACCAGTCACTGAAAACAAGCATGCAGGTGCAGCAAGCAGTCAGGAAGGTAAATGATATGTTGGCCTTCATTGCGAGAGGACTTGAGTACAGGAGCAAGGATGTCTTACTGCAGCTGTACAGGGCCTTGGTGAGACCACACCTGGAGTATTGTGTTCAGTTTTGGTCTCCTTAATTAAGAGAGGATATACTTACCATAGAGGGAGTGCAGCCAAGGTTCACCAGACTGATTCCTGGGATGGTAGGATTGTCGTATGAGGAGAGATTGGGTTGACCAGGCCTGTATTTACTGGAGTTTAGAAGAATGGGAAGGAATTGGATTGAAATGTATAAAATTCTGACAGGGCTGGACAGACTGGATGCAGGGATGATGTTCCCTCTGGCTTACCAGTGGGGGGGGGGTCTAGAACAAGGGGTTACAGTTTCAGAATACAGGGTGGACCATTTAGGGCTGAGATTAGGAGAAACTTCTTTACTTAGAGAGTGGTGAACCTGTGGAATTCTCTACCACAGATGCTGTGGAGGCCAAGTCACTGAATATGTTTAAGAAAGAAATAGATAAATTTCTAGACTCTAAAGGCATCAAGGAGTATGGGGGAAAGGACAGGAGTATGGTGTTGAGGTAGAGGATCAGCCATGATCGTATTGAATGGTGGAGCAGGCTCAAAGGGCCGAATGACCTACTCCTGCTGCTATTTTCTATGTTTCTATATTACACCCACAAAATCAAATCCATCTTCTTTCCCTTTCTGCTAACTCCAGTTGGGCTATCAGGTGCCCTCCTCTGCTCCCATCAACCCTTGCAGCCTCCTCATTTGAGGAGGGATGGAAAGTGTCAGTGGGTAATTGACTGTATCTATGTCTGATCCTATTCATGCACGCGTTCTTGGGACAATAGCCTCTGGAAATCTCACCCTTGGATCTAGAAACCTTCTCGGTTCCCAATCCCTTTGTTGGAATCAACATCCAATGCCCATGACCTCAAAGCGACAGAAATACATCGTCCCTTAATTATTCCCTTGCTCCAGCAATCTGCAGAATTCCGAGACCCAAGTTTGGTACCACTTACTATTGGTTCCTGATTGATCTTCCCTCCCACCTTTGCTGAAATGTGTTACGGGCCTTGAGCTGTCATCAGTTTGTTAATGTTCACAGGAAAAAACAATATTATTCAGCAGAGAACTCTGGCCAATCCATAGCACTGTAGACGCTTCGGCAGAGAAAAAGGCCACTCAGCCTGTCGCATCTCTGCTGCATTTCTTTTGGAGCAACTCCAAACCAAACCCACTGCCCCGCTCTCTCCCCAGAGCCCTGATTCAATCCCAGCCCATCTCAAAGGATGTAATCCACATCTCAAATACCGTGTGCAGTTTGGTCTCCTTATTTAAGGAAGGGTGTAAATGTGTTGGAGGCGGTTCAGAGGAGGTTTACTAGATTGATACCTGGAATGAGTGGGTTGTCTTATGACTAGGCTTGATTCCATTGGAGTTTAAAAGAGTGAGGGGTGACTTGATCGAAGTTTACAAGATCCTGAATAGTTTTGACAAGGTGGATGTTGGAAGGATGTTTCCTCTTGTGGGTGAGTCCAGAACCAGGGGGCACTGTTTTAAAGTTAGGGGTCGCCCTTTTAGGACAGAGATGAGGAGAATTTTTTTCTCAGAGGGTTGTGCGACTTTGGAATTCTACCTCAGAAGGCAGTGGAGGCGGGGCCACTGAATACTTTTAAGGCAGAGGTAGGTAGATTCTTGTTAGGCAAAGGGATCAAAGGTTATCAGGAGTAGATGGGAATGTGGAACTCGAAATACAAACAGATCAGCCATGGTCTTATTGAATGGCAGAGCAGGCTCAAGGGGCTGAATGGCCTACTCCTGCTCCTATTTCATATGTGCATGTGGTCTCTACCTCAGCTACTTCCTGTAGGTGAACATTCCAAGTTCCAACTGCTTTCTTTGTAAGAGATTCTCCTAAACTTAGTAACCATTACGCATTGATGACTCCCTTTCCTTAAGCTGTCTAATCAGAGGTGATGATCTTCCCGAATTCACTTTACCAGAACTCTTCATGATTTCAAAAACCTCAACCAAATCTATCATCTTTCCGCCCTTGAGTGAAACTAGTTCCAGTATTTCTCCTCATTACAGTGGTTTGTCAATCCTGCAACCAATTATTGGTCACACTGTCTTTGTGATTTCTACAATTAGCCAAAATTGTCTCTTAACAGACACCTTCTCAAGGATCTTCTGAAATACACTTACTGTATTCCCATTATCTACCCAGTTGGCCCCTTCGTAAATGATCACATTTGTCAAATTCACATCTTTAATGTGTCCTTCTTTAACCATTAACCATTCTGTAACTAGTGTACATATCCTGTCACGGTTTGCAGTGTTTCTAACACCGGAGAATTCGGCTGCTGGGGCCTCTGTTGTTTTGGATTATGTCAAAAATTCTTTTCTCCAGTAAAATATTTTACCAGCTAGGGAGGAAGCAGCTGATTCTCTACCTGGGCCTGGGTAATAAAGCAGAGTGAGGGATGTCTGGGAAGCAGTGAACCGGTATAATTTGGTTCAGTGTAAGAATAGAAAAGTGAAGGACAGGTCTCTTGATTGGAAAGGAAAGCAAATTTGAGTGAGATTAAACAGGAGCTGTCTGGATTAAAGGAAAATGGAGCTGGTAGATACAACTAAAGATCAGAAATTAGGAACTGGAGGAAGAAATGTTTATAAATCCAGTTTATTCCAGTAAGGGAAAAGGAGGATATTGAAGGTCGGGTGAATAAAGATCATGTTGAAATTTGAAGTACTTAATACTTGGAGGGAGATAATACTGAAATTCAGGACAAATATCGGGAGCTGGCCGAGACTGAGGGAGTGTGGCAGAAAATGAATAAAAAAAACACTGAATTACAATCCAGCTGCTTTCTAATGGTACATTAGGGAAGGAGTAGAATCTGTAAGAGATGGAGGAGTGAGGTGTGTAATAGTGAAGAAACGACAGAGAGAATGCTGTGGAGTTGTCTTATACCGAGAAATAGAGGGATGACCTGATGGAGGGACAGGATTTGCTGGGCTGGACATAGGGAAGATGTTTCCACTTGTGGTGGAATTGAGAACTAAGGTCATAACTATAAGATAGTCACTAATAAGCCCACAAAGGAATTCAGGAGAAGCTTCTTTATCCAGAGAGTAGTTAGAATATGGAACTCGTTACCACAGGGAGCGGTTGAGGCAAATAAACCAGATGCAATTAAGAGGAAGCTGGTTAAACACAAGGGCAGAAGGGATAGAAGGATATGATGATGGGATGAGATGATGAGGGGCTGAGAGTAGGAGACTCGTGGAGCATGGACCAATGGGCTCTTGCTGTGCTCTGAAATTTAATGTACTTTTATGAAGTTTACTGAAGTGCAAGTCAGACTTAAGGTAAACAAATTGTCGGACCTGATGGCTTGTCTCTTGGGACTCTAAGGAAAGAGATGAAAGGAACAGAAATGAAGGTGACTATATGTTTGCAAATCTTGCATTAGGAGACAGGACGGAGGTGAATGTGTTTCTGCATCCCCATCCCCCACTTTCAAAATAGGAGATGAAGATAAGTTGGTCTTAATTGGCTGGTTAGTCTTGCTTGAGTTATTAGTCAATGGAGTGTATAATACTGGGGGAATTAAAAAACACTTGGCAAAACATGAGCTAATTGCAAAGAGAATTGAAACAAAGATATTTTTAGCCTTGAAGAGGTATTTGAACATGGGATTCTGTGTCATGACTTGTTAGTGAAATAAACTCTATGAAAATTTAAAGCTGGAAATTGGAAAGTTGCAGGAGAAAGTTGATTTTCAAAGACCAGAGGAACAAACAGAGCAGTGATATACTCTTTATTGATCCAGAAAACACAGAAGAAGGAGGCCATTCAGCCTGTTGTGTTTGTGCAAGCTCTTGTGCCTTATGAGGGAATTTGTCCACTGCTGTATATCCAGTGTGAGAGATTTAACTGTGAGCGCAGCCTTTACCACCCTCACATGGAGCAGAGTCTATAGATGATGTGTGTATTTGTCAATCTGGAACAGACTCGCCCTGGCTCTGTAATTTCTGTAATGGAAGGCTTCTTTACTTGGACACATGATTCTCCTGATTCATGGACCTTACAGGGAGGGCAGCCTGGCTGGTGTGTCTGACTCAGGTGTCCCAGGAGTTATACGGGTACCTGTGTTTGTACCTGGCTGTGTGGAGAGGGTGGGATGAACACCTTGGTGCTGGATATCTCAAAACTTCCTGACTGGCTGGTTTTGAATGTGTTCTGATTTCCTCATTCCTGTGGAGTTTGGAGAAGAGTGAGTCAGTCTGTCCTGTTCAGGGTCACAGGATGTGATGAGTAAGATGCAGCCTTTCATTTACAGTCACTCTCTCTTACCTGATGACTGATCCTGCTGCGTCCAAGGATCACCAGTTACTTCTGTTCCTGTAAAATTTGGGACATGTTCTCTACAGAAATGAAGGGTCTGAAGTGTAGTGATTCTGTACACACCCTCACCGTCAGCATGCACATGAAAACTGACTCCACTGCTGAGTTTTGCTTGAAACTGTGACCTCGAGTTGGAGATGTTGGATTGTGAACAGGGGCTCAGCAGCTGCTGCTGCAGAGATCAAGGGTTATGTCCCTTAAAAGACGGAACTGGACTCTTGGGGTTAGCCAACAAATCACAGGACCAGGACTTCCTTAACTCCTGATCCAGACTTGGTATAGAGAGCTGCCCCACAACACACCCAGCCTGCTCTGAAGTACCCCATCGAAGATAGCATCGTGTCTAAAGGGGTTCTTCACTAGTGCATCTAAAACTAATCCCACTGACCCTTGCTCTTTCCTACACCCTGTATCAAACCCAAACTAATCCCACTCTCCCCATGGCCCTATTTCAATCACAAACTTGTGTACTCTGGCTGCCCTATGGAGCTTTGATTCTGCTCCTTCTTTGACCGTTATTTATTTTTTGGTTTAAAAGATGCCGTGGTCTCTGAGCCTCTCCTGGCGATAAACCATTTCCAAAATCTCTCTTTATGGACAGAGATTTATTTGAACCTTTCCCCTCACTCTGTGACAATTTGAGTTTGTTGATTCCTCAAGTACTTACTCCCAAATCAGAGGAAATGATCTTTTTTCTGCTTCATTGAATCAAAAGTCTTTGCAATTGTAAACACCTGTAATAAATCCCTGCTGCCATGGAAACAGTTCCAGTGTTTCCCCCTTTCCTCAATTATAGCTTCCGATTGTTGGCATTATCTTGGTGAATCTACACTCTAGTCTCTCTAACTTTAATGGACTCTCCCAAGGAGCTGTCACCATGACTGAACCAAGAGATTTACCATTGTCTCTTTCTCCTTGTAGCCTGTGCCCCTATTTTGATCTGAAATGCGATTGGTCACCTTAAAGCTTCACCAGGTGAAAGCTCAGCAAAGATTAACTTTGGGAAAATAACACCAAGTGATTGGATTGTGGTGATATCCATTTCACTCTGTTCCCCACCAATTCTCCAACCACTGGAGATTATTCCCTGGCTGCAGCTGCATTGGAACAGGGATAGCGGGGGGGAGGGAGGGGCGCGGGGGAGGGAGGGGCGCGGGGTGGCAAGTGGGGGTGGGTGGTGGGGGTGGCAGGGTAAGGGGAGGTGGTGGGATGGTGGTGAGGGGAGTGGCGAAGCTGGTGGAAGAGTTGTGGGAGCGAGAGAGAGAACCTGCATTTCTAAATTACCTTTTGCAATCTGAATCTGTCACAAAGCACCAATAGAATACATGAAGTGTAGACCCTGTTATAATGATGGAAACCAGACAGCTGATTTGCACACAGCAAGATCCCATAAAAAACAATGTCATATTGGTCACTTAATCTAGTTTAGGGATGTTGGTTGAGGGATAAATATTGGCCCCAGGACACCCTCTCTTTAAGCAGTGTCATGAGATCTTTTACATCTACCTGAGAGAGCAGAAAGAGCCTCGATTTAACAACTCATCTGAAAGATGGCACCTCCGATAGCACAGCACTCCCTCAGTACTGACCCTCCGACAGTGCAGCACTCCCTCAGTACTGACCCTCCGACAGTGCAGCACTCCCTCAGTACTGACCCTCCGACAGTGCAGCACTCCCTCAGTACTGACCCTCTGACAGTGCAGCACTCCCTCAGTACTGACCCTCTGACAGTGCAGCACTCCCTCAGTACTGACCCTCCGACAGTGCAGCACTCCCTCAGTACTGACCCTCCGACAGTGCAGCACTCCCTCAGTACTGACCCTCCGACAGTGCAGCACCCCCTCAGTGCTGACCCTCCGACAGTGTGGCGCTCCCTCAGTACTGCCCCCCGACAGTGCGGCACTCCCTCAGTACTGACCCTCCGACAGTGCAGCACCCCCTCAGTACTGACCCTCCGACAGTGCGGTGCCCCCTCAGTGCTGACCCTCTGACAATGCAGCACTCCCTCAGTACTGACCTTCTGACAGCGTGGCACCCCCTCAGTACTGACCCTCCGACAGTGCAGCACTCCCTCAGTACTGACCCTCCGACAGTGCAGCACTCCCTCAGTACTGCCCCCCGACAGTGTAGCACTCCCTCAGCACTGACCCTCTAACAGTGCAGCACTCCCTCAGTACTGACCCTCCGACAGTGCAGCACTCCCTCAGTACTGACCCTCCGACAGTGCAGCACTCCCTCAGTACTGACCCTCCGACAGTGCAGCACCCCCTCAGTGCTGACCCTCCGACAGTGTGGCGCTCCCTCAGTACTGCCCCCCGACAGTGCGGCACTCCCTCAGTACTGACCCTCCGACAGTGCAGCACCCCCTCAGTGCTGACCCTCCGACAGTGTGGCGCCCCCTCAGTACTGACCCTCCGACAGTGCGGTTCCCCCTCAGTGCTGACCCTCTGACAATGCAGCACTCCCTCAGTACTGACCTTCTGACAGCGTGGCACCCCCTCAGTACTGACCCTCCGACAGTGCGGCACTCCCTCAGTACTGACCCTCTGACAGTGCGGCTCTCCCTCAGTACTGACCCTCTGACAGCGCGGCACTCCCTCAGTACTGACCCTCTGACAGTGCGGCTCTCCCTCAGTACTGACCCTCTGACAGCTTGGCGCTCCCTCAGTACTGACCCTCTGACAGCGTGGCGCTCCCTCAGTACTGACCCTCCGACAGACAACAAAGTTCACAATTAGATAGCATACTGAGTCCAACTCCCTTCACACCCAACATCTCATCACAATGCAGCATGTGCTGGTGAGGTAATTGTCATCAGGGCTGGATTATAATCTCCCATCAAACACTCCCAGGACAGGTACAGCATGGGGTTAGATACAGAGTAAAATGCTTTACGCTGTCATTTCAATGTACTGGTTGCACTGTACTTGTTCAGAATGCAGCAGACGGATCTTGCCTGAGATTGTGAAGGTTGTACAGTTGATAAGCAGGTGCAGTTTCCCAGAGCTTTTCAATATAGTGCCTGTACCCACAGTAAGCTCTAATAACTTGGCATGAATGGGACTTGCAGTATTCCAGTAATGTGCTGCTAGTCCTGAAATAATTAAATCCTGACTTCAGAAAGAGCTCCCATCTCAGCATTGGGTGGTCTTTATTGAGCATTAAATCCTCTCAGCGGTTGCTAAGTAACAGCCCCGTCTTTCAATACGGTGTGATAATGGGATTTTTCTGTGGTAAGGCTCTAATTGTGCTCCAAGGTCACAGCTCCCATTCCGCATGAACTGTGATGAGAACATAGGAGCGGGATGGATCAGGCCAATTCCTTGGCTGAAGCTGGAGAAACTGCGGTGATGTCTGGTCAGGACAGTGTGTTGAAGACGGTCTACAAATTTGAGAAGTGTGGGGTGTGGGCTTGGAGTGGAGTATTAGAACAGTATTTCAGTCACTGCATGTGTTTGACAGGCTGGTGCACTGAGGGTCTGTGTTTAATGGGCTGGTGCACTGAGGGTCTGTGTTTAATGGGCTGGTGCACTGAGGGTCTGTGTTTAATGGGCTGGTGCACTGAGGGTCTGTGTTTAATGGGCTGGTGCACTGAGGGTCTGTGTTTAATGGGCTGGTGCACTGAGGGTCTGTGTTTAATGGGCTGGTGCACTGAGGGTCTGTGTTTAATGGGCTGGTGCACTGAGGGTCTGTGTTTGACAGGCTGGTGTACTGAGGGTCTGTGTTTAATGGGCTGGTGTGCTGAGGGTCTGTGTTTAATGGGCTGGTGCACTGAGGGTCTGTGTTTGACAGGCTGGTGCACTGAGGGTCTGTGTTTGACAGGCTGGTGCACTGAGGATCTGTGTTTAATGGGCTGGTGCACTGAGGGTCTGTGTTTAATGGGCTGGTGCACTGAGGGTCTGTTTGACAGGCTGGTGCACTGAGGGTCTGTGTTTAATGGGCTGGTGCACTGAGGGTCTGTGTTTAATGGGCTGGTGCACTGAGGGTCTGTGTTTGACAGGCTGGTGCACTGAGGATCTGTGTTTAATGGGCTGGTGCACTGAGGGTCTGTGTTTAATGGGCTGGTGCACTGAGGGTCTGTGTTTGACAGGCTGGTGCACTGAGGGTCTGTGTTTAATGGGCTGCTGCACTGAGGGTCTGTGTTTGACAGGCTGGTGCACTGAGGGTCTGTGTTTAATGGGCTGGTGCACTGAGGGTCTGTGTTTAATGGGCTGGTGCACTGAGGGTCTGTGTTTGACAGGCTGGTGCACTGAGGATCTGTGTTTAATGGGCTGGTGCACTGAGGGTCTGTGTTTAATGGGCTGGTGCACTGAGGGTCTGTGTTTGACAGGCTGGTGCACTGAGGGTCTGTGTTTAATGGGCTGGTGCACTGAGGGTCTGTGTTTAATGGGCTGGTGCACTGAGGGTTTGTGTTTAATGGGCTGGTGCACTGAGGGTCTGTGTTTAATGGGCTGGTGCACTGAGGGTCTGTGTTTAATGGGCTGGTGCACTGAGGGTCTGTGTTTGACAGGCTGGTGGCTCTGCCTGGAAATGCAAACTGAATACTAATAAGCGATGCTTTGTTTTGTTTTCCAGGGCCTCTTCCACATTTGCTTGTGAATGGGGATCTCGAACAGAAGGTAGGAAGCTCCTCCCCTTTTAGTGCGGTGTTACTAAACTGTCATACGTAGTTCACAGGAGTTAGTGTCCGAGGGTAAAGCATCATCAAAGCAAACTGCCTCCAGCCTCACCACTTTGTGAGGGTCCCTTTGCTGGTCATTTTCTTCCTTCTTTGTGAACGTGCTGTTTACACGTTCGATGAAATGTCTTTTTTTTTAAATGACCAAGGCATTCCCATCTGGCATAATTCCTGAATTCCCTCAGCGCCAGAGATACCAACTCTGGCTGGAGCCTTCATCACGTGAGCTCTTGTCTCTAACAGCTCGCCCACTCAAATAACCTCCTGTCCAAGCCCCACAACTTCTGTAAACTAATAAAGCACTTTGTCTAGAGAAATTGAAGCAAGATTCAACATTTTTACAGTGGCTGTGATTTTCCCCCAGCGTTTGCAATGTCCAGGCAATAATTCATGAGACTTCAGGGCAATCCTGGAGGGTTGGCAACCCCCTATTTGGCACCTCAGACTCTTGCAGACTATCTCCTCCACAAGGGTCACTGAGGTGTCGACTGGTGCAACTCTGCCCCAACCAGACCTGTGACCCACGTCGTGTTTTAATCCCCACTGGACCCTCCCAGAACCTGACTAGTTTGCTCTGTTCAAGGCAACTCTCTGTTTCCCGCTTGGTTTTTATTCTCTGATGAATATAATCCATGTTGGCTCTGAGATTGGCCACTGTCTTTGGTTGGGAGTGTTGGACTGGCCAGGACTACAGTGAGCTCTCCCTGCCCCAGAGTCAGAGCTGACTCTGAACTGGCCACCCAGAAGTACTCCATCTGCCCCTCTCTCTCTCTCTCTCTCGTTCACTCCAGTTACATTTGTGCTAAAGAAATGGAATCTCTTTGAGGTTATCATTAAAATTTCACTGGGGAGTAATGTTCCATGTGTGATATTTTCATGTTGCGTTTTTTGTCAAATTATTACAGAATCCGAACATTCGATCTGACCAGTCTGTGTGGGTTTTATCCTTCCCAGGAGCAGCATCATCATTCCATATATCTGGCCTCTTACTTTATCCCTTCAATACTTATCTAGCTAATTCTTAAATGTTGACACTAACTCTGACCATGAGTTTCACAGTCTGAAAATTCTCTGTGGAAAGAAGCTTCTTCTGCTGTCTATTTTAAATCTCTACATTCAGTCTCTTATCTATATCCCCTTTGTTCAAGATCCCCAAATCATTGGAAACAACCTATTTCTATCCACTCTGTCATATCCTTAATAACTTTAAATCCTTTTTAATAATTTTAAATCCTCCTATCAAATCCCCTCGTTGTTGTTTTAATCAATAGCTATGCAAGGAAGATCTGAATATCAGATAGGTCCGTGTGCAAAGTGAAGATTATCAACACAATTCAGAGCAATATCCTGAGCTGATGAACTGAAACTAATAGAGCTGCCTGAAGGATAATGTTAAAACTTACTGATCAGAGTAGAGATGTTTCTGCTTGTGGGAGAGTACATTCTAGAAGCAGAAATATAAGACAATCATGAATAAATCCAATTAGGAATTCAGGAGAAACGTCTTTACACGGAGAGTGGTGAGAATGTGGAACTTACTCCACAGGGAGTGGTTGAGATGATGTATTTGAAGCAAACTGGGTAAACAATGAGGGAGAGAAAGGAATAGAAATATATGCTGATGGGATTAGATGTAGAAGGATTGGAGAAGTTTTGTGTGGAGAATAAGCAGTGTATAACTGTAGACACGTTGGGCTGAACAGCCTCTCTTTGCTGTGCAGCTAATGTATTTTTGTGTTAAGTGCTCTTGATCTCTTTCTGTGATAGAACTCCCTTGATCTGCCTGGTACAGTTTCCTTCCTGTTATTGTTATGTTTAAACTGTTACAGAAGTTGCAAAAAGAGAACTTCACAGAGATTCCTTGTACACTCTGTGCTGTTTGAAGGCTGTGTTACTTCCCTGTGTTATCTTTCTTTATTGAGAAATCCTCATAGTGGCTGGTGCTGAATTGTGATGATTATACAAATAAAACAAGTAACCATAATTCATAACATAGTGAAAGACATCATTAAAATAAAAATAACACATCAAACAGTAAAAGGATTGCACAATTACACTTATTCAGCTTACAAATAATTACAATATGTCACAAAATGCAGACCTCCCTAATTTACAGAACAGCAATGAAAGGTCTACTGCATTCTGCATTTTGTATTAAAGTCCATTGATCATAAATTTCACGTTGAGTTCATTAAATTCCCAATCATTTACATCCTATTTCTGAATTTTATAAAGTAGTGGATTGTTCTGTCTTATAGTCTGTCCATTCTATATCTCACTTGCAGAATGGTGACTTCCCTGCTCAATTCCATCTCCCATTTACTGATTGTGGCGAGAGACAGTGGCAATGGCAGGTGGGATTTGGGAGTTTCTAGTAAAGTCCAGACAGAGCTTTTACCACCTTTCAGCAAGGGGACACTTATTCACTCATTTGTGTCGGAGTAGTATTGTCTGATGGTGTGGTAATCTGAAGTGTAATATATCTTTAAGAAGAATGTTGTAATAGAAGATCACATGATCTTATTATCCAATGACAGAGTAGTGCAGGCTACCTTTGTAGTCGGTAGTGAGTAGTCTAGCGTTAGAGTCTGTAATGTAGAGACAGGGCTTTAGTTGTAAATACACAAGTGTAGCTGCTGAGTTCCTTTGTTAATAAATAGAATGTGTTCTACATAAGGACTGTCTGCTTCTCTGCTCTGTCTGTGGTACCGACTCAGTCATCCCAAAAGAAATGTGCAACATGGATCCATTAATCCAACTAAACCAATGACAAGGATCCAAGAAACTGGTGGCGAGGTGAACAAAGCAAGGAAGGACGGGAAAAAAAGCAAGAAAAGCGAGGAAGGAAACCAAGTGAACTAAAATCAGGCCGCACCTCGCACGGTAATTGTAAATAGAATTTCCGTCTTAATCATCGAAGCAGTCCCCTCGGAGCCTGCCACAGTTTGGAAGAGTTGATTCTTTCCACCCAGCGGTGGACAATTTGTCTCATTATGTTGAATGCCTCGCGTTCTGTTTCCAAGCTGATGACATTGTTGGGGTGGAGAAGAGGCGAGCGACCCTCTTATCCACGTGTGGGAGCAAGACTTATGGATTGATATGAAGTTCAATGGCACCCAGTGCCCCGGATTCGAAAAGTTTTGATGATTTAGTGAATCTTGTGAAGAATCATTACCAGCCTAAGCCTTCGGTAACGATGCAATGGTTCAAATTTAACTCGAACTCCAGGGGAGACAGTCGCTTGTTATGTGGCAAGTCTGAAATGATTAACAGAATATTGCGAGTTTGGTACATCTGTAAATGAAATGCTTAGAGATCGTTTGGTGTGCGGTATAAATTCAGAAGAGATTACTGTCTGAAACAAATCTGGATTTTCAGAAGGTGCAGGAAGACACACTGATTATGGAAGCCGCAGTGAGGGACTCGAAAACCACACAGGAAGCACAAAATGGCACTGACCTCCACCTTGGGTGGGAAGCCCTAGCCAAAAAGGGTACAAAAATGCACAGCTGTGATGAGAAGCAGGAAGCAGCCACAGCTCTCAGACAAATAAAAAGAAATGATTTAGCAGCAAGAACGTGGAATATTGGTAACAGAAGTGGAAGCAGACAACCTTGTAATGAATCAAAGTTTAAAAATATCAAACGTTTTTACTGCCTTTGAAACAGACGCCTCATGAGTCATTGCAATGGACTTACAATCAAAAGAAAAAACCCCGTGAGATCCATAACATAGAAGAGCCTGAAGTAACAGATTCGGATATTTGTTCATTGTATATTTTAAAGGTAGGAAGAACAGAACCAATCAATGTAACAGTGAGGGTGAATAATAGGCCTATTAGAATGGAAGTGGATACAGGAGCTTCCACTACAGTGATAGATGAGCATACTTTTAGATACCTGTATCATGGGGAATGTAAATTGAGTTTGGAAGAAACAGATGCCAAATTGAAAGCATACACGGGAGAAGACATCAAGATCAAAGGCAAGGTTATTGTACAGTACGAAAGTCAATCAGTAAAATTACCCTTGATGGTGGTAGCAGGTGAGGGGCCAAGTCTCCTTGGATGAAACTGGCTGAAAGAAATTAAATTGGATTGGACTGAGATCTTCCAACTGAGAGCCACTGGCTTCCCTGAGCTACTACAAAAACATGCCTCAGTTTTCCAAGATGAACTCGGGAAGATTCAGCGGCTACAAGTAGAAATTCATGTTTACCTAGACTCTACCCCCCCCCCCCCCCCCCCCCCCCCCCCCCCCGTACCTTTTGCAGTACGGGAAGAGGTAGCTGCTGAAGTGGACAGATTATAGTAACTGGGAGTGATGCGACCTGTGCAGTTCTCGGAATGGGCAGCACCAATAGTGCCATAGCCCAGAGAACAATGGAAAATTTACTGCAGGGACTGCCTCATATTGTAGTTTATTTAGATGATGTCCTAGTGACAGGGCTCACTGAAAAGGAGCATTTGGCAAACTTGGAAGAAGATTTGAAGCATTTTTCATAGTTGGGGAAAAAAAAGAAAAGTGTACATTCCAAGCGAAAGAGAGAGTCTATTTGGATCACAGGGTAGATGTACAGAAAGAGAGAGTCTATTTGGATCACAGAGTAGATGTACAGAAAGAGAGAGTCTATTTGGATCACAAGGTAGATGTACAGAAAGAGAGAGTCTATTTGGATCACAGGATAGATGTATAGAAAGAGAGAGTCTATTTGGATCACAGGGTAGATGTACAGAAAGAGAGAGTCTATTTGGATCACAGGGTAGATGTACAGGGCCTCCACCCAATTGAAGAAAAAGTGAGAGCAAATAGAGAGGCACCAGTACCAAGGAACACCCCCGAGCTAAAATCATTCTTGGCGATGATCAGTTACTATGGATGCTTTTTACCTAATTTGTTGATAGAATGGCCACCCCTGTATCACCTACTCAAGAGAAACCAACGTTGATCTTGGCGAACACCACAGAAAGATGCTTTCACAAAAGTGAAACAGCTGTGGCATTCATCCACCCTATTGGTACATTTTGACCAAAGGAAAGTGTTAGTTCTGACATGTGACGCATCCCCTTATGGAGTGGGAGCAGTGCTCTCCCATTGAATGGATGATGGCTCAGAACGACCTATTGGATATGTATCAAGAACACTCAACATAGTGGAAAAGGGATAGAAAAAGAAAGTTTGTCAATCATCTTTGGTGTCAAGAAATTTCATCAGTATGTACACGGCCGTCATTTTACAATCGTTTCAGACCACAAACCTTTACTAGGCTTGTTCAGTGAAGACAAGACTATACCACACATAGTCTCAGCAAGAATACAGAGATGGGCATTGATCCTGGCAGTGTATGAGTATACTTTCATCCAAAGGCCTAGAAGTCAGATTGCAAACGCTGATGCACTTAGTCATTTGCCTTTGAAAGAAAACGATGAGGATGTTCCAGTTTCTTAAGAACTCGTTTTATTGTTGAACTTCTTAGATTCATCCCCGGTATGTGCTAGACGGATTAGAGATTGGACAAATCGAGATCCAGTCTTATCCAAAGTACGAGAACAAGTTCTTCACGGTTGGTCACAAGAACAGGAATCTGACGAAATGAAACCTTATTTTAACAGAAGATACGAGATAACCAGCTGGGAGGATATCTTATTGTGGGGAGCTCGAGTGATTGTTCCTCCAAAAGGATGAAAACCTTTGTTAACTGAATTACATAGTGCGCACCCAGGTATTTCCTGAATGAAGAGCATAGCACGTAGCTATCTATGGTGGCCTGGAATGAATGGAGAAATAGAGAGCTTATTGACAGGTTGTATGCAGTGTCAACAAGAGCAAAAGTTACCTCCAGCAGCTCCGTTACACCCATGGGAGTGACCAGGAAGGTCATGGGTACGATTGCTTATTGACCATGACCTTTTATGGGAACATTGTTTCTGCTCGTTGTTGATGCCTACTCAAAATGGATGGATATATATGAAGTAAAGTCATCAACATCATCTGCTACAATTGACAAGCTACAACAAAGTTTCGCCATCAGCGGACTACTGGAAGTGGTCATATCAGATGACGGCACAGCGTGTACAGAGTGCTGAGTGTCAATGGTTTATTGGCCTCAATGGTATTACTCATTTAAAAATTTCATTCCACCCATCATTGAATGGACTGGCTGAGCGAGCAGTTCAAACATTCAAAAATGATAAATTAACTGGAGACTCCATAGCGACCAAGTTAGTAGGTTTTCTTTTCCATTACAGAAATACCCCTCACACGACAACAGGTGTCACACTTGTGGTATTGTTGATGAATCACTGCCTGAGACTGGGATTCAGCCAAATTTAGGGGGGCGAAGGTGAAAAGGAGTCCGAGAAGTCAGAAAATTGTACATGATTGGCATAGCCGTGACTGGAAGTTTACCGTAGGAGAGTCGGTATAGGTATATGTGGAAAAATCTTGGTGAAGGACCTAAGCGGTTATCAGGTGAAATAAGTAGTTACTGGACCCCTCTCTTACCATGTGAAAGCAGACGACTGAATCATATGGAGCCATATAGATCATATGAGGAGGAGAGAAACAAAGTATCAGGAAATGATTCCTCCAGTGTTCACAACTGGGTCAACATCTCCTGTTGAAGGAGCTCATCTTGAGTGTAGATGTGTTTGAAGGATCGGCTGGACTTGCAGGAGTTGAAGAAACAGATTTGCAGGTGCCCACCGTAGACTCATGTTCGGACAACATCAGAAAAGCAGGTTCCTGGCAAAACCTCTGAAGCTGTGGAGCTGAGAGGTTCCACACGCATAAGGAAATCCCCAGAAAGGCAGAATTTATAAATTACATATCTGTGTGAGTACTTTGAGAAAAGTTGTAATTGTAAAATGTATTTGAGTAAAGTAGGAGGAATGTGGTAATCTGATGTGTAATATATCTTTAAGAAGAATGTTATAATGGATGAATCACATGATCTTATTATCCAATGACAGAGTAGTGCGGGCTACCTCAGTAGTCGGTAGTGAGTAGTCTAGCATTAGAGGCTGTAATGTAGAGACAGGGCATTAGTTGTAAATACACAAGTGTAGCTGCTGAGTTCCTTTGTAAAGAAATAGAATGTGTTCTACATAGAGCAGATCAGCAGGCTGTTCTTGTCTGTGGTACCGACTCGGTCATCCCAAAAGAAGTGTGCAACATGGATCCTTTAGTCCAACTAAACCAGTGACCAAGGAATGAAGGCATCTGTTGGATGTGGGAGACATTTCAAATTATTAGGGGATATGGGGCAGAAGCGGCTCTGTGGTGTTAGGTTGGTATATGGAGTATATGGTTGGGTATGTGGAGTTAGGTCACAGATCAGCCACAATCTCAATAAATGGAAGAACAGGCTCAAGGAGTTAAATGACCTTCTCCTATTCCAATTAGATTACATGTTCAGTTCTGGGCACCATATCTCAGCAAGGATATGCTGTCTCGGAGCACAGACCCTGCAGGATGATACTGGAGCTTAAAGAGTGTAATAATGATGATAGGTTCCATAGACAAGGCCTGTGCAGGCTTGAGTATAGAAGATGAAGGTGCAGGAAAGAGGGGTTCCATTTCGTGGGGCACTGCCATCAGTATTGGAACAGGAGGGATCTGTACCGTTGGAACGGTCTCCACCTGAACCGATCTGGGGCCAATGTTCTAGAGAAAAAGGTAAATAGGGTGGTCAACAGGACTTTAAACTAGAAAGTGGGGGGGAAGGGAAGGCTAAAACTCCAAGAATTATGACTAATGGGAAACAAAGCAGCAGGTTAGAGTGTGGGGGGTGGATTCAACTTCATGGAAAATTATGAAAAAACTGAAAAGAAAGGAGAGCCCAGGAGAGGCTATTAAAGTCTCCAGAACACAAAATAGGACAGTGTGTTTGGAAAGGGCTAAGAATCTAACTTCAAGCACATCAGATAAAGGAACGACAATGAGAAAGTGGATGGGAAGTACAGGACTGAAGGTGTTGTATCTGAATGCACGCAGAATACGAAATAAGGTAAATGAGCTTGTGGCGCAGATTGAAATTGGCAGGTATGATGTGGTGGGCATCATGGAGACATGGCTGCAAGGGGATCAGGACTGGGAGCTAAATATCCAAGGATATACACCCTATCAAAAAGATAGGCAGGTTGGCAGAGGGGGTGGGGTTGCTTTGTTAGTAAGAAATGAAATTAATTCGATAGCAAGAAACCACATGGGGTCAGATGATGTAGAATCTGTGTGGGTAGAGTTGAGGAATCGCAAGGGTTAGAAAGCCATAATGGGAGTTATGTACAGGCCTCTGAACAGTAGTCAGGATGTGGGGCACAAGTTACACCAGGAGATAGAAAAGGTGTGTAAGAAAGGCAAGGTTACAGTGATCATGGGGGATTTCAACATGCAGGTAGACTGGGAAAATCAGGTTGGTAGTGGATCCCAAGAAAAGGAATTTGTGGAATGTCTACGAGATGGCTTTTTGGAGCAGCTTCTGGTGGATTCCACTAGGGAACAGGCAATTCTAGATTTAGTGATGTGTAATGAGGCAGATTTGATAAGGGAGCTTAAGGTGAAGGAACCCTTAGGAGGGAGTGACCATAATATGATAGAATTTACCCTGCAATTTGAGAGGAAAAAGCTGGAATCAGATGTAATGGTATTACAGTTGAATAAAGGCAACTACAGAGGCATGAGGGAGGAGCTGGCCAGAATTGACTGGGAGATGAGCCTAGCAGGAAAGACAGTGGAACAGCAATGGCAGGAGTTTCTGGGAGTAATTTGGGTGACACAGCAAAAATTCATCTCTAGGAAGAAGAAGCATACTAAAGGGAGGACGAGGCAACCATGGCTGACAAGGGAAGTCAGGGACAGCATAAAAGCTAAAGAGAAAACATACAATGCGGCGAAGAGCAGTGGGAAACCAGAGGATTGGGAAGCCTACAAAGACCAACAGAGGACAACTAAAAAAGAAATAAGGAGGGAGAAGATTAAATATGAGGGTAAACTAGCCAGTAATATAAAAGAAGATTGCAAGTGTTTTTTTTTTAGATATATAAAGGGTAAGAGAGAGGCAAAAGTGGACATTGGGCCGCTGGAAAATGATACTGGAGAAGTAGTAGTGGGGAACAAAGAAATGGCGGAGGAACTGAATAGGTACTTTGCATCAGTCTTCACGGTGGAAGACACGAGTAACATCCCCAAAGTTCAAGAGAGTCGGGGGGCAGAGGTGAATATGGTGGCCATTACCAAGGAGAAGGTGTTAGGAAAACTGAAAGGTCTGAAGGTAGATAAATCACCTGGACCAAATGGATTACACCCCAGAGTTCTGAAGGAGATAGCTGAAGAGATAGTGGAGGTGTTAGTGGTTATCTTTCAGGAATCACTGGGGAGGGTCCCAGAGGACTGGAAAATCACTAATGTAACGCCCCTGTTTAAGAAGGGAGTGAGGCAAAAGACGGGAAATTACAGGCCAATTAGCTTGACCTCGGTCGTTGGTAAGATTTTAGAGTCCGTTATTAAGGATGAGATTTCAGAATACTTGGAAGTGCATGGTAAAATCGGGCAAAGTCAGCATGGTTTCATCAAGGGGAGGTCATGCCTGACAAATCTGTTAGAATTCTTTGAGGAGGTATCGAGCAGGTTAGACAAAGGAGAGCCAATGGATGGTATCTACTTGGACTTCCAGAAGGCCTTTGACAAGGTGCCGCACAGGAGGCTGCTCAGTAAGATAAGAGCCCATGGTGTTAGAGGCAA
Organism: Carcharodon carcharias; assembly: GCF_017639515.1. Classification (NCBI taxonomy): domain Eukaryota; kingdom Metazoa; phylum Chordata; class Chondrichthyes; order Lamniformes; family Lamnidae; genus Carcharodon; species Carcharodon carcharias. Next base: position 2,315,446 of record NC_054488.1, on the reverse strand, counting down.
GGTGCCAGCATGGATAGAAGATTGGCTGTCTGGCAGGAGGCAGAGAGTGGGGTTAAAGGGTTCCTTCTCAGGATGGTGGCTGGTGACTAGCGGAGTTCCGCAGGGGTCAGTGTTGGGACCACAACTTTTCACTTTATACATTAATGATCTAGATGAAGGAACTGAGGGCATCCTGGCTAAGTTTGCAGATGATACAAAGATAGGTGGAGGGACAGGTAGTATTGAGGAGGCGGGGAGGCTGCAGAAGGATTTGGACAGGTTAGGAGAATGGGCAAAGAAGTGGCAGATGGAATACAACGTGGGGAAGTGTGAGGTCATGCACTTTGATAGGAAGAATAGAGGCATAGACTATTTTCCAAATGGGGAGAGAATTCAGAAATCTGGAGTGTAAAGGGACTTGGGAGTGTTAGTCCAGGATTCTCTTAAGGTTAACTTGCAGGTTGAGTTGGTAGTTAGGAAGGCAAATGCAATGTTGGCATTTATTTCGATAGGACTAGAATATAAAAGCGGGGATGTGCTGCTGAGGCTTTATAAGGCTCTGGTCAGAGCACACTTAGAATATTGTGAGCCCCGTATCTCAGGAAGGATGTGCTGGCCCTGGAGAAGGTCCAGAGGAGGTTCACAAGAATGATCCCAGGAATGAAAGGCTTAACATATGAGGAACGTTTGAGGACTCTGGGTAGATACTCGATGGAGTTTAGAAGGATGAGGGGGAATCTGATTGAAACTTACAGAATACTGAAAGGTCTGGATAGAGTGGATGTGGGGAAGATGTTTCCATTAGTAGGAGAGACCAGGACCCGAGGGCACAGCCTCAGAGTAAAGGGAAGACCTTTTAGAACAGAGATGAGGAGAAACTTCTTTAGCCAGAGAGTGGTGAATCTATGGAATTCATTGCCACAGAAGGCTGTGGAGGCCAGGTCATTGAGTGTATTTAAGACCGAGATAGATAGGTTCCTGGTTGATAAGGGGATCAAAGGTTACGGGGAGAAGGCAAGAGAATGGGGCTGAGAAACTTCTCAGCCATGATTGAATGGCGGAGAAGACTCGATGGGCCGAATGGCCTAATTTCTGCTCCTACGTCTTATGGTCTTATGAATGGGTGATGTAACTGAGGTGTATGGGATGATTAAAGGATTTGATAGGATTGATAGAGAGAAAGTATTTTCTCTGGTGTAGGGGAGAAGGTGGGGTTCAGAACCTTAAAGTTAGAGCTTGGCTGTTCAGGGACAATGTCAGGAAGCACTTCACATAAAGGGCAGTGGAAATCTGGAACTCTCTTTCCTCCCACCCCCCAAAACACTGGCGAGGCTAATTGAAACTTTCAAAACTGAGATTGATGGATTCTGTTAGCCCAGGGGTTAAGGGTAATGGAACCGAGGCAGTGAATGGAGTTAAGATGTAGATCAGTGTCGATCTAAGTGACATAGACTGAAGGGGCTGACCTCCCTCCTGTTCCAATCTTCTTAATTGTTGTCACGGCTATAGCCAGCCCTAGCAAAACAATGGATAACATTGTGAGGTGATGGAAAAGGCTGTCCAATTAATCTATAACTGTCCATCTGACCCACTCCTAGTGACTCTCAATCCCTCACTAATCTAGTTTTGCCAAGAGCCCCTCTACATAAGTGCTGGCTGACCTGTGCAGTAAATGCTCATTCTGCTAATCCTCATTCCTGTTTGGTGAGTCCATAAAAACTCTTTGTGCATCAGAAATATGACCCGAGATGTGGCTGCTGTATCTTGAATGCAAACTGTAATTATGATATACTAATAGTTATTTCCTGCTAAACAATTATTTAGAACTTAGACATTGCTCTTTTTAAATGAGTTGCTGGCTTCCTATGCCCTGTTACTAAATCCCTGGGTCAGCTTCCAGTTTCCCAGATAACACAAACTATAGCTGTCAGTCTCTCAGTCCCTCACAATGGGGGAATGATAAACTGTTGGACCCTCATTGGCCTACTGAAAGCTGGCTCAAGACAGCTCAGCAGGGAGTGATTGATCTACACCCCAACAAGAGATAAACTCTGACCCCAGGCAGTGTCCACTGACATCCTGTATGGAGAATATGTAACACGACTGAATCAGTAAACCCAGACGATGAGAGTTGGAATTCCACCAAAGGTTAAGTTGTGAACCTGGTAAGTTATGGGTTAGTATCAGAGGTGCAGGTTGATGGGTGTTCAAAGCCCAACTGGTTCAAAGAAGGAAACCTGCTGTCCTTACCTGGGTTAACTGATGTAGGACTTCAGACCCACATCATGTGGCTTCAGAATAGGTAATAAATGTGACCTTTCTCATGTTGCCCACATCCCAAGATCAAAAGGGATGATCCTGACCCCTCACACTGCCTCTCAGTATTTATTTCCAGTTCAGGCTAGCCTGCAATCTCATTCTCATCTTCACTCTTTGACCTTTAGCTCTGTCTCTCTCTGTCTTTCCTCACTCCTCCTTCCTTGTCTTGGGGGAGGGGAGAGGTTGTATAGTTATCTGACAATTTGGTAATGCACAAATGTAGCTGGACCTCAGGAATTTGTGCAGTGCCAACAATCCAGTGATATCAGACTGGACCGCTCCCCATTGCCAGTGATATCAGACCGGCCAGTTCCCCCCATTGCCAGTGATATCAGACAGGCCTGCTCCCCATTGCCAGTGATATCAGACTGGCCCGCTCCCCATTGCCAGTGATATCAGACAGGCCCGCTCCCCATTGCCAGTGATATCAGACTGACCCGCTTCCCATTGCCAGTGATATCAGACCGACCCGCTCCGCATTGCCAGTGATATCAGACTGCCCTGCTCCCCATTGCCAGTGATATCAGACCGGCCTGCTCCCCATTGCCAGTGATCGATGTACTCTGCACTCTGAGCTTCCAGCCAGGAAGTATAACCTGTTTCGCTGTAGTTGATCAGCCCATTGAAGCAGATTCTCCCACTGGATTCTGCAGTTCAATGAGCAGCTCACAGGCCTGAGTGAGGTGGTGGTGGGGGGAGGCCCAGCCTGGGTTTGCTTGTGAGGCTGGGTCTGATTCCAGCTCTGGAGCTCCCCACTTTAGCAGTTTTCTTTTCACGTTAGAGAGACAGATCCATTCAATCCTCCCCCTCCCCCCGCTTTTACCTCGCATTTGAGATGGAGGAGGATGTTGAATACAAAATGCTCCAGCCAATCTCTCCCATCTTTACCCCTGGACTTCAGCTCCTGATTCAGCAGAAAGGAGCTAGAAACTGGCCGAGCAGAGGAGAGAGGCTGTGGTGGTCTTGGAGATTCCTCCCTCTGGCTGCGTGTGTTTGTTTTGGTTATTTTTGTTGCTTTTCTATGAAGTTAGTGATGACTGACCACCTCCTCCCCATTCACAGGCCAATGGGAACATCTCTGCAGAAGTGACTCCCACATCAGCACCATCTTCGAATTCATCATCCTCCCCATCAACTCCAACAACTCCAGCCAGGGATGAGAGTGCCCAGATGGTTGAGGTAGATTTTTACAATTGCTTATGACAGTGCTTCCCAAACACATTCCCACTGTGACCTGGTTTTAATGCTTGAAAATTGGTGTGACCCCAGAGTGAGTAGAGTGGGTCAGAGGGTTAGGGGCTGTTGTTGAGGTGGGGAGAATGGTTTTGGCCACAATAGTTTTGAAGATTCTGGGGCACACATGTAATGGAGCTTTGGACTGTCCCATGTTCAAAATAACGCCTCCATTATAAGTGCATCCAAAGATGACCCTAATTAGCCAATCGGAGCATGGAACGGAATAGCCAATGAGGGCACTGAAACAGTGACCAATCAGGGCAGTGAAAACCTGTCCCCTCGATGACCCATTTGCGGGGGGAAATTCACATTGACGGTCACCTTTGCTGCCTTGGAGCTTGTGATCCCAATGATCTGTTGAGGTCACGACCCAGGACCTGGGAGGCCTGCCAATGACATGTTTCCTCTGTTAGAGCAGTGACTGAACTTCAGAAGTGCAGATATGTGTTGAGATGGTGAGTGCTGCTGAGGCCTGCTCTCTATGAACCTGGCAGTGTTGGTGAAGTGTGGCTGGGTCATGTGTGGGTCTGATGTCTCCCACACCAAAGGCTGCACCTTCACTGAGGGTTAGTGGATGCTGCAAGGAGCAGGGATGGCTCCCAGTTGGGGCTTTGTGACTCCGAGTCTAATGGCGCTGCCTTTTCTCCAGCCCCGCACAGTGCCAGCTGCCTCAGTACAGGTTTGAGCTGAAACACTGTGTTCCTGACCAGTGTTTGTGTTATAACCTGAAGAGTGTAAATGCCATTCACTGTAACATGTTTCTTATTGAATGGGCCTTATTGAATGTGAAATCCTAAGTGAGATAACCTAATTTCCTTGAACTTTGACCCCACAGAGTTCAATCTGGGGACAGTAGCTGATCATTGTTGTACGGCTGCTGCAATTATAGCTTCAGGACCACTGGGTTGGGGAAATCCTCAGCTTTCTTGTTTTCCTGTTCCTTGCAATATAAGGGAACACTGCATGAATAAAACACATAGCTGGATCAGTGATGCACCTCGTAGTCGACTTGCCAATTAATGTTCATTGTCTGGCAATGAAGACAGCAACTTGATTGAGGTTCTGATGGATTGAAAGGACCAAAATCTTCAGGAGAGGTGGCAGGCTAGTGATGGCTTGGGGAATAACTCTTTAAATTTAACAAATAGTGATGCAGTACTGAGTGATTGCTGTTGGGTTGTTACCCTAACGAAGGGCAAGGGGTGCCTCACCCTGCCCTCCTCCCTCTGCCCCCATGCAGATCCCACATTTTATCAGCTTTAAGCTCAGTGCTTAGCAACTCTCACCTCTGAATCAGAAGCTATGGGGATTGAAGATGAGACTCAAATTCATAATCCAGGCTGACACATCCAATTCAGCGCTGAGGGAGCGCCGCACTGTCGGAGGGTCAGCGCTGAGGGAGCGCCGCACTGTCGGAGGGTCAGCGCTGAGGGAGCGCCGCACTGTCGGAGGGTCAGCGCTGAGGGAGCGCCGCACTGTCGGAGGGTCAGCGCTGAGGGAGCGCCGCACTGTCGGAGGGTCAGCGCTGAGGGAGCGCCGCACTGTCGGAGGGTCAGCGCTGAGGGAGCGCCGCACTGTCGGAGGGTCAGCGCTCAGGGAGCCCTGCACTGTCGGAGGGTCAGCGCTGAGGGAGCCCTGCACTGTCGGAGGGTCAGCGCTGAGGGAGCCCTGCACTGTCGGAGAAGCTGGTTTTCTCATGAGACATTAAACTGAGATCCCATCTGCCCTGTTGAATGTATGTTAAAGATTCCATGGCCACTACTTCAAAGTATAAAACGGAATGTACTGCAGAGAAGCAGGTCAAAGACAGGCTTTCCCTTGTGTCCTGGCCAGCTTTATTTCAAGGCAGATTAGCTATTGTTTGTGGGATCTTGCTGTGTGCAAACTGAGTGCCATGTTTCCTACTCTAGTTACTACACATCAAACTTCATTAGTTGTATAGTTATGGGATGCCTGGAGGCGGTGAAAGGGGCTATATGAATTCAGGCCATCCTGTTGTTCTCCAGTTTGAGCAGGTGATGGTCACAGGGAAAGTTGACTCTCTCTCTCTCTCTCTCTCCTTTTGTTTGGCAGCTCCAGCCTGAAGGTGAAATGAAATTTCCCGAGGTGGGTTTGAGCCTCAGTACCTCTGCAGCAGAGGCCAAGGAGAAGGTTCATTCGAAACGTTCAAACAAGCGGGCCCCACAGATGGACTGGAGTAAGAAGAATGAACTATTCAGCAATTTGTAATGGAGACGGAGCCTTCGCTAATCTCAGCTTCAGCTTTAATAACCTCAGAAAATGTTAATTTCTCTGGTAATTTTATTTTCTTAAACCCAGCAAATTTTAACCTGGTACATGTTGGGTCCCTCCCTCGCTGGCTTATGAACCCCTTTCCTCCCTCTGGTTAGAGCCATCATGTCCAGTTGTCAATGGCCTGGTTTGTGTTAGTTGAGCCAGGGGACAGTGTGACAAGTTCTCCCCTTGTCCCACCCTGAGCAGAGATTTAGTCCGGACTGTGTTTGAGGCCCCTCTCCTAGTGGAGTGCTGGGATTCCCGGGCAGCTGTCACCGTGGACTCCTGATTCCAGTGGTAACCTCGACAGGGACAGTGTTGTGGAGCTGGGAGCATTCTCCTGCCTTAACATCTATGCTGCCCTGTCACTGATTTTCCCCACTCCTGCCCCCCACCGGCGTGGGGGGGGGTGGGGGGCAGGGGAGAGAGAGCGAGAGAGAGAGACCTTCCTCCCCCTCTCCCCTTCCACCCCCCACCCCAGTGCCCAGGGCAGGCTGGTTTTTTTGCCTCGGGTGAACTGTGTGAGAGATTTCAGACCAGGCTTCGTAACACAGTCACTACCTGATCCCTTTGATTACTAAAAAGAGGCCAAATTTTAAATCTCTCTTCAAGCCCTGAGTTCTGTGCTGAAAACACTTACCATTTACTCACAAACCTGGTGATGTTGGCAGAAATTGTTCCTTGCTCCTGATGAACAGAGGGTTGTGAAACTGTCGAAACTTTGAAATCACTGACACAAATTACACTTAGTGATGAACCCCACATTTTTACCAATAACAGGATCACACTTTCTTTAATTTGCTGTGTGAAATTACAGTGTTTTACTTAGATTCTTCCTTTTAAAATCAAGTCAAATCTACAAAATGCAATCAGCTACATTCATTAGTTTGAATTACTAGATGAGGCTTTGGTAAGAAGTGATGGCTGCTTTACATGTTGAACTAGATGGTAAGGATACTAGTCAGTGCTGATAGACTGAGCTGTCTCCACGAGGGCCCTTGGGTCAGCACAGGCCAGTGAGGCACATCATTATCAAGCTCAGCTCCATCTAACTGACTAGGAGTGTGCATTTCTGTTGAATGGGCGTGAGGTCAGTTTGCCAACACTCCAACTGACTCCAGTTATGGAGAAGTGTTGCCATGCAAGGATATTATCGGGGCTTTCATTTACAGCATAATTCAAGAATGTCAAAGCCATCCAGTCCCTGGGATCTCCTTCCTCTATTTCTGTCCAACCTACTCTATAGGTTTCAAGTCTCGTTTTCAAAGACCAACCTTCCTCATGCTTATTGTCCCTGATCATGAATGAAGCTTTGATCCGGATCACGGTGGGGTATAAAGTGTCCCTCTGGGCACTCCGATAACTGCTGGTCTGTGTATCTATGGGAAAAATGTGTTATCGAGTCCAATTAATCTGGGAAAATGTTTTGTTAAAGGTGGCCTAGTTAAGACTGGCCAAGTTAATGCTGGTCTAGTTACTGATATGTTGATTTCCCCTTCCCTATGTTTGAATCTTGTAATGGCAGAGTAGTATGTGTCTGCTAACGTTCCTGCTGGGTTGGACCTTATTTAGAATGTTCTGTGGATGATGGGTTATTAAATGGGCTCCTTGTTTATCAGTTCTGAACTGTCATTGCCAGTTTCTTTGGGTTTTTGTTGACGTTTGGGTGTTTTATTAATTCACTCCGCTGTGTACAGAATGCCCCCCACCTCTTCCTGTCTTTTAACTAGGGGCGTGCTGACTAAATGCCACGTGTAGTTTAGCACCACCACCAGCGTTTGTAATTCGCTTTAGTTTGCCACAAGTGAGTTCTGATGTGAAAAGCTTCTGGAACCTGGAAATTTATCAGGCTTCTCATTTGCTTCCAAAGGGGATTTTGGCTTAAAACCGATTCAGTTAAAAGAAATGAAGATTGAAATGATGCAGCAATGATCAGGCAGGAAGTCCTGAGCTCCCTGCACTCTGGCAAGTTCAGAAGGAATTTTGTAAAAAACTGGTTTGGGTCAGTCACAGTAATCTGCGTAAATCTGCAAAAACATTCCTCCTAATAAAACAGTTGGGAACCCTCAGAGTGACTGGAATTTTTTAATTGTAACACTGACCTTCTAATAGGTTGGGGGGGAATTAGAGATTGTATTACCCCAGCTTTTTTTAGTTTTAACCCTCGGGATCTCAGATCGAGATGGTACCTGGGATCTGGGAGCTGTGGTGAAGGCAAATCCTGCGTGATTTCCAAAATAAATGATTTCTCAAGGGACCTCGTTTCACACGTTACCACAGGGACCAGTGCCTTTACGCCAAATTTAAGAGTTCCTGGGTTTAGTCCCAATTCCCAGGCAATGGGTTGAGGGTTAATCTGGGTACAATCATGGTCTGTTTCCTAATGTGGCGTTCTCTCTGGTCACTGTACTTTATGTTGCATTTACTTTTTCTCATTACACCTTGTACACTTTATATTAAAAAACACATGACTAGGCCGACGGAGAGGTGGAAATGTTCCTGTGAAAGTAAAACGCCACTTACAGCCTCAGGAAACCTGAGCTGAGTTTGATCCTCTGTGTACGTGTTTCTATTTGTTATTAGCTTTGATTTTGTCCGTACACCGTGTCTGATCGGTGTGGAGCAAGTGACGTCTGATTTAATTAGCACAAGTCCTGAGTTAGAGACACTGCAAGTTGTAGAGCAGTTTCCTCCTGTGTGTAACAGGCCGAGATCAAAGCGTTTCTCAATCTGTAGCTTCCAAGTTGTAAAACAGAACGATTTGTCGTCCAAACTCAGACACATTGTAATTTTTAGAAACTATATTTTTATCAATGTGTGTAAATTTTAAGCAATAAAAGTTAAAATCAAAGAACTGTGTTTGTTTCTATGTATTGCACATCCTGTGGGACACAGTTAATGTTAAGACCCCAGGGGAAAGGACGAGGGCAGAACCATCCGGAAAATCAGGAGGCTCAGAGATACCAAATTCGGGTTTTAATATCCAGTGTCATTGCCAAGGCCTGGAAATCTCGTAATGGAGTGGGTGGGGGGGGGCACAGTGGGTCAGGGGGAGGGGAGTGGGTGGGGGGGTCACAGTGGGTCAGGGGGAGGGGAGTGGGTGGGGGGGTCACATTGGGTCAGGGGGAGGGGAGGGGAGTGGGGGGGGGGGTCACAGTGGGTCAGGGGGAGGGGAGTGGGTGGGGGGGTCACATTGGGTCAGGGGGAGGGGAGGGGAGTGGGTGGGGGGTCACAGTGGGTCAGGGGGAGGGGAGTGGGTGGGGGGGTCACAGTGGGTCAGGGGGAGGGGAGTGGGTGGGGGGGTCACAGTGGGTCAGGGGGAGGGGAGGGGAGTGGGTGGGGGGGTCACAGTGGGTCAGGGGGAGGGGAGTGGGTGGGGGGGTCACAGTGGGTCAGGGGGAGGGGAGTGGGTGGGGGGGTCACAGTGGGTCGGGGGAGGGGAGTGGGTGGGGGGCACAGTGGGTCAGGGGGAGGGGAGTGGGTGGGGGGGTCACAGTGGGTCGGGGGAGGGGAGTGGGTGGGGGGGTCACAGTGGGTCGGGGGAGGGGAGTGGGTGGGGGGGTCACAGTGGGTCAGGGGGAGGGGAGGGGAGTGGGGGGCACTGTGGGTCAGGGGGAGGAGTGGGTGGGGGGCACTGTGGGTCAGGGGGAGGGGAGTGGGTGGGGGTCACAGTGGGTCGGGGGAGGGGAGTGGGTGGGGGGCACTGTGGGTCAGGGGGAGGGGAGTGGGTGGGGGGCACTGTGGGTCAGGGGGAGGGGAGGGGAGTGGGGGGCACTGTGGGTCAGGGGGAGGAGTGGGTGGGGGGCACTGTGGGTCAGGGGGAGGGGAGTGGGTGGGGGTCACAGTGGGTCGGGGGAGGGGAGTGGGTGGGGGGCACTGTGGGTCAGGGGGAGGGGAGTGGGTGGGGGGCACTGTGGGTCAGGGGGAGGGGAGTGGGTGGGGGGCACAGTGGGTCGGGGGAGGGGAGTGGGTGGGGGGCACTGTGGGTCAGGGGGAGGGGAGTGGGTGGGGGGCACTGTGGGTCAGGGGGAGGGGAGTGGGTGGGGGGCACAGTGGGTCAGGGGGAGGAGTGGGTGGGGGGCACTGTGGGTGGGGGGGGCACAGTGGGTCAGGGGGAGGGGAGGGGAGGGGAGTGGGGGGCACTGTGGGTCAGGGGGAGGAGTGGGTGGGGGGCACTGTGGGTGGGGGGCACAGTGGGTCAGGGGGAGGAGTGGGTGGGGGGCACTGTGGGTGGGGGGGGCACAGTGGGTCAGGGGGAGGGGAGGGGAGTGGGGGGCACTGTGGGTCAGGGGGAGGAGTGGGTGGGGGGCACTGTGGGTGGGGGGGGTCACAGTGGGTCAGGGGGAGGAGTGGGTGGGGGGCACTGTGGGTGGGGGGGGCACAGTGGGTCAGGGGGAGGGGAGGGGAGTGGGGGGCACTGTGGGTCAGGGGGAGGAGTGGGTGGGGGGCACTGTGGGTGGGGGGGGTCACAGTGGGTCAGGGGGAGGAGTGGGTGGGGGGCACTGTGGGTGGGGGGGGTCACAGTGGGTCAGGGGGAGGAGTGGGTGGGGGGCACAGTGGGTCAGGGGGAGGAGTGGGTGGGGGGCACAGTGGGTCAGGGGGAGGGGAGTGGGTGGGGGTCACAGTGGGTCGGGGGAGGGGAGTGGGTGGGGGGCACAGTGGGTCAGGGGGAGGAGTGGGTGGGGGGCACAGTGGGTCAGGGGGAGGGGAGTGGGGAGTATTGGGTCTTTCAGTTTGTGCTGAATGTCTGTATGATTAAGATGTTACAATTGTGTGTGTGTGTGTTTGAGAACAAAAAGCTTTTCCCTGGTTGGTGAGCCTGGATTTCAGTGTTTTTACAACTTGTTAACCCTTTAGCTCTCAGCTGGGAGCTCAGTGAATGAATTGGAGTAATCGGTGTACTCTCTCTGGTGGAGTAGACAGGAACAACATTTGAGCTTGTTCCAATTATTTATTAGGGGCGAGCTCACCTGTAGCAACACCATTTGTCCACCTTGGTTCTGTAATCTTTGTAGCCCCTAACCCAACTAAAATCTAGCAATACAAAAACAAAAATACTTGGAAAAACTCAGCAGGTCTAGCAGCATCTGCGGAGAGGAACACAGTTAACGTTTCGAGTCCGTATGACTCTTCAACAGAACTGTCAGAACTACAGAACATTCTGTTGAACTGTGTCCCTCTCCGCAGATGCTGTCAGACCTGTTGATTCTTTCCAGGTATTTTAGTTTTGGATTTCCAGCATCTGCAGTTTTTTGCTTTTATCAAAATCTAGCAATCCTGATCTTGGAATTTTCACCTGAAACCCCCACTAACTCTCTGGGGGGAGAGATTTTCCAATTTTCACCATGTGTGCAAAGAAATGTTTCCTTGTTCTGGACTTTCCTCAATTGGAGGAAATGCCTACCTTGTTGGCTTTTTAATCAGTCGCCTTTATTAGATCATCCTCTGAACTTCATACACAAGAAAATAGAGGGGCCACTAATTTAACCCTTTAATCCCAGAATCTTTTCTGCACCCCTCCAAGTCCAGTGTATCCTCTTCCTCCAGATGGTGATTAACAGGCACTCCTCCTCCCCCCGCCAAGATAAAGGCCAACGTTCCACTAGTCTGAGTGGCTTTGGACCTGTCCACCAGCTTGGAGTGATCTCTGTACTTGAAACCAATATTTCTCAGCTTCCCCCCCACAGTTCTGAGCTCAGCATTTAGAAAATATTCGGATTCCTCTGCCTTAGAGGGGGTGAGTGATAGTGGGAGGGAAACCACCTGGATCACCAGCTACCAGAAGCTGAATGACCCACAGCTGCACCCCCAAAGCACTGACTCACAGCTTGTGTCATGGACAGATTCTTGTTTACAACAGGAGCTTTAGAGAAGGCTGAGTGATAGTGCCTTACCCAATCGCTGCCGAGCTGCCTTATCCAATCACTGCCGAGCTGCCTTACCCAATCACTGCCGAGCTGCCTTACCCAATCACTGCCGAGGAGCCTTACCCAATCACTGCCGAGCTGCCTTACCCAATCACTGCCGAGGAGCCTTACCCAATCACTGCCGAGCTGCCTTACCCAATCACTGCCGAGGAGCCTTACCCAATCACTGCCGAGGAGCCTTACCCAATCACTGCCGAGGTGCCAATTCATGGGTAAGACAGCTGACCGAACATCCAGACAATGTTTGTGTTAAATTGTAGAAAATGGAACTCATGACACATTAGTCAGTGATATAAAATTAAATGTTTATTTTTGAAGAATTAAACAGCCTCAATATATATTTGCAAAGTCACTCCAGTTAATCCCACTGAAGCAGCATGGGACAGTGTTCCTAATGACCAGGTAGGATATACCCCCCGCTATAAACACAGCTCCTATAGGCTAATTAAAGGTCACTGACCTCAGAGAAAGGGGTTCAGGCTTGTGGTTGGCTGAGGCATTCCAGCAGCTGTAGAAACTGGTAGCAGTGGTTGGCTAAAGCAATGACTATTGTCCACTGCCATTCTTGTGGCTGGCATCATGCCTGCCCCCTGGGGTAAACCATTGAATGCTGTAGGGTGAGCCATGGTGGTGGACATGCAGCCTGTGGCACTGGGTAGAGGTGCCATGAAGGGCATTGATGCCCTGCCCATTCCTACAGTGCCACTGCCCATGATGGTAGGTTGGGCAAAACCAGCACTGTTCTGAATCTGCTTCAAGGTCAGTTTATTCTGGCCGGTGACTTGGAAAGGGTTGGATGTCGATGCTGAACCGAGACCTCCTGCAAAGAGAAGAAAGTTCAGAATTTGACAGCAGACTGAGTCCAACTCCCTTCACACCCAACATCTCATCACAATGCAGCATGTGCTGGTGAGGTAATTGTGATCAGGGCTGTATTATAATCTCCCATCAAACACTCCCAGGACAGGTACAGCACGGGGTTAGATACAGAGTAAATCTCCCTCTACACTGTCCCCATCAAACACTCCCAGGACAGGTACAGCACGGGGTTAGATCCAGAGTAAATCTCCCTCTACACTGTCCCCATCAAACACTCCCAGGACAGGTACAGCACGGGGTTAGATACAGAGTAAATCTCCCTCTACACTGTCCCCATCAAACACTCCCAGGACAGGTACAGCACGGGGTTAGATACAGAGTAAATCTCCCTCTACACTGTCCCCATCAAACACTCCCAGGACAGGTACAGCACGGGGTTAGATCCAGAGTAAAGCTCTCTCTACACTGTCCCCATCAAACACTCCCAGGACAGGTACAGTACGGGGTTAGATACAGAGTAAAACTCTCTCTACACTGTCCCCATCAAACACTCCCAGGACAGGTACAGCACGGGGTTAGATACAGAGTAAAGCTCCCTCTACACTGTCCCCATCAAACACTCCCAGGACAGGTACAGCATGGGGTTAGATACAGAGTAAAACTCCCTCTACACTGTCCCAGTCAAACACTCCCAGGACAGGTACAGCACGGGGTTAGATACAGAGTAAAGCTCCCTCTACACTGTCCCCATCAAACACTCCCAGGACAGGTACAGCATGGGGTTAGATACAGAGTAAAACTCCCTCTACACTGTCCCAGTCAAACACTCCCAGGACAGGTACAGCACTGGGTTAGATACAGAGTAAAGCTCCCTCTACACTGTCCCCATCAAACACTCCCAGGACAGGTACAGCACGGGGTTAGATACAGAGTAAAGCTCCCTCTACACTGTCCCCATCAAACACTCCCAGGACAGGTACAGCACGGGGTTAGATACAGAGTAAAGCTCCCTCTACACTGTCCCCATCAAACACTCCCAGGACAGGTACAGCACGGGTTTAGATACAGAGTAAAACTCCCTCTACACCGTCCCCATCAAACACTCCCAGGACAGGTACAGCACGGGGTTAGATACAGAGTAAAGCTCCCTCTACACTGTCCCCATCAAACACTCCCAGGACAGGTACAGCACGGGGTTAGATACAGAGTAAAGCTTCCTCTACACTGTCCCCATCAAACACTCCCAGGACAGGTACAGCACGGGGTTAGATACAGAGTAAAGTTCCCTCTACACTGTCCCCATCAAACACTCCCAGGACAGGTACAGCACGGGGTTAGATACAGAGTAAAGCTCCCTCTACACTGTCCCCATCAAACACTCCCAGGGCAGGTACAGCACGGGGTTAGATACAGAGTAAAGCTCAAATGGGCCTCTTACAGACAAGGAGGAGATTCAGTCCATCTGGGTGGAGTGGGTTTGCTTTGGTTCCCAGAGTTGAAAGGATTGAACAATGGGAGTGGCAGCATTCACAATAACTCATAACGACAGCAATTTCCCCTCAGCTGTGACATCATCAAAATCACGACACAAACATCATCCTCTCAGGGACAGTGAGCAATAACTGAAAGATATTTGACCCTTTCGCAATCATCCATCCATTTAACCCTCTTTCACAGCCCTGTTCAGCTGGGCACTATACTGCACCCCTCTCCACCCCTCCCCAACCCCATTACCCCCAGGTCATCCACCTAGTCCTCGGCGTTATGTTACTGTCTCAGTTTGTATTGACCCTTCTCATCGCTAATTATATTCCCCCTCTATGTTGGTCCAGTTTGTTTCTAAAGGAGTTAATTATTGATCACACTTAGTTGGTCACTATCATGTTGGCCATTCTAAGGATATTTTGGTTGAATACTTTCAATCTGTCACTCCTAATTATCTCAGTTGGTCACAGTTTATCTTGGTCAGTCAATCTTAGTCAGTCGCTCTTGCTTTATCTTAGCTGGTTATTCTCAGTTTATCTAGGTCAAGCACTCTCAGTCACTCTAGGTTTATCTCAGTCTGTCACTCGCGGCCATGCTTGGTACTACAAATCTTTGCCCTGAAGATGTTTTACCAGAAGACATACATTTCTCTATCGGACTGTTACCTGATGTGTGGAAAGGATTCTTGCTCTTAAGATTGTGAGAAGGTGCAGAGAGCAATGAGTCCAGATTCACCAGGGATGCAGCATTAGGATCCAGGAATAATTCTGGAGTCCGGTGAGGCCCATTTGAAGAGTCCTTTAGGGAGTTCCCTACTTCGATCATTTCAAAGACATCAGGACTAGTGCTGCCATTTTGCTTTATGCTCGGAACAGTTTCACCAAACAGGTCCATCTTTCCTGCAGGATTAGAAATAGTGATTAACTTTCCTGGCTCATCTTTATCCTCGAGTCCTGGTCCCTCAGTACCTTTCACCTCTCAGTCCGATAGGCTGTGCCTCACACAATGCTACAAACATAAAAGTATCTGGTAACAATGAGCTGTGCCTCTTTCAAGGGAATCACTAAGCTTCCTGCCTTGTCTCTCTGCCAGCTAACTGCTCAGTCAATCTTTGGAAAGAGTGAAGACTGCTTCAATTGCCTGGATTCACAGAGTCCTAAAAATGGATTTGTTATCTGTCGCTGTCCAGTTCTGAGGCAGAGGCTGACCCTGTTAGGTGGTGACTGACACTTTGCTTTATTTCAGAATCACAGAATCACACAGTGCAGTAGAGGCCCTTCAGCCCATCGAGTCTGCACTGACACGTGAGAAACACCTGACCTACTTACCTAATCCCATTTACCAGCACTTGGCATGTGATAACATTCAATGTTATGGGCCAAGTGCTTCAGATTCCAGAGAATTTCAACATTTTCCTTCCCGTTTGCTTGTTGGTCGATATCCCAACATCAGCTGCACTTTTCTAGGGGAAGGACTGGGATGCGAAGATATTTTATTATCTCTTTGGCTCACACCTTGAACTTAAAATTCTCATCATTGTTTTCAAATCCTTCCAAGGCCTCGTCACCACATTCCCGTCTTCACTAGCATTACAAACCTCCACGATATCTGCACTCCAACTCTGCTCTCTTGATCGTCCCTGATTTTAATCACCCCACTGCCTTCAGCTGCCTGAGCCCCGAGCTCTGGAATTGCCTCTCTAAACCTCTCCGTCTCTCTACCTCAATTCTTCACTCAGGAAACTCCTTAAAAACTCTTTGACCAGGCTTGTGGTACCTGCCCTAACATCTCCTTATGTGGCTCAGTGTCAAATTTTGTTTGATAATTGCTCATATGAAGTATGTTGCTACGTTTTGGTATATGAAAGGTGCTATTATAAGTACAAGTTGTTGAAGATACCTTCAGATGTTTTAGCAAAATTTAAATTCCTTCCTTCCCTCTGCTGCTTCTCAGTCCCCCTCTGAAGGGTCACTCCTGTCAAGGGACACATCTGGAGCTCAGTCACACTGGGGTGGAAGCAGCTACTCCTCATGTGGAAGACCAGCTTCGGAGGAGCTGCAGGCAAACTCCCAAGTTGTTGTGAGTTGAGGCAGGTCTGCATGAGGAGGAACTGCAGGACATTCAGCGACAAGGGCTGATTTCACCTCTCTCCAAGCCCAGACCAGAAATCAAACTTGTGTCAGAGTGTGATTCAGAGGAATAAGGATCGCTCCACTCCAATCAACCATCCAGGAGTCAGAGTCCTGTCTCAGTGGCATTGTGGTGGTGGTGGTGGTGGTGGTGGTGGTGGTGGTTGGGGGTGGTGGTGGTGGTGGTTGGGGGTGGTGGTGGTGGTGGTGGTGGATGGGGGTGGTGGTGGTGGTGGTGGTGGTTGGGGGTGGGGGTGGTTGTGGGGGTGGTGGTGGTGGTGGTGGTGGTGGTTGGGGGTGGTGGTGGTGGTGGTGGTTGGGGGTGGTGGTGGTGGTGGTTGGGGGTGGTGGTGGTGGTGGTGGTGGTGGTTGGGGGTGGTGGTGGTGGTGGTGGTGGTGGTTGGGGGTGGTGGTGGTGGTGGTGGTGGTGGTGGTTGGGGGTGGTGGTGGTGGTGGTGGTGGTGGTGGTTGGGGGTGGTGGTGGTGGTGGGGGTGGGGGTGGTGGTGGGGGAGGTGGTGGTGGTTTGGTGGTTGGGGGTGGTGGTGGTGGTTGGGGGTGGGGGGGGTGGTGGTTGGGGGTGGTGGTTGGGGGTGGTGGTGGTGGTGGTGGTGGTTGGGGGTGGTGGTGGTGGTGGTTGGGGGTGGTGGTGGTGGTGGTGGTGGTGGTGGTTGGTGGTGGTGGTTGGGGGTGGTTGGGGGTGGTGGTGGTGGTGGTGGGGGTGGTGGTGGTTGGGGTGGTGGTGGTGGTGGCGGGGGTGGTGGTGGTGGTGGTGGTGGTGGTGGTGGTGGTGGTGGTGGTTGGGGGTGGTGGTGGTGGTGGTGGTGGTGGTGGTGGTTGGGGGTGGTGGTGGTGGTTGGTGGTGGTGGTTGGGGGTGGTGGTTGGGGGTGGTGGTGGTGGTGGTTGGGGGTGGTGGTGGTGGTGGTGGTGGTGGTGGTGGTGGTTGGGGGTGGTGGTTGGGGGTGGTGGTTGGGGGTGGTGGTGGTTGGGCGTGGTGGTGGTGGTGGTTGGTGGTGGTGGTGGTTGGGGGTGGTGGTTGGGGGTGGTGGTGGTGGTGGTTGGGGGTGGTGGTGGTGGTGGTGGTGGTGGTGGTTGGGGGTGGTGGTTGGGGGTGGGGGGGGTGGTGGTGGTGGTGGTGGTGGTGGTGGTGGTTGGGGGTGGTGGTTGGGGGTGGGGGGGGGGTGGTGGTTGGTGGTGGTGGTTGGGGGTGGTGGTGGTGGTGGTGGTGGTTGGGGGTTGGGGGTGGTGGTGGTTGGGGGTGGTGGTGGTTGGGGGTGGTGGTTGGGGGTGGTGGTGGTTGGGGTGGTGGTTGGGGGTGGTGGTTGGGGGTGGGGGTGGTGGTGTGGTTGGGGGTGGTTGGGGGTGGTTGGGGTGGTGGTGGTTGGGGGTGGTGATGGTGGTGGTAGTGGTGGTTGGGGGTGGTGGTGGTGGTTGGTGGTGGTGGTGGTGGTGGTTGGGGGTTGTGGTGGTGGTGGTTGGGGTGGTGGTGGTGGTGGTTGGGGGTGGTGGTGGTGGTGGTTGGTGGTGGTGGTGGTGGTGGTGGGGGTGGTGGTGGTTGGGGTGGTGGTGGGGGTGGTGGGGGTGGTGGTGGTGGGGGTGGTGGTGGTGGTGGTGGTGGTGGTGGTGGTGGTGGTTGGGGGTGGTGGTGGTGGTGGTGGTGGTGGTTGGGGGTGGGGGTGGTGGTGGTTGGGCGTGGTGGTGGTGGTTGGTGGTGGTGGTTGGGGGTGGTGGTTGGGGGTGGTGGTGGTGGTGGTTGGGGGTGGTGGGGGTGGTGGTGGTGGTGGTGGTGGGGGTGGTGGTGGTGGTGGTGGTGGTGGTTGGGGGTGGTGGTTGGGGGTGGGGGGGTTGGTGGTGGTGGTGGTGGTGGTGGTGGTGGTGGGGGTGGTGGTGGTGGTGGTGGTGGTGGTTGGGGGTGGTGGTTGGGGGTGGGGGGGTTGGTGGTGGTGGTGGTGGTGGTGGCGGTGGTGGTTGGGGGTGGTGGTTGGGGCGGGGGGGGTGGTGGTTGGGGGTGGTGGTGGTGGTGGTGGTGGTGGTGGTGGTGGTGGTGGTGGTTGGGGGTTGGGGGTGGTGGTGGTTGGGGGTGGTGGTGGTTGGGGGTGGTGGTTGGGGGTGGTGGTGGTTGGGGGTGGTGGTTGGGGGTGGGGGTGGTGGTGTGGTTGGGGGTGGTTGGGGGTGGTTGGGGGTGGTGGTGGTTGGGGGTGGTGGTGGTGGTGGTAGTGGTGGTTGGGGGTGGTGGTGGTGGTTGGTGGTGGTGGTGGTGGTGGTTGGGGGTGGTGGTGGTGGTGGTTGGGGTGGTGGTGGTGGTGGTTGGGGGTGGTTGGGGGTGGTTGGGGGTGGTTGGGGGTGGTGGTGGTGGTTGGGGGGGGTGGTGGTGGTTGGGGGTGGTGGTGGTGGTGGTGGTGGTGGTGGTGGTGGTTGGGGGTGGTGTGGTGGTTGGGGGTGGGGGGGTGGTGGTGGTTGGGGGTGGTGGTTGGGGGTGGTGGTTGGGGGTGTTGGTTGGGGTGGGGGGGTGGTGGTGGTTGGGGGTGGTGGTTGGGGGTGGTGGTTGTGGGTGGTGGTGGTGGTGGTGGTTGGGGGTGGTGGTTGGGGGTGGGGGTGGTGGTGGTTGGGGGTGGTGGTGGTGGTGATGGTTGGGGGTGGTGGTGGGGGTGGTGGTGGTGGTGGTGGTGGTGGTTGGGGGTGGTGGTGGTGGTGGTTGGGGGTGGTGGTGGTTGGTGGTGGTGGTAGTGGTGGTGGTTGGGGGTGGGGGTGGTGGTGGTGGTGGTGGTTGGGGGTGGGGGGGAGGTGGTGGTGGTGGTGGTGGTTGGGGGTGGTGGTGGGGGTGGTGGTGGTGGTGGTGGTGGTTGGGGGTGGTGGTGGTTGGGGGTGGTGGTGGTTGGGGGTGGTGGTGGTGGTGGTGGTGGTGGGGGTGGTGCTGGTTGGGGGTGGTGGTGGTTGGGGGTGGTGGTGGTGGTGGTGGTGGTGGTTGGGGGTGGTGGTGGTGGTTGGGGGTTGGGGGTGGGGGTGGTTGGGGGTGGGGGTGGTGGTGGTGGTGGTGGTTGGTTGTGGGGGTGGGGGTGGTGGTTGGGGGTGGTGGTGGTTGTGGGTGGTGGTGGTGGTGGTGGTGGGGGTGCTGGTGGGGGTGGTGGTGGTTGGGGGTGGTGGTGGTGGGGGTGGTGGTGGGGGTGGTGGTGGGGGTGGTGGTTGGTGGTGGTGGTGGTGTTTGGTGGTGGTGGTGGTTGGGGGTGGTGGTGGTGGTGGTGGTGGTGGTGGTTGGTGGTGGTGGTTGGGGGTGGTTGGGGGTGGTGGTGGTGGTGGTGGTGGTGGTGGGGGTGGTGGTGGTTGGGGTGGTGGTGGTGGTGGTGGGGGTGGTGGTGGTGGTGGGGGTGGTGGTGGTGGGGGTGGTGGTGGTGGTTGGGGGTGGTGGTGGTGGTGGTGGTGGTGGTTGGGGGTGGGGGTGGTGGTGGTTGGGCGTGGTGGTGGTGGTTGGTGGTGGTGGTGGTTGGGGGTGGTGGTTGGGGGTGGTGGTGGTGGTGGTGGTGGTGGTGGGGGTGGTGGTGGTGGTGGTGGTGGTTGGGGGTGGTGGTTGGGGGGGGGGGGGGTGGTGGTGGTGGTGGTGGGGGTGGTTGGGGGTGGGGGGGTGGTGGTTGGTGGTGGTGGTTGGGGGTGGTGGTGGTGGTGGTGGTTGGGGGTTGGGGGTGGTTGGGGGTTGGGGGTGGTGGTGGTTGGGGGTGGTGGTGGTTGGGGGTGGTGGTTGGGTGTGGTGGTGGTTGGGGGTGGTGGTTGGGGGTGGTGGTTGGGGGTGGTGGTTGGGGGTGGTGGTGTGGTTGGGGGTGGTTGGGGGTGGTGGTGTGGTTGGGGGTGGTTGGGGGTGGTTGGGGGTGGTGGTGGTTGGGGGTGGTGGTGGTGGTGGTAGTGGTGGTTGGGGGTGGTGGTGGTGGTTGGTGGTGGTGGTGATGGTTGGGGGTGGTGGTGGTGGTGGTGGTTGGTGGTGGTGGTGGTGGTGGTGGTTGGGGGTGGTGGTGGTGGTGGTTGGGGTGGTGGTGGTGGTGGTGGGGGTGGTGGTGGTGGGGGTGGTGGTGGTGGTGGTGGTGGTGGTGGTGGTGGTGGTTGGGGGTGGTGGTGCTGGTGGTGGTGGTGGTGGTTGGGGGTGGGGGTGGTGGTGGTTGGGCGTGGTGGTGGTGGTTGGTGGTGGTGGTGGTTGGGGGTGGTGGTTGGGGGTGGTGGTGGTGGTGGTTGGGGGTGGTGGTGGTGGTGGTGGTTGGTGGTGGTGGTGGTGGTGGTGGTGGTGGTGGTTGGGGGTGGTGGTTGGGGGTGGGGGGGTGGTGGTGGTGGTGGTGGTGGTTGGGGGTGGTGGTTGGGGGTGGGGGGGTGGTGGTTGGTGGTGGTGGTTGGGGGTGGTGGTGGTGGTGGTGGTGGTGGTTGGGGGTTGGGGGTGGTGGTGGTTGGGGGTGGTGGTGGTGGTGGTGGTGGTGGTGGTGGTTGGGGGTGGTGGTTGGGGGTGGTGGTGGTTGGGGATGGTGGTGGTTGGGGGTGGTGGTTGGGGGTGGTGGTTGGGGGTGGGGGTGGTGGTGTGGTTGGGGGTGGTTGGGGGTGGTTGGGGGTGGTTGGGGGTGGTGGTGGTGGTGGTAGTGGTGGTTGGGGGTGGTGGTGGTGGTTGGTGGTGGTGGTGGTTGGGGGTGGGGGTGGTGGTTGGGGGTGGTGGTGGTTGGGGGTGGTGGTGGTGGGGGTGGTGGTTGGGGGTGGTGGTGGTTGGGGGTGGTGGTGGTTGGGGGTGGTGGTGGTGGTTGGGGGTTGGGGGTGGGGGTGGGGGTGGTGGGGCTGGTTGGGGGTGGGGGTGGTGGTGGTGGTGGTGGTGGTTGGGGGTGGCGGTGGGGGTGGTGGGGGTGGTTGGGGGTGGGGGTGGTGGTGATGGTGGTGGTGGTTGGGGGTGGGGGTGGTGGGGGTGGTTGGGGGTGGGGGGGTGGTGGTGGTTGGGGGTGGTGGTTGGGGTGGTGGTGGTGGTTGGGGGTGGTGGTGGTGGTTGGGGGTGGGGGTGGGGGTGGTGGGGGTGGTTGGGGGTGGGGGGGTGGTGGTTGGGGGTGGTGGTGGTGGTGGTGGTGGTTGGGGGTGGTTGGGGGTGGGGGTGGTGGTTGGGGGTGGGGGTGGGGGTGGTGGGGGTGGTTGGGGGTGGGGGTGGTGGTTGGGGGTGGGGGTGGGGGTGGGGGTGGTGGGGGTGGTGGGGGTGGGGGTGGGGGTGGTGGTTGGGGGTGGGGGTGGTGGTTGGGGGTGGTGGTGGTGGTGGTGGGGGTGGTGGTGGTTGGGGGTGGGGGGGTGGTGGTGGTGGTTGGGGGTGGTTGGGGGTGGGGGTGGTGGTGGTTGGGGGTGGTTGGGGGTGGGGGTGGTGGTTGGGGGTGGGGGTGGGGGTGGTGGGGGTGGTTGGGGGTGGGGGTGGTGGTTGGGGGTGGGGGTGGGGGTGGTGGGGGTGGTGGGGGTGGGTGTGGGGGTGGTGGTTGGGGGTGGGGGTGGGGGTGGTGGTGGTGGTTGGGGGTGGGGGTGGGGGTGGTGGGGGTGGTTGGGGGTGGTGGTGGTGGTGGTGGTGGTTGGGGGTGGGGGTGGGGGTGGTGGGGGTGGTTGGGGGTGGGGGTGGTGGTTGGGGGTGGTGGTGGTGGTGGTGGTGGTTGGGGGTGGTTGGGGGTGGGGGTGGTGGTTGGGGGTGGGGGTGGGGGTGGTGGGGGTGGTTGGGGGTGGGGGTGGTGGTTGGGGGTGGGGGTGGGGGTGGTGGGGGTGGTGGGGGTGGGGGTGGGAGTGGTGGTTGGGGGTGGGGGTGGTGGTTGGGGGTGGTGGTGGTGGTGGTGGGGGTGGTGGTGGTTGGGGGTGGGGGGGTGGTGGTGGTGGTTGGGGGTGGTTGGGGGTGGGGGTGGTGGTGGTTGGGGGTGGGGGGTGGTGGTGTGGTTGGGGGTGCGGGGGGGGGGGGAGTGCTTATAGTTATTGGAATCAGGAATTATCAAGAGCTTAACGCCCACCAGCCCACTTTTCCAATTTGAAATCCATTGAAAATTGAAAGCCAGCATCAGTACCAGTGACTCCCCTCCACTGGAGGAGCTGATCCTCAGGAGAACCTAAACCTTGCAGTGTCTTGGCTGGGAGGGGGGATTGTGGTCAAATATGGTGCATGAAGGGCAGGAGGTGAGGGTGCAGCTACTGCCCTCATATTCAGTGTGTCCAGTGTCTCAGACACTGACAGGCCCAGAGACAGATCCACTGTCTAAGTCACACTGGGAATTACTCTGCTTTGGAAAGTGACCCATTCCCACTGTTTTGGCAACACCAAGCTGGCCTTGGCACACCTTCCCCCCCAGGTCCCAGCACCATAATTCTTTGCCAACCCTGCCCTGACTTCAGGCATTCCCATGGGGTCAACAATGGAGCTGGTCTGAGTTCAGTCCATGCATCAGGCTATTCCACCATGTGGTGATTCACAGATTGATCTGGGACCCATGCTCAGGGGGCACTGGAAGGTACTCCCTGGGGACCCCCCTGGGCAGGGACTCCCTGGGGACCCCCCCTGGGCAGGGACTCCCTGGGGACCCCCCTGGGCAGGGACTCTGGGATCACACTGTCCTAACCCAGGGCCATTATCCTGTTCCTATTTATTCACTGAGCCTGGGGGTGGGTGTGAGGGGGTAAGGGGGCAGAGGCAGGAGTGAGGGGGCAAGAGAGGGGAGCAGTGAGTGGAGGGGTGAAGGTGCAGGGGGCATTGGGGGTGAGTGGGGAGAAATGGAGGGGTGTGGGGGGAGTGGGAGGGATTGAGGGGCGAGTTGGGGGCAGGGGCAGTGAACAAGTGGCCATTATAGATCCAGCCCTATAGAGAGGCCATTGCTGAGAGAGCCTGAACCTTACCCGCTGGACTATCGGACACAGTTGCTGCAGACTGGACCCAGGCGCTCTCTGCAAACTGATCCAGCGCAGAATCCCCTGGACTTGTGAAGGGGTCAAAGGTGGAACTGTCTGGGAGACGGATAAAAACATCACAGAAAAAGAATAAACAGATGGATTCCCAGCCCCCCACCCTGACCCCCCCTCACCCTGCGCCTCGCTCTGACCCCCCCTCACCCCGCGCCTCGCTCTGACCCCCCCTCACCCCGCGCCTCGCTCTGACCCCCCCTCACCCCGCGCCTCGCTCTGACCCCCCCTCACCCCGCACCTCGCTCTGACCCCCCCTCACCCCGCACCTCGCTCTGATCCCCCCTCACCCCGCGCCTCGCTCTGACCCCCCCTCACCCCGCACCTCGCTCTGACCCCCCCCCTCACCCCGCACCTCGCTCTGACCCCCCCCTCACCCCGCACCTCGCTCTGATCCCCCCTCACCCCGCACCTCGCTCTGACCCCCCCCTCACCCCGCACCTCGCTCTGACCCCCCCCTCACCCCGCGCCTCGCTCTGACCCCCCCTCACCCCGCGCCTCGCTCTGACCCCCTCACCCCGCGCCTCGCTCTGACCCCCCCCTCACCCCGCACCTCGCTCTGACCCCCTCACCCCGCGCCTCGCTCTGACCCCCCCCTCACCCCGCGCCTCGCTCTGACCCCCCCTCACCCCGCACCTCGCTCTGATCCCCCCTCACCCCGCACCTCGCTCTGACCCCCCCTCACCCCGCGCCTCGCTCTGACCCCCCCTCACCCCGCGCCTCGCTCTGACCCCCCCCTCACCCCGCGCCTCGCTCTGACCCCCCCCTCACCCCGCGCCTCGCTCTGACCCCCTCACCCCGCACCTCGCTCTGACCCCCCCTCACCCCGCGCCTCGCTCTGACCCCCCCCTCACCCCGCGCCTCGCTCTGACCCCCCCTCACCCCGCACCTCGCTCTGACCCCCCCTCACCCCGCACCTCGCTCTGACCCCCCCCTCACCCCGCGCCTCGCTCTGACCCCCCTCACCCCGCGCCTCGCTCTGACCGCCCCTCACCCCGCGCCTCGCTCTGACCCCCCCCTCACCCCGCGCCTCGCTCTGACCCCCTCACCCCGCGCCTCGCTCTGACCCCCTCACCCCGCGCCTCGCTCTGACCGCCTCACCCCGCGCCTCGCTCTGACCCCCCCCCTCACCCCGCGCCTCGCTCTGACCCCCTCACCCCGCACCTCGCTCTGACCCCCCCTCACCCCGCACCTCGCTCTGACCCCCCCTCACCCCGCACCTCGCTCTGACCCCCTCTCACCCCGCGCCTCGCTCTGACCCCCCCTCACCCCGCGCCTCGCTCTGACCCCCCCTCACCCCGCGCCTCGCTCTGATCCCCCCCTCACCCCGCGCCTCGCTCTGACCCCCCCTCACCCGGCGCCTCGCTCTGACCCCCCCCTCACCCCGCGCCTCGCTCTGACCGCCCCCTCACCCCGCACCTCGCTCTGACCCCCCCTCACCCCGCGCCTCGCTCTGACCCCCTCACCCCGCGCCTCGCTCTGACCGCCCCTCACCCCGCGCCTCGCTCTGACCCCCCCTCACCCCGCACCTCGCTCTGACCCCCCCCTCACCCCGCGCCTCGCTCTGACCCCCTCACCCCGCGCCTCGCTCTGACCCCCCCTCACCCCGCGCCTCGCTCTGACCGCCCCTCACCCCGCACCTCGCTCTGACCCCCCCTCACCCCGCGCCTCGCTCTGACCCCCCCTCACCCCGCGCCTCGCTCTGACCCCCCCTCACCCCGCGCCTCGCTCTGACCGCCCCTCACCCCGCACCTCGCTCTGACCCCCCCTCACCCCGCGCCTCGCTCTGACCCCCTCACCCCGCGCCTCGCTCTGACCCCCCCTCACCCCGCCCCCTGCTCTGACCCCCCCTCACCCCGCGCCTCGCTCTGACCCCCCCTCACCCCGCACCTCGCTCTGACCCCCTCACCCCGCACCTTGCTCTGAACCCCCCTCACCCGGCGCCTCGCTCTGACCCCCCCTCACCCCGCACCTCGCTCTGACCCCCTCACCCCGCACCTTGCTCTGACCCCCCTCACCCCGCACCTCGCTCTGACCCCCCCTCACCCGGCGCCTCGCTCTGACCCCCCCCTCACCCGGCGCCTCGCTCTGACCCCCCCTCACCCCGCACCTCGCTCTGACCCCCTCACCCCGCACCTTGCTCTGACCCCCCCTCACCCGGCGCCTCGCTCTGACCCCCCCTCACCCGGCGCCTCGCTCTGACCCCCTCACCCCGCGCCTCGCTCTGACCCCCCCTCACCCCGCCCCCTGCTCTGACCCCCCCTCACCCCGCGCCTCGCTCTGACCCCGCGCCTCGCTCTGACCCCCCGCCCTCTGCCCCCTGCCCTAACCCCCTCCCCCTGCCCCCGGATCTGAGTCAGACTGTCGAGTGTCGTGACACGGGTGTCATTTTTTCACAGTTCAAAACCATCGTGTTGATATTGGAAAATCTTTGTTTTGTAGACGTTTAACTGTTAATCCTTTAATTCTTCATCTCCATAACATCACCCAGCTCCGGCCTGCCACAGCTCATCTGCTGCTGAAGCCCTCATCCAGGCCTTAGGAATATAGGAGCAGGAATTGGCCATTTAACCCCTCGAGTCTGAGCTCCCATTTAATACCGATCTGTGACTCACTCCATAAACCTGCCTCCTGCCCTATTTCCCTTCATAAACAATAAAAATTAATAATCGATCTGGCATCAATGCCATTTCCTGCAGAGAGTTCCAAACTTCTACCACCTTTCACAAGAAGATATTTTCCTAAATTTACTCCTGAAAGTTCTGGCTCTAATTTTTAGACTATGGCTCTCAAACCATCAGAAATAGTTTCTCCAAATCTGTTCTTTTTAATATCTTGAAAGCTTTGATTAAATCACCCTCTAGCCGTCTAAATTCCCCGGAATACAATCCTGGTTTGTATGAGATCTCCTTGTAATTTAACCATTGCAGTGCAGGTATCACTCTGGTAAATCATAGCTGCACTCCCTCCTAGGCCAGTTTACCCTGTCTAAGGTGTAGTGTCCAGAACTGCTTATGGTTCTCCCAGGTGAGGTCCAACCAGGCTCTGTATAGGTGAGTCATCAATTCCACTCCCTTGTATCCTAGCCCTTGAGATATAAAGGCCAAGATTCCATTAGCCCTCTTGAATATTTTCAGTATCTGTTCACATTTTAACGATCTTTGTACCCCCACCCCCAGGTCTCTTTGCTCCTCCACTGTTACTAGTTTTTTTTTGTTGCTCTTTTTAGGTCCAAAGTGTTCCCTCTAGTAATGCCTAGTTTGTTATCTCCAAACTCGACTCTTATAGTGCTCTCCTCGCTGGCCTATCTTCCACCCTCCATAAAACCTTATCGCATTCAAATCCTTGCTGTTCATATCTAAAGTCACGTCAAGTCCTGTTCACCAGCACCCCGATGCTAACTTACATTGGCTCCAGTCCAGCAAGGACTCAATTTTACAATTTTCATCCTTGTTTCAAATGCCTTCAGGGCACCTCCCTATCTCTGCATCTCACTATTGGCTCAGTTAGAAGGCACAAGCTGAGAAATAGTTTTACAATATCTGGTCAGGATAATACATACCTCACACTCAAAAAGAAACTGATTCTAAATAACAGTCACATATTTATATTTAAACAGAATGATCAGGTTCCTCTCCTGGGCTGAACCAATGCACAATTCACAACTCCTCAGTCACTGAATCAGTCCATGTCCAAACGCAGCAAGAGCTGGACAATATCCAGACTTGGGCTGACAAGTGGCAAGTAACATTTATGCCACACAAGTGCCAGGCAATGACCATCCCCAACAAGAGAGAATCTAACCATCACACCTTGACGTCTAATGACATTACTATCGCTGAATCCCCCACTATCAACATCCTGGGGGTTACCCTTGACCAGAAACTGAACTGGACTAGCCATATAAATACTGTGGCTATACGAGCTGGTCAAAAGCTAGGAATCCTGCAGTGAATAACTCACCTCCTGTCTCCCCAAATCCTGTCCACCATCTATAAGGCACAAGTCAGGAGTGCGATGGAATACTCTCCACCTGCCTGGATGAGTGCAGCTCCCACAACACCCAAGAAGCTCGACACCATCCAGGACAAAGCAGCCTGCTTGATTGGCACCACATCCACAAACATTCACTCCCTCCACCACCGACACACAGTAGCAGCAGTGTGTAGCATCTACAAGATGCACTGCAGGAATTCATCAAGGCTCCTTAGACAGCACCTTCCAAACCCGTGACTACTACCATCTAGAAGGACGAGGACAGCAGATAGATGGGAACACCACCACCTGGAAGTTCCCCTTCAAGTCACTCACCATCCTGACTTGGAAATATATCGCTGTTCCTTCACTGTTGCTGGGTCAAAATCCTGGAACTCCCCCCGTAACAGCACTGTGGGTGTACCTACACCACATGGACTTCCACCACCTTCTCAAGGGCAACTAGGAATGGGTAATAAATGCTGGCCCGCCCAGCGACACCCAATCCCATGAATGAATAAAAGTAACATAGCAACAGGAGGATACAATTCAGCCCATCAAACCTGTTCTAACTCACTCTTGGATCATGACCTTTATGAATTTTAACTCCATTTATCCACCTTTGCTGCATCTCCCTTGATACCCTACATAACAAAAATCTATCCACTTTATTCTGAAAAGCCCTAATAGCCCCCAGCGTTCAAGCCGATTTGGGGGAAGGTTGTGGGGGGCAGAATTTCACCTGCTATCCTTCATGTGAAAATATCCTTCCAGGTTTCCATCTGGAATGGTGTAGTTCTAAAACTAAGATTGTGCCTCCTTGTTCAGGACTCTCTCCAGCCAGAGGAGATGGATTCTCTCTATCTAACCCTTTATCTCTCTATCTAACCTTAATTCAATCACCCCTCAACTTTCTAAACTCAAGGGAGTTCAAGCTAAGTCTATATGGCCTGTCCTCAAATTTTAACCCTTTTAGCCCTGAAATCATTCTGCACTGCACTCCCTCTATGACCAATGTAGCCTACCTCAGGTGTGGTGCCAGTTACTCTCAGTGAGGAGACTGATGCCAGAATTGGTGGGATAATGGGTGAGGCATGCAGAGTGAGGGGGGTCTCCATTTAATCTTCCACAGAAAGCTCCAAGAGCTGTGGCATCAGAGTCTGAAATATCTCATTTTTGTTACAATGCTATTGGCTGCAGGCTGTTAGAGAGAGAATGAGCTTGAGGTGTTCTGCCTGTTGGTATGGAAGCTGCTTCCCATTTACCTGGCACACTGGCACCTGGTAGAGTGCCC
Source organism: Carcharodon carcharias (assembly GCF_017639515.1). NCBI lineage: Eukaryota > Metazoa > Chordata > Chondrichthyes > Lamniformes > Lamnidae > Carcharodon > Carcharodon carcharias. The sequence continues at coordinate 2,287,086 of NC_054488.1, read as the reverse complement.
GAGACGCTGGCAGATGACACTGTTGCCCATGGATCTACACTGGACTGGCTGGTAGCTGCTGGGTCAGACGTCTGAGCCCAGGGTTCTGTGTCCCACATCTGTGGAGAGGCAGCAGTTTTGGTGTCTAAAGATGGCCAGGAAGTTGCAGCGCACGGGACAGATGCTTTTGTACCTGAAGGAAATCACACAAAATCTGTCATCATTCTGTTAAAGAGCCACAGCCAATAGTGCAGCTTGGGCAGGATTCCTACCTGCTGAAGTTACCCTCCTGCTCAGTGAAGTATTGAATGGGAACCCACTCCTCCTCTTCCTAACAGACTGATCACTTATTCTCAGCTCCGGGGCAATCCAAACGCGCAGATTCTGAAGGTCAGCTTGACGCAGTGCTGCTGGTTTTATCGAGGCTCTGCCACTAAACCTGAAAACGGGCTGATCATTGACATGCCTGTGCCAGCCAATGAGTTAGAGGCAGGGCTGAGTTATAGTTGAACTAACAGCTAAGAGTTGAACTTGTCACAAACTGAGTCTGTTTTCAGAGTCTGCAGCCCCCTGATTGGAGCTGCAGTAACAGAGTCCAGTTAAAAACCAGGAGATTTCTCATAATACCCTGAGTGGACAGTAGTTGCAGAATATAAATTCTCTGAGTAAAATTAACATACAGCAGTGACATTCACCCATTCACCCAACTCGGCCTAAGGGCTGGTGATTCCTCGATCAGGAGGGGTGAGCTGTGTGGGTGCTCACTGTCCTGTCAAATGCAGCTAAGAGCCTAGTCACCTTCTAGTCACCTGTGGGAGACAGACTGACCAACTCTTTAAATTCAATAAAACAAAAGCAAAATGCTGCAGATGCTGGAAATCTAAAATCAAAACAGAAGATGCTGGAAAACCCAGCAGGTTCGGCAGCATCTGTGGAGAGAGAAACAGAGTTAATGTTGAGTCCAATACAACTTTTCTTCAGAGCTCAGTTAACTCTGTTTCTCTCTCCACAGATACTGCCGGACCTGCTGGGTTTTTCCTGCATTTTCTGTTTTTATCCCTTTAGATCCATCAGCCTGAAGGGCGAGGGGGCTGTACCTTCAGCTTTCTGGATGCCACAGGAACCCGGGAAAGAAAAGATTCAAATTTCCCACCCTCGGGATGTCCTAGTGCTGAGCCGACTTTAAGCTTATGATTGGAGAGCTTTACCGAGAGTGTTCCAGAGCTCAGGACAGCCTGCCGAAGGAGTAGTGGCCACGTTACTGCTCCTCCAGGGATGACTTTGGGTGTTGGTGTCCCATGGATCAGCTCTGGTTTCTGTTGCTGTCACCAAGCCCCCGAAGATATCAGCCAGTTCCTGCAGCGAGGACTAGACACAGAATAAAACACAGCTGTTAGTGACCTGAGCAACATTAACAAATTCCAAATATTCCTTCTTCCCAATGTCTCCCTTCCCCCTCCTGGAAGGGGTGATTCCTGATTGGGATCCAGTTTCCATATGGTTAATGCAAGCAGCCCATACCCCGGCTGGGTGTGCATGCTCCCAGGCTACTTGACTGCCAGGGATCTCATCTGCTTTGATACCTGTGCACTGAGCAGGTGCAGGAACCCTGGTTGAATCTCTAGTCTAGGGACATTGGGGTCAAATTGTAGCACCTCAGGGACTGTGATGCTTCACGTGTAGAATTGCCTGCCAACACGCAGTGTCATTGCAGATACACGCTGTGTGATGTACTGCAGTGTGTCTGATCCTCAGGAACTGCTAAAGGCACAATCTCAGCATGAAGAGAAAGGACAGGGTGGGGGCTTAGTAACAGGTAGAGAGTAAGATACAGACTCTCTGTCCCTGTACCTGTAATTGTTGGAATACCATCGACATGCCTGACAGAACAAACACACATCGATACTGCAATTTCCACATTCTCAGAACAGCCCGACATTCTTCACAGCCACGGGTTTTGCAGTATGTCGAGAAATGTATTGAATCACAAACATTAATGAAATTAATTACTAGATAATTTGGTTGTGTGGTATTGATTGAAGGATAAATATTGGCAGGACATCGGGGTGAACTCACCTTCTCTTCCTTAAAATAATCCGGTGGGATCTTTCACACACACCCGAGAGGGTAGACAGGGTCGAGGTTTAAAATCTCATTTAAACACGGCACCTTTGACAGTGCAGCACTCCCTCAGTACTGACCCTCTGACAGTGCAGCACTCCCTCAGTACTGACCCTCCGACAGTGCAGCACTCCCTCAGTACTGACCCTCTGACAGTGCAGCGTCCCTCAGTACTGACCCTCCGACAGTGCAGCACTCCCTCAGTACTGACCCTCTAACAGTGCAGCCCTCCCCCAGTACTGACCCTCCAACAGTGCAGCACTCCCTCAGCACTGACCCTCTGACAGTGCAACACTCCCTCAGTACTGACCCTCCGACAGTGTAGCACTCCCTCAGCACTGACCCTCTGACAGTGCAGCACTCCCTCAGTACTGACCCTCTGACAGTGCAGCACTCCCTCAGCACTGACCCTCTGACAGTGCAGTGCTCCCTTAGTACTGACCCTCCGAAATTGCAGCCCTCCCACAGCACTGACCCTCTGACAGTGCAGCACTCCCACAGCAACCGATCCTTCGACAGCGCTCCCTCAGTACTAACCCTTTGACAGTGCAGTACTCCCTCAGCACTGACCCGCCAACAATGCAACACTCCCTCAGTACTGACCATCCAACAGTGCAGCACTCACTCAGTACTGACCCTCCGACAGTGCAGCTCTCCCTCAGTACTGACCCTCCGACAGTGCAGCACCCCCTCAGTACTGACCCTCTGACAGTGCAGCACTCCCTCAATACTCACCCTCTGACAATGCAACACTCCCTCAGTACTGACCATCCAACAGTGCAGCACTCCCTCAGTACTGACCCTCCGACAGTGCAGCACTCCCTCAGTACTGACCCTCCGACAGTGCAGCACTCCCACAGTACTGACCCTCCGACAGTGCAGCACCCACTCAGTACTCACCCTCCGACAGTGCAGCACTCCCTCAGTACTGACCCTCCGACAGTGCAGCACTCCCTCAGTACTGACCCTCTAACAGTGCAGTAATCCCTCAGTACTGACCCTCCGACAGTGCAGCACTCCCTCAGTACTGACCCTCTAACAGTGCAGCACCCCCTCAGTACTCACCCTCCGACAGTGCAGCACTCCCTCAGTACTGACCCTCTGACAGTGCAGCACTCCCTCAGTACTGCCCCCCGACAGTGCAGCACTCCCTCAGTACTGACCCTCTGACAGTGCAGCACTCCCTCAGTACTGACCCTCTGACAGTGCAGCTCTCCCTCAGCACTGACCCTCTGACAGTGCAGCACTCCCTCAGCACTGACCCTCTGACAGTGCAGCACTCCCTCAGTACTGACCCTCCGACAGTGCAGCACTCCCTCAGCACTGACCCTCTGACAGTGCAGCACTCCCTCAGTACTGACCCTCTGACAGTGCAGCACTCCCTCAGTACTGACCCTCTGACAGTGCAGCACTCCCTCAGTACTGACCCTCTGACAGTGCAGCACTCCCTCAGTACTGACCCTCTGACAGTGCAGCACTCCCTCAGTACTGACCCTCTGACAGTGCAGCACTCCCTCAGCACTGACCCTCCGACAGTACAGCTCTCCCTCAGCACTGACCCTCCGACAGTACAGCTCTCCCTCAGCACTGACCCTCCGACAGTGCAGCTCTCCCTCAGTACTGACCCTCTAACAGTGCAGCACTCCCTCAGCACTCACCCTGACAGTGCAGCACTCCCTCAGCACTGACCCTCTGACAGTGCAGCACTCCCTCAGTACTGACCCTCTGACAGTGCAGCACTCCCTCAGCACTGACCCTCCAACAGTACAGCTCTCCCTCAGCACTGACCCTCCGACAGTACAGCTCTCCCTCAGCACTGACCCTCCGACAGTACAGCACTCCCTCAGTACTGACCCTCCAACAGTACAGCTCTCCCTCAGTACTGACCCTCTAACAGTGCAGCACTCCCTTAGTACTGACCCTCCGACAGTGCAGCACTCCCTCAGTACTGACCCTCTAACAGTGCAGCACCCCCTCAGTACTCACCCTCCGACAGTGCAGCACTCCCTCAGTACTGACCCTCTGACAGTGCAGCACTCCCTCAGTACTGCCCCCCGACAGTGCAGCACTCCCTCAGTACTGACCCTCTGACAGTGCAGCACTCCCTCAGTACTGACCCTCTGACAGTGCAGCTCTCCCTCAGCACTGACCCTCTGACAGTGCAGCACTCCCTCAGCACTGACCCTCTGACAGTGCAGCACTCCCTCAGTACTGACCCTCCGACAGTGCAGCACTCCCTCAGCACTGACCCTCTGACAGTGCAGCACTCCCTCAGTACTGACCCTCTGACAGTGCAGCACTCCCTCAGTACTGACCCTCTGACAGTGCAGCACTCCCTCAGTACTGACCCTCTGACAGTGCAGCACTCCCTCAGTACTGACCCTCTGACAGTGCAGCACTCCCTCAGTACTGACCCTCTGACAGTGCAGCACTCCCTCAGCACTGACCCTCCGACAGTACAGCTCTCCCTCAGCACTGACCCTCCGACAGTACAGCTCTCCCTCAGCACTGACCCTCCGACAGTGCAGCTCTCCCTCAGTACTGACCCTCTAACAGTGCAGCACTCCCTCAGCACTCACCCTGACAGTGCAGCACTCCCTCAGCACTGACCCTCTGACAGTGCAGCACTCCCTCAGTACTGACCCTCTGACAGTGCAGCACTCCCTCAGCACTGACCCTCCAACAGTACAGCTCTCCCTCAGCACTGACCCTCCGACAGTACAGCTCTCCCTCAGCACTGACCCTCCGACAGTACAGCACTCCCTCAGTACTGACCCTCCAACAGTACAGCTCTCCCTCAGTACTGACCCTCTAACAGTGCAGCACTCCCTCAGCACTCACCCTGACAGTGCAGCACTCCCTCAGTACTGACCCTCTAACAGTGCAGTAATCCCTCAGTACTGACGATATGACAGTGCAGCGTTCCCTTAGTACTGACCCTCCGACAGTGCAGTGCTCCCTTAGTACTGACCCTCTGACAGTGCAACGCTCCCTCAGTACTCACCCTCCGACAGTGCAGCGCTCCCTTAGTACTGACCCTCCGAAATTGCAGCCCTCCCACAGCACTGACCCTCCGACAGTGCAGCGCCCCCACAGCACTGATCTTTCGACAGTGCAGCGCTCCCTCAGTACTAACCCTTTGACAGTGCAGTACTCCATCAGCACTGACCCGCCGACAATGCAACACTCCCTTAGGACTGACCCTCCGACAGTGCAGCACTCCCTCAGCACTGACCCTCTGACAATGCAGCACTCCCTCAGTACTGACCATCCAACAGTGCAGCACTCCCTCAGTACTGATCCTTCGGCAGTGCAACACTCCCTCAGTACTGACCCTCTGACAGTGCAACACTCCCTCAGTACTGACTCACTGACAGTGCAGCACTCCCTCAGTACTGACCCTCTAAAGTGCAGCACTCCCTCAGTACTGACCCTCTGACAGTGCAACACTCCCTCAGTACTGACCCTCCGACAATGCAGCACTCCCTCAGTACTGACCCTCCGACAGTGCAGCGCTCCCTTAGTACTGACCCTCCGACAGTGCAGCACTCCCTTAGTTCTGACCCACCAACAGTGCAGCACTCCCTCAGTACTGATCCTCTGACAGTGCAGCACTCCCTCAGTACTGACCCTCCGACAGTGCAGCACTCCCTCAGTACTGACCCTTCGGCAGTGTAGCACTCCCTCAGTACTGACCCTCCGACAGTGCAGCACTCCCTCAGCACTGACCCTTCGGCAGTGCAACACTCCCTCAGTACTGACCCTCTGACAGTGCAACACTCCCTCAGTACTGACCCTCTGACAGTGCGACACTCCCTCAGTACTGACCCTCACCCTTGAGGTGAATGTTCTGCTAATTTAGCCATGGTTGACAGTGACATTGTTTCCAGAGGCTGGCCCTTGTTTGGCACAGGGAGAGTTGAATGTACCTCATTTCTCCCGTTGGCTATTTCAGTCTCTTTGCGACTTTGTTCCAAGGCTCTCTGAAGATTTTCATCCGCTTCCTCATCATCCTCGTCAAGGGACGACCTCGCTCTTAGTTGCTACAAAATAAGAGAAACGAGCTTCTCCGGGTTAAGTTGTACTTGAGAAAAGCAGAACATGTCAAACGAGGAACTAGAGAAATATTCCCAGTTTCTCAACAGATTCTATCGGAAACAGACATGGATCAAGCAGCTTTATTAATGTTGTCACAGAAAAGGCTACAAGAAGCATCACGTGGTCCAGTCTTCCTACAAAGCCTTTGCTACACTCACTCAAAATGGCTGTACAACCAGCTCCTACCCTTTTACACAATGTCCTTCACTGAGACCACCCGGTGACACGGCTCCTTACAGAGGTGAGAATTTCCAGTGATCAACAGCTACAAAGTTCAGTCAGTTACCCCAGAACTCGAGAGGGTTGTCTATGCTTCTTCTGGTCTTAGCGGGCTTAGCCAAGAGAGGCAAGCGAAGAGATGTACCCGGCACCGAGCCGCCCGCCACCAAATGATCTGACACCAACTCCGCCAACTCCGAGTGACTGGCACCAAAGTATCCGGCCCAGAAACGTCTCACATTCTGCTCTCAGGTTGACGTACTCCTGAAGGTTTGATCGTGACCTCCTGCCTCAAACCACCCCACTCCCACTTGCTTTATTGGCCCATCCTGCAGGTGCTGTGTCTTACCCGGCCAACTGGAAAAGGAACAGAATCCTTAGTTACCCAGGAGGAAGCAGAGATATTGTTTAGAATAAAAATAAATAGAAAGTAGGTGGCAATTAGGTCAGCATCGCTCAAATTAACAAGTTGCCAGACAGGTTGCATCCTGGGCTGCTGAGGGCAGCTTAGTTGGAGATGGCAGAAGCTCTGACCTCAATCTTGCAGACCTCCTTGGACATGGGAGTGACACCAGAGCCTCAACTGTTCCACCAAACTCAAAAAAGGGAACAAGGGTAAACCTGGTAACTACAGCTCAGTCAGCTTAATGTGAATACTGAGAAAACTACAGAGATCATCGTCAAAGACAAAATGAATTCTCATTTGGAGAAGAATGGGCTAATAAGGGATAGGCAGCACAAATTTGTTAAAGGCAATTGATGCCTGAATAACTTGACTGAGTTGAAGTAACAGAGAGGGTTGTTGTGTACATGAATTTTCAAAAGGCATTTGGTAAAGTATCACATAACGGATTTATTTGGGAAATAGAATAGAGTAGAATTTATTTTGGATTAATGGATCAACGATAATTTGGGTATGAAATTGGCTAAGGCACAGGAGGTAGAGAGTAATGATGATCAGTAGTTGTCTGAGTGGAGGGAAGGATACATTGGGGACCCCCTGAGTATTTGAATCATTGCTTTTCTTGTTACATATGAATGGCATTAAGTTGGGTGCAGGGAATACAGCTTCCAAATTGAGGATTATACAACATTTGCTAATGTAGTAAATAGTGAGGAAAACAGAGGCAGACTTCAGGAGGGCATAGACTGGTGAAATGGACAAACACATGGCAGGTACAGTTTAATGTGGAGATGTGATACACTTTGGGCAACACAATTCAGAGAGGCAGTATGATCTAAATGATACTATCTTGAGTGGAGTGGGAGGGGGAGCATGAGTAAAGGAGCCTGGGGGTACATATTCACACATCCTCAAAAGTGTTGGGGTATTTTGATAAAAACATGAGAAATAAGAACAGGAGTTGCCATAAGGCCTCTCAAGTCTGATCATCTGCATTGGGACATTCAACACCTGAAGGCCCATAACTCCTGGCATGGAGGCTAGGCCCAGCACAACTGACTCCACTTTTCTGCACTATTCCCAAAATCTCCCGATTCTCTTAGTGCCCAAAAATCTATCAGTCTTGAATATACTCACTGACTGAACATGCACAACACTCTGGGTGGAGAATTTCAAAGATTCAAAACGTCTGGTGAAGAAATTTCTCCTCATCTCAGTCCTAAATGACCGACCCCTTATCTGGATACTGTGCCCATGTTCTAGATTTTCCAGCTTCTCAGCACCTACCCTGTCAAGCCCTCTCACAATGTTCCACGTTTCAATGTAATCAGTTCCATCCTTCTAAACTCCACAGAATATAGGTGCATTCTGCCCAATCTCTCCTCATGCAGCAACCTTAGGAATCAGTCTAGTGAACCTTTGTTTCACCCCTTCTAAGACAAGGATGATCTTCCTTAGGTAACACTACAAAATTCTACACGTTACTTCAGGAGTTATCTCACCAAAGCCCTACCTAATCTTATATTCCAACTTCATTGTAATATAGCCTAAAATATCCTTCATTTTCCTAACTGTCTGCTGCATCTGCTTGTTCTGATTTGTGTGCACAAGGAACCCAAATCATTCTGAATCCCAACAATTACTAGACTCTCACCTTATAAAAAACATTCAGCCTTTCTGTTCTTCCTACCAAAGTGGGTAATTTCATATTTCCCCACATTATACTCCATCTACCACCTTCTTAACTAATCCCCTAACTGGTCTATATCCCTTTGCATTATGTTCTCCCCACCACTTATTTTCTCACTTTGTATCATCAACAAACTTGGATATATTGCACTCAGTCCCTCCATCTAAGCTAAGTCATTAATACAGATTGTAAATAATTGAGGCCCAAGTCCTTGTGCCACTGCTGTAGATACAACCTGTTTATTCCTGCTGTTTTCTGACTGTTAAACAATTCTCAATCCATTGTAATATATATATATTATGCTCAATCGCATGCACCCTAATCATATATAACAATCTCTCAAATGTCTTCTGGAAATCCAAATACGCTGAATCTACTGGTCCTCCTTTATCCACCCTGCTAGCTACATCCTCAAAAACTCTATTAGAATTGTTGAACATGATTTCCTTTTCATAAAAGCCACAGTGACTCTATAATCAAATTGTGTTTTCTGAGGTGTCCTGTTAGCACTTCCTTAAAACTAGATTCTAGCATTTTCCCTCCTGTTATCAGGTTAACTGATCTGTAGTTCCCTGTTTTCTCTCTCCATTTTTTCTTGGATAGCGATGTTACATTCAGTAACTTCCAACCCTTGAGAATTGCTCCAGAATCTAGTGAATTTTGGCAGATTGAAACCAGTGCATTGACTATTTCTGCAGCCACCTCTTTTAAAACCCTAGGATATGGACCATCGGGCCCTGGGGATTTGTAGGTTCTCATTCCCATTAGTTTCTCCAGTACTGACTCTTTACATAATATAACTACTTTGAGTACTCATTAGGCCTCTACTTCCTTGTTAATTCCAGTGTGTTTTTGTTCTCTATCACGAATACATATACAGAATATTTACTTGCGCTACTATTTCTTTTCACATACCTGTAGAAGCTCTTAACACCTGTTTTTATATATCTTGCTAGTTTAACCTACGTTCTATTCTCTTTCTCTTCATCAAATGCTTGGTCACTCTTTGCTGATTTCTAAAATCCTGCCAATCCTCAGGCTCCTGAACCATTTTTTTTTAGCAAAATTGGGTAAGATTCTTACTTTATTCTAATGCTGAAATTCTCTCGTTCACTCGGCTCCTTTCACCAGGGAAGTTTTATTTCACAAGGGGATGTATATTTGTTGAGAATAATGAATTATTTCTTGAAATCTTTGCCATCATAATAAATCATCATAAATTAATCTAATTTCTCAATCTTAGCCAATTCACCTTCAAACCTACATAATTGGCTTTGCTTAAATTTAAAACTCTAATTCCAAATTTACTGCTAACCACAATATTCTCAAACTCAATATGAAATTCTAACATATCACACTTCCCCAGAGGATCTTAGATTATAAGATTTATAACTAACACAGCCTCCATACACAATATTAGAACCAAAATAGCCTTGACATAATTGTTCTCAAAAACCCTCCTGAATCCATTGCAGGACCTTGCCCTCCGACTGGTTTACCAGTTCACATGAAGATTAAAACCCCCGCAGCTACTGCATTACCCTCATTACAAGGACGTTCTAACTTGCTGATTTATGTTCTATCGATAAGGCAGTTAAGAAAGTATATTAGTGATGGGTGTGGGAGAATATCAGAGAGGAAAGGAATGCTCCAGCTGTGAGGTAACCAGTGTTTTATAAAGGTTCACTATAACTCCCTTACTCTTGTACTCCAAGCCTCTATTTATAAAGCCAAGATTCCTGTTTGTTTTTAAACAACCTTCTGAACTTGTCCTGCCACCTATAAAAATTCGTGCACAAGCACCCCCGCCCCATTGCTGCCCCCACCCCCTGTCCTGGTTTCCTGCATCCCTTTCAAAACTAGTCCATTTAGTAAATATGGTCATTCTCATTCTCCCTCTCAAAATATAACCATGTGCCCGCATTAAGTTTCATCTGTCACATGTCTGCCCATGGGGAAAGCCCAATGATCTCGCCTAAGGGTTGGCCCAGAATCCAGCTGCAGGGTTTGGCTCCAGCTGTGGTTGGGCAGGGGAGTTGACAGTGATCCCTCCTCTGCCCTCTCAGACCGATTTGCAAATGTAAACGGGGTCCACTTCCTGCTGGGGAATATACTTCATGAAAGAGTGGGATAATGTGGGAGCACAGCAGGTTTGGTGGGGAGGACTTGCTGATACCCATTAATCTGACTGACATCACCACTGCCTTGTTTCCAGTCACTAAAAATGCTTTGGTGACACATGTTTAAAAATTAGCCTGACAGATTCCAGACACTCCTGGATATTAATAATTAATGTGCAACTCTGTCCCAGTGAAGAGTGACAATGAAGTAATCACTGGGATCAAGGTTCATGAGCCTGCACCTTTCTAATAAAGTGTCGATGTCAGCCACCTGGATGGGAACGTGTCTGTCACTGTGCCCAGGTCTAGTTTAACAAAGGCAAATCTGTCTGGGTCCAGGTTAATGCTCATTCCTCATTGAACCAGGTCAGAGAAACAGTGCTACAGATGCTGGCCTGAAGTTCCCCTGGTCTCTCACAGCCTGCCAGTAGCCAGACATGTCAACAGATGGTTAAGCTATGAGTCAGCCAAGGATGCAACATGAAGACTCTTCAATCCCCTTTATCTCCAAGAAAGTGAGTGCACCACTGTTAATGAACGAGTAGCTGCAGCAGACAGGCTGAAAGCACAGACACACAACGAGGCGATACGGTGACAGCATTAGTGAGTTTGCTCGATGAGCAGAAACTACCTTCTCATTCTCCTCTTTACTCAAACTCAATGCAATCTGCAGCTGGATTTCTTCATCGGACTCTGTGCTTGGCTGCTACAAGGTATTAAAAGCCGGGATTAGCAAGTTCATCATGGACTCAACACCGAAACACAGGCTAACATCACTGGAATCCTCTCAGACCCTGAGTCAATGCTGCTTTGATGTCACATGACCATCTACCTCCAATTGCCCTGCCACACACGCCTGCAATTGGCCACCTGAAATGTCAATCTTTGTGGAGCCCCACCCCCCCCCAATCAATGGGAAAATGAGTAGACTCTGTTCCCTGATTGGGTGATTCTTCTCTTCAAATACAATTATCCCCTGCCCAAAAGTTTTAGAAAATACTTCAGAAACACAATTTGTTTTGATGCCCTGAGGAGTTGCTCACAGTTGTGTTCAGGAGGTTAGCTCCAGAGTAAAGCAAAATCTGACGCGCCTCAGGATGAAAATCAGAGCTCGTGAAATTAGTCTTTCCTTTCCACTCTCACCCCATTACCCACTCTCACCCCATTACCCACTCTCACCCCATTACCCACTTTCACCCCAATGCCCACTCTCACCCCAATGCCCACAATCACCCCATTGCCCAACCTCACCCCAATACCCACTCTCACCCCAATGCCCACTCTCACCCCAATGCCCAACTTCACCCCAATGCCCACTCTCACCCCATAACCCACTCTCACCCCATTACCCACTCTCACCCCAATGCCCACACCCACCCCAATGCCCAACTTCTCCCCAATACCCACTCTCACCCCAATACCCACTCTCACCCCATTACCCACTCTCACCCCAATGCCCACTCTCACCCCATTACCCACTCTCACCCCAATGCCCAACCTCACCCCAATACCCACTCTCACCCCAATGCCCAACTTCTCCCCAATACCCACTCCAACCCCAATACCCAACCTCACCCCATTACCCACTCTCACCCCAATGCCCACACTCACCCCAATGCCCAACCTCTCCCCAATACACACTCTCAACCCAATACCTACTCTCACCCCATTACCCACTCTCAACCCAATGCCCACTCTCACCCCAATGTCCAACCTCACCCCAATACCCACTCTCACCCCAATACCCACTCTCACCCCAATGCCCAACCTCACCCCAATACCCACTCTCAACCCAATGCCCACTCTCACCCCAATGCCCAACTTCACCCCAATGCCCACTCTCACCCCAATGCCCACACTCACCCCAATGCCCAACTTCACCCCAATGCCCACTCTCACCCCAATGCCCACACTCACCCCAATGCCCAACTTCTCCCCAATACACACTCTCACCCCAATACCCACTCTCACCCCATTACCCACTCTCACCCCAATGCCCACTCTCACCCCAATGCCCAACTTCTCCCCAATATCCACTCTCACCCCAATGCCCACTCTCACCTCAATGCCCACTGTCACCCCATTGCCCAACCTCACCCCAATACCCACTCTCACGCCAATGCCCAACCTCACCCCATTACCCACTCTCACTCCAATGCCCACTCTCACCCAATGCCCACACTCACCCCAATGCCCAACTTCACCCCAATACCCACACTCACCCCAATGCCCACTCTCACCCCAATGCCCAACCTCACCCCAATTCCCACTCTCACCCCAATGCCCAACCTCACCCCATTACCCACTCTCACCCCATTACCCACTCTCACCCCAATGCCCAACCTCACCCCATTACCCACTCTCACCCAATGCCCAACCTCACCCCAAAACCCACTCTCACCCCAATGCGCAACCTCACCCCAATACCCACTCTCACCCCAATGCCCAACCTCACCCCAATACCCACTCTCATCCCATTACCCACTCTCACCCCATTACCCACTCTCACCCCAATGCCCACTCTCATCCCATTACCCACTCTCACCCCAATGCCCACAATCACCCCATTGCCCAACCTCACCCTATTACCCACTCTCACCCCAATGCCCACAATCACCCCATTGCCCAACCTCACCCCATTACCCACTCTCACCCCAATGCCCAACCTCACCCCATTGCCCAACCTCATCCCAATACCCACTCTCACCCCAATGCCCAACCTCACCCCATTACCCACTCTCACCCCAATTCCCACTCTCACCCCAATGCCCACTCTCACCCCAATGCCCAACTTCACCCCATTATCCACTCTCACCCCAATACCCACTCTCACCCCAATACCCACTCTCAGCCCATTACCCACTCTCACCCCAATGCCCACTCTCACCCCAATGCCCACTCTCACCCCATTACCCACTCTCACCCCAATGCCCACTCTCACCCCAATGCCCAACCTCACCCCAATACCCACTCTCACCCCATTACCCACTCTCACCCCAATTCCCACTCTCACCCCAATGCCCACTCTCACCCCAATGCCCAACTTTACCCCAATGCCCACTCTCACCCCAATGCCCAACTTCTCCCCAATACCCACTCTCACCCCAATACCCACTGTCACCCCATTACCCACTCTCACCCCAATGCCCACACCCACCCCAATGCCCAACATCTCCCCAATACCCACTCTCACCCCAATACCCACTCTCACCCCATTACCCACTCTTACCCCAATGCCCACTCTCACCCCAATGCCCAACCTCACCCCAATACCCACTCTCACCCCAATGCCCAACTTCTCCCCAATACCCACTCTCACCCCAATACCCACTCTCACCCCATTACCCATTCTCACCCCAATGCCCACTCTCACCTCAATACCCACTCTCACCCCAATGTCCACACTCACCCCAATGCCCCACTTCTCCCCAATACACACTCTCACCCCAATACCTACTCTCACCCCATTACCCACTCTCACCCCAATGCCCACTCTCACCTCAATGCCCACTCTCACCCCAATGTCCAACCTCACCCCAATACCCACTCTCACCCAAATGCCCAACCTCACTCCATTACCCACTCTCACCCCAATGCCCACTCTCACCTCAATGCCCACTCTCACCCCAATGTCCAACCTCACCCCAATACCCACTCTCACCCCAATGCCCAACCTCACTCCATTACCCACTCTCACCCCATGCCATCTGACCCAATACCCACTCTCACCCCAATACCCACTCTCACCCAATGCCCACCTCACCCCAATACCCACTCTCACCCCAATCTGCCCAACCTCACTCCATTACCCACTCTCACCCCAATGCCCACTCTCACCTCAATGCCCACTCTCACCCCAATGTCCAACCTCACCCCAATACCCACTCTCACCCCAATGCCCAACCTCACTCCATTACCCACTCTCACCCCAATGCCCACTCTGACCCCAATACCCACTCTCACCCCAATACCCACTCTCACCCCAATGCCCAACCTCACCCCAATACCCACTCTCAACCCAATGCCCACTCTCACCCCAATGCCCAACTTCACCCCAATGCCCACTCTCACCCCAATGCCCACACTCACCCCATTACCCACTCTCACCCCAATACCCACTCTCACCCCATTTACCACTCTCACTCCAATGCCCAACCTCACCCCAATGCCCACACTCACCCCAATGCCCTCTCTCACCCCAATGCCCACACTCACCCCAATGCCCAACTTCACCCCAATGCCCAACCTCACCCCAATGCCCACACTCACCCCAATGCCCAAGTTCTCCCCAATACACACTCTCACCCCAATACCCACTCTCACCCCATTACCCACTCTCACCCCAATGCCCAACTTCACCCCAATGCCCACTCTCACCCCAATGCCCACACTCACTCCATTGCCCACTCTCATCCCAATGCCCACTCTCACCCCAATGCCCAACTTCACCCCAATGCCCACTCTCACCCCAATGCCCACACTCACCCCAATGCCCAACTTCACCCCAATGCCCACTCTCACCCCAATGCCCACACTCACTCCATTGCCCACACTCACCCCAATGCCCAACTTCTCCCCAATACCCACTCTCACCCCATTACCCACTCTCACCCCAATGCCCACTCTCACCCCAATGCCCAACCTCACCCCAATACCCACTCTCACCCCAATGCCCAACTTCTCCTCAATACCCACTCTCACCCCAATGCCCACTCTCACCCCATTACCCACTCTCACCCCATTACCCACTCTCACCCCATTACCCACTCTCACCCCAATACCCACTCTCACCCCATTACCCACTCTCACCCCATTACCCACTCTCACCCAAATGCCCACTCATCCCAATGCCCACTCTCACCCCAATGCCCACTCTCATCCCAATGCCCAACCTCACCCCATTACCCACTCTCACCCCATTACCCACTCTCACCCCAATGCCCACTCTCACCCCAATACCCACTCTCACCCCAATACTCACTCTCACCCCATTACCCACTCACCCCAATGCCCACTCTCACCCCAATACCCACTCTCACCCCAATACCCACTCTCACCCCATTACCCACTCTCACCCCAATGTCCACACTCACCCCAATGCCCCACTTCTCCCCAATACACACTCTCACCCCAATACCCACTCTCACCCCATTACCCACTCTTACCCCAATGCCCACTCTCACCCCAATGCCCAACCTCACCCCAATACCCACTCTCACCCCAATGCCCAACTTCTCCCCAATGCCACTCTCACCCCAATACCCACTCTCACCCCATTACCCACTCTCACCCCATTACCCACTCTCACCCCAATGCCCACTCTCACCTCAATGCCCACTCTCACCCCAATGTCCAACCTCACCCCAATACCCACTCTCACCCAATGCCCATCCTCACTCCATTACCCACTCTCACCCCAATGCCCACTCTCACCCCAATACCCACTCTCACCCCATTACCCACTCTCACCCCAATGCCCACTCTCACCCCATTACCCACTCTCACCCCAATACCCACTCTCACCCCAATGCCCACTCTCCCCAATGCCCACTCTCACCCCAATACCCACTCTCACCCCAATGCCCACTCTCACCCCAATACCCACTCTCACCCCAATGCCCACTCTCCCCAATGCCCACTCTCACCCCAATACCCACTCTCACCCCAATGCCCTCTCTCACCCCAATGCCCAACCTCACCCCAATTCCCAATCTCACCCCAATGCCCACTCTCACCCCAATGCCCAACTTCACCCCAATACCCACACTCACCCCATTGCCCACACTCACCCCAATGCCCAACTTCACTCCAATACCCACTCTCACCCCAATGCCCACTCTCACCCCAATGCCCACACTCACCCCAATGCCCACTCTCACCTCAATGCCCACTCTCACCCCAATGTCCAACCTCACCCCAATACCCACTCTCACCCAATGCCCATCCTCACTCCATTACCCACTCTCACCCCAATGCCCACTCTCACCCCAATACCCACTCTCACCCCATTACCCACTCTCACCCCAATGCCCACTCTCACCCCATTACCCACTCTCACCCCAATACCCACTCTCACCCCAATGCCCACTCTCCCCAATGCCCACTCTCACCCCAATACCCACTCTCACCCCAATGCCCACTCTCACCCCAATACCCACTCTCACCCCAATGCCCACTCTCCCCAATGCCCACTCTCACCCCAATACCCACTCTCACCCCAATGCCCTCTCTCACCCCAATGCCCAACCTCACCCCAATTCCCAATCTCACCCCAATGCCCACTCTCACCCCAATGCCCAACTTCACCCCAATACCCACACTCACCCCATTGCCCACACTCACCCCAATGCCCAACTTCACTCCAATACCCACTCTCACCCCAATGCCCACTCTCACCCCAATGCCCACACTCACCCCAATGCCCACTCTCACCCCAATGCCCAACCTCACTCCAATACCCACACTCACCCCATTGCCCACACTCACCCCAATGCCCAACCTCACTCCAATGCCCAACTTCACCCCAATGCCCAACTTCACCCCAATGCCCAACTTCACCCCAATACCCAACCTCACCCCAATACCCACTCTCACCCCAATACCCACTCTCACCCCAATACCCAACCTCACCCCAATACCCACTCTCACCCCAATGCCCAACTTCACCCCAATGCCCACTCTCACCACAATGCCCACACTCACCCCAATGCCCAACTTCACCCCAATACACACTCTCACCCCAATGCCCACACTCACCCCAATGCCCAACTTCACCCCAATACACACTCTCACCCCAATGCCCACACTCACCCCAATGCCCAACTTCTCCCCAATACACACTCTCACCCTATTACCCACTCTCACCCCAATGCCCACTCTCACCCCATTACCCACTCTCACCCCAATGCCCACTCTCATCCCAATGCCCACTCTCACCCCATTACCCACTCTCACCCCAATGCCCACTCTCACCCCAATACCCACTCTCACCCCAATGCCCACTCTCACCCCAATGCCCACTCTCACCCCAATGCCCACACTCACCCCAATGCCCACTCTCCCCAATGCCCACTCTCACCCCAATACCCACTCTCACCCCAATGCCCTCTCTCACCCCAATGCCCAACCTCACCCCAATTCCCAATCTCACCCCAATGCCCACTCTCACCCCAATGCCCAACTTCACCCCAATACCCACACTCACCCCATTGCCCACACTCACCCCAATGCCCAACCTCACTCCAATACCCACTCTCACCCCAATGCCCACTCTCACCCCAATGCCCACTCTCACCCCAATGCCCACACTCACCCCAATGCCCACTCTCACCCCAATGCCCAACCTCACTCCAATACCCACACTCACCCCATTGCCCACACTCACCCCAATGCCCAACCTCACTCCAATACCCACTCTCACCCCAATGCCCAACTTCACCCCAATGCCCAACTTCACCCCAATGCCCAACTTCACCCCAATACCCAACCTCACCCCAATACCCACTCTCACCCCAATACCCACTCTCACCCCAATACCCAACCTCACCCCAATACCCACTCTCACCCCAATGCCCAACTTCACCCCAATGCCCACTCTCACCACAATGCCCACACTCACCCCAATGCCCAACTTCACCCCAATACACACTCTCACCCCAATGCCCACACTCACCCCAATGCCCAACTTCTCCCCAATACACACTCTCACCCTATTACCCACTCTCACCCCAATGCCCACTCTCACCCCATTACCCACTCTCACCCCAATGCCCACTCTCATCCCAATGCCCACTCTCACCCCATTACCCACTCTCACCCCAATGCCCACTCTCACCCCAATACCCACTCTCACCCCATTACCCACTCTCACCCCAATGCCCAATCTCACCCCAATGCCCACTCTCACCCCAATGCCCAACTTCACCCCATTACCCACTCTCACCCCAATGCCCACTCTCATCCCATTACCCACTCTCACCCCATTACCCACTCTCACCCCATTACCCACTCTCACCCCAATGCCCACTCTCATCCCATTACCCACTCTCACCCCAATACCCACTCTCACCCCAATGCCCACACTCACCCCATTACCCACTCTCACCCCAATGCCCACTCTCATCCCAATGCCCACTCTCACCCCATTACCCACTCTCACCCCAATACCCACTCTCACCCCAATGCCCAACTTCACCCCATTACCCACTCTCACCCCAATGCCCAACTTCACCCCAATGCCCACTCTCACCCCAATGCCCACTCTCACCCCAATGCCCACTCTCACCCCAATGCCCAACCTCATCCCAATGCCCACTCTCACCCCAATGCCCAACCTCACCCCAATGCCCACTCTCACCCCATTACGCACTCTCACCCCAATGCCCACTCTCACCCCAATGCCCACTCTCACCCCAATGTCCCACCTCACCCCAATGCCCACTCTCCGCACCTCTCGTCACAGGGACTGTGAGATACTCCTGGACTCCTCATCCAGGAGACCACTCTTCACGTGAGTCTACACGGTGAGTGGCGCAAGCTATTTGGCCATGATAGCCTCAGAGCCAAGAGCCATGATCTTGTTAGTGAGTTGCCAGTCAGGCTCAGTGGGCAGTGACAGTAGCTGGAGCCCTGGCCGATTTGTCCCCATCTCCAGGACACCCTGAGACACCCAGACTGGACAGTGAACCCAGGAACTGCAGGCCCCCATCACACAGTTACACATCAGAATTTGCAAACAGAGCAATGGTCAACAGTAGGCTGTGTGTGTGAGGGCCCAAGCATTATAGTGTATTCAAACAGGCAGAAGGTAAAGAATCCAGCAGCATCCACAAGAATGAAAGGGAGTCACAGTTCCACTCACCTGTACCTGTCCTGGGAGTGTTTGATGGGGACAGTGTAGAGGGAGTTTTACTCTGTATCTAACCCCGTACTGTACCTGTCCTGGGAGTGTTTGATGGGGACAGTGTAGAGGGAGCTTTACTCTGTATCTAACCCCGTGCTGTACCTGTCCTGGGAGTGTTTGATGGGGACAGTGTAGAGGGAACTTTACTCTGTATCTAACCCCGTGCTGTACCTGTCCTGGGAGTGTTTAGTGGGGACAGTGTAGAGGGAGATTTACTCTGTATCTAACACCGTGCTGTACCTGTCCTGGGAGTGTTTGATGGGGACAGTGTAGAGGGAGCTTTACTCTGTATCTAACCCCGTGCTGTACCTGTCCTGGGAGTGTTTGATGGGGACAGTGTAGAGGGAACTTTACTCTGTATCTAACCCCGTGCTGTACCTGTCCTGGGAGTGTTTAGTGGGGACAGTGTAGAGGGAGATTTACTCTGTATCTAACACCGTGCTGTACCTGTCCTGGGAGTGTTTGATGGGGACAGTGTATCGGGAGATTTACTCTGTATCTAACCCCGTGCTGTACCTGTCCTGCGAGTGTTTGATGGGGACAGTGTAGAGGGAGCTTTACTTTGTGTCTAACACAGGAGAGTTTTGCTGCTGCCCTAGGCCCATATACTATAACCTCCAATTCTTGATCAGAGATTTAATATTTCTAACTCATTCATTTCCAAATATATCAGTCAGTTTACAGCCAGAGCAACAGTTCCCATCAAATCCCCCTTTTCCTTCTGACAGCTCTCTCTCTCTCTGAATGGTCAGTGCCAGCTCTCTATCTCTGACTGACCGGTCAGTCCCAGCTCTCTCTCTCCCTGACTGACCAGTCAGTGCCAGCTCTCCCTGTCTAACTGACCAGTCAGTGCCAGCTCTCCCTCTCTAACTGACCAGTCAGTGCCAGCTCGCTCTCCCTGACTGACTGGACAGTGCCAGCTCTCTCTAACTGAATGATCAATGCCAACTCTCTCTACCTAACTGGCTGAGAGCTGGCACTGGCTGGTCATCAGAGAGAGAGCTAGCACTGACCGGTCAGAGAGAGAGAGAGCTGGCACTGACCAGTCAGAGAGAGAGAGAGCTGGCATTGACTGGCTACAGAGAGACAGAGCTGGCATTGACCAGTAAGTCAGAGAGAGAGAGAGAGAGCAGGCACTGACCGGTCATTTAGAGAAAGAGTTCAGTGCCAGCTCTCTTTCTGCCTGACTGGTTAGTGCCAGGCTTCTCTCTGCTTGACCAACCAGTGCCAACTCCCTCTCTGACTGACCTGTCTGTGCCAGCTCCCTCCCTCTGACAGAGCTGGCAGTGTGGGCTCTCTCTAGCTGACCGATGCTGGTCATGACCGGCTCTGTCAGAGGGAGGGGGCTGTGGACAATCTGCAGAAGCACCAGGATCTCAGAGGTTTCAATTCACTTGAGCTGCTTTGCCATGGGCTGGTCCACAACAGAGTGAGTGCGAATCAGCCACGTAACTTCCAACCTTCACACGCTTCAAAGGAGGCTCCAAGAAGCCACATGTGTCCCTGTGTTAACTCTCTGCTGTGAACTGCCCTCCACGTGGTGTTTGCATTCCAGGCTCTAACAAGGCCTGACATTGTACATACTAAGTTCGTTTTGAAAGGAAGATCTCCATTTATATAGCGCCGTTCACAACCTCAGGCCATCTCAAAGTGCTTTACAACCAATGAAGTACCGTTTAAATTGTGGTCACTGTTATAATGTAGGAAACACAGCAGCTAAATTGCACACAGCAAGATCCCACAACCAGCAATGTGATAATGACTCAGATAAATCAGTTTTTTGTGAAATTAATTGAGGGATAAATATTGGCCAGGACTCTGGTGATAACTCTCCAACTCTACTTTAAGTTAGAGCCTTGGGATATCGACCAAACAGCACAGGAAGTGTCTTCAGCTTAACCCCAAATCTGAAAGGATGCATCTTTGACAGTGCAGTGCTCCCTCAATACTGACCCTCTGACAGTGCAGCACTCCCTCAATACTGACCCTCTGACAGTGCAGCACTCCCTCAGTACTGACCCTCTGACAGTGCAGCACTCCCTCAGTACTGACCCTACGACAGTGCAGCACTCCATCAATACTGACCCTCTGACAGTGCAACACCCCCTCAATACTGACCCTCTGACAGTGCAACACCCCCTCAATACTGACCCTCTGACAGTGCAACACCCCCTCAATACTGACCCTTTGACAGTGCAGCACTCCCTCAGTACTGACCCTTTGACAGTGCAGCACTCCCTCAATACTGACCCTCTGACAGTGCAGCACTCCCTCAGTACTGACCCTCCGACAGTGCAGCACTCTCTCAATACTGACCCTCTGACAGTGCAGCACTCCCTCAATACTGACCCTCTGACAGTGCAACACCCCCTCAATACTGACCCTCTGACAGTGCAGCACTCCCTCAATACTGACCCTCTGACAGTGCAGCACTCCCTCAGTACTGACCCTCCAACAGTGCAGCACTCCCTCAATACTGACCCTCTGACAGTGCAGCACTCCCTCAGTACTGACCCTCCGACAGTGCAGCACTCTCTCAATACTGACCCTCTGACAGTGCAGCACTCCCTCAATACTGACCCTCTGACAGTGCAGCACTCCCTCAATACTGACCCTCTGACAGTGCAGCACTCCCTCAGTACTGACCCTCTGACAGTGCAGCACTCCCTCAGTACTGACCCTCCGACAGTGCAGCACTCCCTCAGTACTGACCCTCCGACAGTGCAGCACTCCCTCAGTACTGACCCTCTGACAGTGCAGCACCCCCTCAGTACTGACCCTCTGACAGTGCAGCACTCCCTCAGTACTGACCCTCCGACAGTGCAGCACTTCCTCAATACTGACCCTCTGACAGTGCAGCACTCCCTCAGTACTGACCCTCCAACAGTGCAGCACTCCCTCAGTACTGACCCTCTGACAGTGCAGCACTCCCTCAGTACTGACCCTCTGACAGTGCAGCGCTCCCTCAGTACTGACCCTCTGACAGTGCAGCACTCCCTCAGTACTGACCCTCTGACAGTGCAGCACTCCCTCAATACTGACCCTCTGACAGTGCAGCACTCCCTCAGTACTGACCCTCTGACAGTGCAGCACTCCCTCAGTACTGACCCTCCGACAGTGCAGCACTCCCTCAGTACTGACCCTCCGACAGTGCAGCACTCCCTCAGTACTGACCCTCTGACAGTGCAGCACCCCCTCAGTACTGACCCTCTGACAGTGCAGCACTCCCTCAGTACTGACCCTCCGACAGTGCAGCACTTCCTCAATACTGACCCTCTGACAGTGCAGCACTCCCTCAGTACTGACCCTCCAACAGTGCAGCACTCCCTCAGTACTGACCCTCTGACAGTGCAGCACTCCCTCAGTACTGACCCTCTGACAGTGCAGCGCTCCCTCAGTACTGACCCTCTGACAGTGCAGCACTCCCTCAGTACTGACCCTCTGACAGTGCAGCACTCCCTCAGTACTGACCCTCCGACAGTGCAGCACTCCCTAAGTACTGACCCTCTGACAGTGCAGCACTCCCTCAGTACTGACCCTCCGACAGTGCAGCACTCCCTCAGTACTGACCCTCTGACAGTGCAGCACTCCCTCAGTACTGACCCTCTGACAGTGCAGCACTCCCTCAGTACTGACCCTCTGACAGTGCAGCGCTCCCTCAGTACTGACCCTCTGACAGTGCAGCACTCCCTCAGTACTGACCCTCCGACAGTGCAGCACTCCCTCAGTACTGACCCTCTGACAGTGCAGCACTCCCTCAGTACTGACCCTCTGACAGTGCAGCACTCCCTCAGTACTGACCCTCTGACAGTGCAGCACTCCCTCAGTACTGACCCTCCGACAGTGCAGCACTCCCTAAGTACTGACCCTCTGACAGTGCAGCACTCCCTCAGTACTGACCCTCTGACAGTGCAGCACTCCCTCAATACCTTAGTGAGCAGAGCGGAGCTGTAAAGTGCGAGACTTCACTGAGCAGAGCAGGGCTTAAATTTAAGGAAATAGCCTTATAATTAAAAACAAACAAAAAATTTGGCAAGGGAGTTCAGTCCTATGTGTTTCACAGCCTGCAGAATGTGGTAATTCTTAAACACTCTTTCCAGTCTGGATGACCACGTGTACAGGAAGTGCCACCAGTTTGACCAGGTTCGGAGCTTGTGCATCAGCTGGAGACACACCGGAGCATCGGCAGGGCTGAGAGTTACGTTGATAGCACGTTTATAGATGTGGTCACTCCACAGCTTAGGGAAGTGCAGTCAGAGGGGGAATGGGTGACCTCCAGTCAGAAGAAGGGAGGCAGGTAGTCAGGAAAGCCCCAGAGCGCATCTCACTCAAGAACTGTTTTTCTGTGTTGGAAATCGGTGAGGGTGAAAGATCCCCTGGAGAGTGCAGCCAGAGACAAGCTCACGGCACTGTGGATGGCTCAGCTACACATCGGGGGAGGAGTAAGAGTGCAAGAGCAATAGTGGGAGGAGACTCAATAGTGAGGGGTACAGCCAGGCACTTCTGTGGCTGTAGACGTGTCACCAGGCTGGTGTGTTGCCTCCCTGGTGCCAGGGTCAAGGGTGTCACAGAATGGCTGCAGGGGCATCCTGAAGGGGCAGAGTGAACAGTCAGAGGTTTTGGTTCACTTTGGTACTAACGACATAGGTAGAAAGAGGGATGAGATCCTGCAACAAGAATTTAGGGAGCTAGGTAGCAGATTAAAAAGCAGGACCTTAAAGGTTGTAATCTCTGGATTACTCCCTGTGCCACATGCTACTGAGTATAGGAATAAGAGGATAGGGTGGATGAATATGTGGCTGGAGAGATGGTGCAGGAGGGAGGGCTTTAGTTTTCTGGATCACCAGGTCTGTTTCTGGTGAAGGTGGGACCTGTACAAGTCAGACAGGGTTGCACCTGAACCGGAACAGGGCCAACATCCTTACAGGGAGAAAAACAGAATTACCTGGAAAAACTCAGCAGGTCTGGCAGCATCGGCGGAGAAGAAAAGAGTTGACGTTTCGAGTCCTCATGACCCTTCGACAGAACTTGAGTTCGAGTCCAAGAAAGAGTTGAAATATAAGCTGGTTTAAGGTGTGTGTGTGGGGGGCGGAGAGATAGAGAGACAGAGAGGTGGAGAGGGTTGGTGTGGTTGTAGGGACAAACAAGCAGTGATAGAAGCAGATCATCAAAAGATGTCAACGACAATAGTACAATAGAACACATAGGTGTTAAAGTTCAAGTTGGTGATATTATCTAAACGAATGTGCTATTATTATTATTTGGACTCGAACTCAAGTTCTGTCGAAGGGTCATGAGGACTCGAAACGTCAACTCTTTTTTTCTCCGCCGATGCTGCCAGACCTGCTGAGTTTTTCCAGGTAATTCTGTTTTTGTTTTGGATTTCCAGCATCCGCAGTTTTTTTGTTTTTATCCTTACAGGGAGGTTTGCTAGTGCTGTTGGGAGGGTTTAAACTAATCTGGCAGGGCATGAGATACAGAGTGGAGGTACAGTAGGGGGTGAGGCACAGCCAAATATAGAAGAGAAACTAAGTCTGGAAGGCAGAGCAAATAGAGGCTTGTTAAGGCACAAGGGAATAATGCAAGGCTAGACTGCATCTATTTTAACGTAAGGAGTTCTACAAGTAAGGCAGATTAATTTGAGGGCATTGATTAACACATGGGAATATGATATTGTTGCTACCACAGAGACATGGTTGAGGGAAGGGCAGGACTGGCAGCTCAATATTCCAGGGTATAGAATCTTCGGCCGTGACGGGTTGGTGTTGTTGGTTGGTTGGGGGGGGGGTGGGGGGGGGGGGGGTGGCTGGGTAGGGGGGATGTAAAAGAGGAGGTGCCATTGCACTATTGATCAAGGAGTCAATTCCTGCAGTAAGGAGGGATGATTTCTTAGCAGGTTCCTCAAATGAGGCCATATGGGTAGAACTTAAAAACAAAAAGGGAGCAATCACTTTGCTGAGAGTGTACTATAGGCCTCCAAACTGTCAGGGAGAGATAGAGGAGCAGATATGTAGGCAAATCTCAGAGTAATGCAAAAATAATAGGGTAATAATAGTAGGGGATTTCAACTTCCCCAATATTAACTGGTATAGTCTTAGTGTGAAAAGCTTAGAGGGGGCGGAATTCTTAAAGTGCATCCGGGAGAGTTTTTCGAGCCAGCACGTAGAAAGTAGTACAAGAGAAGGGGCTGGTACTGGTCCGAATCTTAGGGAATGAAGCTGGGCAAGTGGTAGAAGTATCAATAGGGGAGCATTTAGGGGATAGTGGACATAACACTGTAGGGTTTAAGGTAGTCATGGAAAAGGACAAAGATGGACAGGAATAAAGATCCTGAATTGGGGGAAGGCCAATTTCAATATGATAAGACAGGATCTGGCCTAAGTGGACTGGGAGCAGCTACTTTAATATAAAAGCAAAAAACTGCGGATGCTGGAAATCCAAAACAAAAATAAAAATACCTGGAAAAACTCAGCAGGTCAGGCAGCATCTGCGGAGAGGGACACAGTTAACGTTTCGAGTCCATATGACTCTTCAACAGAACAAAGTAAAAATAGAAGAGAGATGAAATATAAGCTGGTTTGAGGGGGGGTGGGACAAGTAGAGCTGGATAGAGGGCCAGTGATAGGTGGAGATAACCAAAAGGTGTCACAGACAAAAGGACAAAGAGGTGTTGAAGGTGGTGATATTATCTAAGGAATGTGCTAATTAGGGGTAGAAAGCAGGACAAGCAAGGTACAGATAGCCCTAGTGGGGGTGGGGTGGGGTGAAGGGATCGAAAAAGGCTAAAAGGTAGAGATAAAACAATGGATGGAAATACATTTAAAAATAATGGAAATAGGTGGGAAAAGAAAAATCTATATAAATTATTGGAAAAAAAATGGGGGATCTGAAAGGGGGTGGGGATGGAGGAGAGAGTTCATGATCTAAAATTGTTGAACTCAATAATCAGTCCGGAAGGTTGTAAAGTGCCTAGTCGGAAGATGAGGTGCTGTTCCTCCAGTTTGCGTTGAGCTTCACTGGAACAATGCAGCAGGCCAAGGACAGACATGTGGGCATGAGAGCAGGGTGGTGTGTTGAAATGGCAAGCGACAGGGAGGTCTGGGTCATGCTTGCGGACAGACCGAAGGCGTTCTGCAAAGCGGTCACCCAGTCTGCGTTTGGTCTCTCCAATGTAGAGGAAACTGCAGCTACTTGTTGGAAAGTCTATATCAGAGCAGTGGGAGTCATTCAAAAAGGAAATAGTGAGAGTTCAGGGCCAACATGTTCCGGTAAAGGTGAAGGGTGGGACCAACAAGTCTGGACAACCCCGGATGTCAAGAGATACAGAGGATTGGATAAGGAAAGAAAAGGAGGCCTATGGCCTCCTGAAAACAGTGGAAGCCCGAGAGGAGTATAGAAAGTGTAGAGGGGAACTTAAAAAAGTAATTAGGAGAGTGAAGAGGGGTCAAGAAAAACACTGGCGGGCAGATAAAGGAAAATTCCAAGGCATTTTATAAATATAATAAGGGCAAGAGGATTACCAGGGAAAGAGTAGGGCCCATTAGAGACCAAAGTGGCAATCTGTGCATGGAGCCGGAGGACATAGGTGAGGTTTTAAACAATTACTTTTCATCTGTGTTCACTATGGAGAAGGACAATGTAGGTGTAGAAATCAGGGAGGGGGACTGTGATATACTTGAACAAATTAACATTGAAAGGGAGGAGGTATTAATGGTTTTAGCGGGCTTAAAAGTGGATAAATCCCCAGGCCAGAATGCTGTGTGAGGCAAGGGAGGAGATTGCAGGGACTCTGAGATTAATTTTCAAATCCTCTCTGGCCACAGGAGGACTGGAGGACAGTGAATGTGGTACCATTATTCAAGAAGGGTGGCAGGGATAAACCAGATAATTAC
This sequence comes from Carcharodon carcharias, assembly GCF_017639515.1. Lineage (NCBI taxonomy): Eukaryota > Metazoa > Chordata > Chondrichthyes > Lamniformes > Lamnidae > Carcharodon > Carcharodon carcharias. Next base: position 2,259,662 of record NC_054488.1, on the reverse strand, counting down.
AGGTCAATGAGTCTAACATCAGTGGTGGGGAAACTACTGGAAAAAATTCTGAGGGACAGAATTAATCTCCACCTGGAGCGGCAGGGATAATCAGGGATAATCAGCATGGCTTTGTCGGGGGAGATCCTGTCTAACAAATTGGATTGAATTTTTCGTGGAGGTGACTAGCTGTCTAGATGAGGGTAGTGCAGTTGATGTAGTTTACATGGACTTCAGTAAGGCTGTTGACAATGTCTCACATGGTAGAATGGTCAAGAAGGGAAGATCCCATGGGATCCAGGGCAATTTGGCAAATTGGATCCAAAATTGGCTTAGTGGCAGGAGGCAGAGGGTGTTGGTCGAAGGTTGTTTTTGCGATTGGAAGCCTGTGATGAGTGGTGTATTGCAGAGATTGGTGCTGGGACCCTGGCTGTTTGTAGTGTACATTAATGAATATAGGAGGTATGATCAGTAAGTTCGCATGAAAATTGGTGGTGTCGTAAATAGTGAGGGGGGAAAACCTTAGAAAACAGGACGATATAGATGGGCTGGTAAGATGGGCAGAGCAGTGGCAAATGGAATTTAATCCTGAGAAGTCTGAGGTGATGCATTTTGGGAGGACTAACATGGCAAGGGAATACACAATGAATGGTAGGATTCTAGGAAGTACAGAGAATCAGAGGTACCAGGGTGTACATGTCCATAGATCCCTGAAGGCAGCAGCACAGGTAGATAAGGTGGTTAAGAAGGCATATGGGGTACTTGCCTTTATTAGCCGAGGCATAGAATATAAGAGCAGAGATGTTATGTTAGAGCTGTATAAAACACTAGTTAGGCCACAGCTAGAGTACTGTGTGCAGTTCTGGTCACCACACTATAGGAAGGATGTGATTGCGCTGGAGAAGGTGCAGAGGATGTTGTCTGGGCTGGAGTGTTTCATCTATGAAGAGACTAGATGGGCTGGGGTTGTTTTCTTTAGAGCAGAGGAGGCTGAGAGCCTGATAGAGGTATTCAAAATTATGAGGGACATAGATCAAGTAGATAGGAAGAAACCTTTCCCCTCAGCGAAGGTGTCAATAACCAGGGGGCATAGATTTAAGGTAAGGGGCAGGAGGTTTAGAGGAGATTTGAGGAAAAGATTTTCCACCCAGAGAGTGGTTGGAATCCGGAACACACTGCCTGAGGGGGTGGTAGAGGCAGAAACCCTCACAATATTTAAGAAGTATTTAGATGAACACTTGAAATGCCACAGCACACAGGGCTACGGGCCAAGTGCTGGAAAATGGGAGTGGAATAGATAGATGCCTGATGGCCGGCACGGTCACGATGGGCCGGAGAGCCTGTTTCTGTGCTGTATAACTCTATGACTCTGAATACTGACCCTCTGACAGTGCAGCACTCCCTCAGTACTGACCCTCCGACAGTGCGGCACTCCCTCAGTACTGACCCTCCGACATTGCGGCACTCCTTCAGTACTGACCCTCTGACATTGCGGCACTCCCTCAGTACTGACCCTCCGACATTGCGGCACTCCCTCAGTACTGACCCTCTGACAGTTCAGCACTCCCTCAGTACTGACCCTCCGACATTGCGGCAAACCCCTCAGTACTGACCCTCCGACATTGCGGCACTCCCTCAGTACTGACCCTCCGACAGTGCAGCACTCCCTCAGTACTGACCCTCTGACAGTGCGGCACTCCCTCAGTACTGACCCACCGACAGTGCAGCACTCCCTCAGTACTGACCCTCTGACAGTGCAGCACTCCCTCAGTACTGACCCTCTGACAGTGCAGCACTCCCTCAGTACTGACCCTCCGACAGTGCAGCACTCCCTCAGTACTGACCCTCTGACAGTGAAGCACTCCCTCAGTACTGACCCTCTGACAGTGAAGCACTCCCTCAGTACTGACCCTCTGACAGTGCAGCACTCCCTCAGTACTGACCCTCTGACAGTGCAGCACTCCCTCAGTACTGACCCTCTGACAGTGAAGCACTCCCTCAGTACTGACCCTCTGACAGTGAAGCACTCCCTCAGTACTGACCCTCGAACAGTTGTACCCACTCAGCTATATCAAATCGTGATAAGGAATGGAACCGGATGCACCACTCAGTATCAACTTAAGCATTAGAAAGGACTGCCCTGTCAACCCTGCAAAGTCCTCCTAATATCTGGGGGCTGGTACCAAAACTGGGAGAGCTGTCTCACAGGCTGGTCCAGCAACAACCTGACATAGTCATCCTCTCAGAATCATACCTTAAAGATAATGTCCCAGACTCCACCATCACCATCCCTGGGTATGTCTGTCCCACCGGCAGGACACACCCAGCAGAGGTGGTGGCACAGTGGTATACAGTCAGGAGGGTGTTACCCTGGGAGTCCTCAACATCTGGACTCCATGAAGTCCCATGGCATCAGGTCAAACATGGGCAAGGAAACCTCCTGCTGATTACCACGTACCGCCCTCCCTCAGCTGATGAATCAGTGCTCCTCCATGTTGAACACCACTTGGAGGAAGCACTGAGGGTGGCAAGGTCACAGAATGTACTCTGGGTGGGGACTTCAATGTCCATCACCAAGAGTGTCTCAGTAGCACCACTACTGACTGAGCTGGCTGAGTCCTAAAGGACATAACTGCTAGACTGGGTCTGCAGCAGGTGGTGAGGGAACCATCAGAGGGAAAAACATACTTGACCTCATCCCCACCAACCTGCCTGGCACAGGTGCATCTGTCCATGACAGTATCAGTAGGAGTGACCACCGCACAGTCATTGTGGAGACGAAGTTCCACCTTCACATTGAGGATACCCTCTATCGTGTTGTGTGGCACTAACACCGTGCTAAATGGGATAGATTTCAAACAGATCTAGCAACTTAAGAGTGGGCATCCATGGGCCGTCAGCAGCAGCAGAATTGTACTCGAATGCAATCCATAACCTCATGGCCCAGCATATCCCCCACTCTACCATTACCATCAAGCCAGGGATCAACCCTGGTTTAATGAAGAGTGCAGGAGGGCGTGTCAGGAGCAGCACCAGGCATACCTAAAAATGAGGTATCAACCTGGTGAAGCTATAACACAGAACTACTTGTGTGCCAAACAGCATACGCAGCAATTGATAGACAGAGCTAAGCAACCCCACAACCAACGATCTGGTCTAAGCTCTGCAGTCCTGCCACATCCAGTCGTGAATGGTGCTGGACAATTAAACAACTCACTGGATGAGGAGGCTCCACAAATATTCCCATCCTCAATTGATGGGGGAGCCCAACACATCGGTACAAGGCAATTACAACTAAGGATGGGCAATAAATGCTGGCCTAGCCAGCGAGGTCCACATCCCCTGAGCAAATATAAAAAAGCACAATTTTCAGCCAGAAGTGCGGAGTGGACGATCCATCTCAGCCTCCTCTGGAGATCCCCAGCATCACAGATGCCAGTCTTCAGCCAATTGATTCACTCCGCATGATATCAAGAAACAGCTGCAGGCACTGAATAGTACAAAGGCTATGGACCCTGACAATATTCCAGCAATAGTACTGAAGACTTGTGCTCCAGAACCTGCCATGCTCCTAGCCAAGCTGTTCCAGTACAACTACAACACTGGCATCTACCCGGCTATGTGGAAAATTGTCCTGTACACAAAAAGCAGGACAAATCCAACCCAGCCAATTACAACATATCAGTCTACTTTCAATCATCAATAGCATGATGGAAGGGGTCAACAACAGTGCTGTCAATGGCACTTGCTTAATAATAACCCACTCACTGATTATCAGTTGGGTTCCACCAGGGCCATTCAGCTCCTGACCTCATTACAGCCTTGGTTCAATCATGGACAAAAGAGCAAACTCCTGAGATGAGGCAAGAGTGACTGCCCTTGACATCAGGGCAGCATTGGACCGAGTGTGTCCTCAAGGAGCCCTAGCAAAACTGGAGTCAATGGGAATCAGGGGGAATCTCTGCTGGTTGGAGTCATACCTAGCACAAAGGAAGATGATTATGTTGTTGGGCATGAATCACCTCAGTTCCAGGACATCACTGCAGGAGTTCCTCAGGGTAGTGTCCTCGGCCCAACCATCTTCAGCTGCTTCATCAATGACCTTCCTTCCATCATAAGGTCAGAAGTGGGGATGTTCGCTGATGATTGCACAATGTTCAGCACCATTCGCAACTCCTCAGATACTGAAGCAGTCCATGTCCAAATGCAGCAAGACCTGGACAATATCCAGGCTTGGGCTGACAAGTGGCAAGTAACATTCACACCACACAAGTGCCAGGCAATGACCATCTCCAACAAGAGAGAAGCTAACCATCACCCCTTGGCATTCAATGACATTACCATCAGTGAATTCCCCACATCCTGGGGTTACCATTGACCAGAAACTGAATTGGACTAGCCATATAAATACTGCGGCTACAAGAGCAGGTCAGAGGCTGGGAATCCTGCAGTGAGTAATTCACATCCCGACTTACCAAAGCTTGTCCACCATCTACAAGGCACAAATCAGGAGAGTGATGGAATACTCCCCACTTGCCTGGATGAGTGCAGCTCCAGCAACACTCAAGAAGCTCTGCACCATCCAGGACAAAGCAGCCTACTTGATTGGCACCCCATCCACAAACATTCACTCCCTCCACCACCGATGCACAGTAGCAGCAGTGTGTACTATCCACAAGATGCACTGCAGGAATTCACCAAGGCTCCTTAGACAGCACCTTCCAAACCCACAACCACTACCACCTAGAAGGACAAGGGCAGCAGACACATGGGAACACCACCATCTGGAAGTTCCCCTCCAAGCCACTCACCATCCTGACTTGGAAATATATCGCTGTTCCTTCACTGTCACTGGGTCAAAATCCTGCAACTCCCTCCCTAACAGCACTGTGGGTGTACCTACACCACATGGACTGCAGCTGTTCAAGAAGGCAGCTCACCACCACCTTCTCAAGGGCAACTAGGGATGGGTAATAAATGCTGGCCCAGCCAGTGAAGCCCACATCCTGTGAATGAATAAAAAAATGTGTACATTCTGCGTTTTGGGAACAGTTGCATATAAACTGATATTGGCTAAAGGGATCCGGGTCTTGATGATTGCTTTACCTGTGTTGCCTTGTCTGCTTCCTCTCTGCTCATGGCCAGTGCGAGCTGTAACTGCAACTCCTCCTCACCACTGGTGTGGGGTCTGGCCTGCTCCAGATCAGGGTTAAACCTCGGAGATGAGGAAGAAGCTGCAAAAGACACGGAGAATAGAGTAACATCAATATTCAAACATTGGGGCTACACTGGCGAGGGCGACCAGATTTCAAATCTCAAAACCAGGGCACATTGCAAAGCCTTGGGAAGGCGGGGCTCTGTGATGATTGACATGTTGGATGCCCAATGACCATAGCCTGTGGGAGGGGCGGTTGAAGGTGGGAGGTCATGTGATCACATTTCCAGGAATATGTCCAGCCAGAGTTAGCAACTCTATTATGACACCCAATTAATTCAGATAGCAGTTACAAACACTGACTTTTGTTTCAATTACATTTCTGCCTCATTTTCTTTAAAAAATTGAATCAAGGCTCCGTTTGTCACAAGATCCCGGCCAGACTCCTCTATGGAAATTTATGAAAAAACTGAAAAGAAAGGAGAGCCCAAGAGAGGCTATTAAAGTCTCCACAACACAAAATAGGACAGAGTGTTTGGAAAGGGCTAGGAATCTAACTTCAAGCACATCAGATAAAGGGACGACAATGAGAAAGTGGATGGGAAGTACAGGACTGAAGGTGTTGTATCTGAATGCACGCAGTATACGAAATAAGGTAAATGAGCTTGTGGCGCAGATTGAAATTGGCAGGTATGATGTGGTGGGCATCACGGAGACATGGCTGCAAGGGGATCAGGACTGGGAGCTAAATATCCAAGGATATACATCCTATCAAAAAGATAGGCAGGTTGGCAGAGGGGATGGGGTTGCTTTGTTAGTAAGAAATGAAATTAATACGATAGCAAGAAACGGCGTAGGATCAGATGATGTAGAATCTGTGTGGGTAGAGTTGAGGAACTGTAAAAAAGCCATAATGGGAGTTATGTACAGGCCTCTGAACAGTAGTCAGGATGTGGGGCACAAGTTACACCAGGAGATAGAAAAGGTGTGTAAGAAAGGCAAGGTTACGGTGATCATGGGGGATTTCAATATGCAGGTAGACTGGGAAAGTCAGGTTGGTAGTGGATCCCAAGAAAAGGAATTTGTGGAATGTCTACGAGATGGCTTTTTGGAGCAGCTTGTGGTGGATTCCACTAGGGAACAGGCAATTCTAGATTTAGTGATGTGTAATGAGGCAGATTTGATAAGGGAGCTTAAGGTGAAGGAATCCTTAGGAGGAAGTGACCATAATATGATAGAATTTACCCTGCAATTTGAGAGGAAAAAGCTGGAATCAGATGTAATGGTATTACAGTTGAATAAAGGCAACTACAGAGGCATGAGGGAGGAGCTGGCCAGAATTGACTGGGAGATGAGCCTAGCAGGAAAGACAGTGGAACAGCAATGGCAGGAGTTTCTGGGAGTAATTTGGGAGACACAGCAAAAATTCATCTCTAGGAGGAAGAAGCATACTAAAGGGAGGACGAGGCAACCGTGGCTGACAAGGGAAGTCAGGGACAGCATAAAAGCTAAAGAGAAAACATACAATGCGGCGAAGAGCAGTGGGAAACCAGGGGATTGGGAAGCCTCCAAAGATCAACAGAGGACAACTAAAAAAGAAATAAGGAGGGAGAAGATTAAATATGAGGGTAAACTAGCCAGTAATATAAAAGAAGATTGCAAGAGTTTTTTTAGATATATAAAGGGTAAGAGAGAGGCAAAAGTGGACATTGGGCCGCTGGAAAATGATACTGGAGAAGTAGTAGTGGGGAACAAAGAAATGGCGGAGGAACTGAATAGGTACTTTGCGTCAGTCTTCACAGTGGAAGACACGAGTAACATCCCCAAAGTTCAAGAGAGTCGGGGGGCAGAGGTGAATATGGTGGCCATTACCAAGGAGAAGGTGTTAGGAAAACTGAAAGGTCTGAAGGTAGATAAATCACCTGGACCAAATGGATTACACCCCAGAGTTCTGAAGGAGATAGCTGAAGAGATAGTGGAGGCGTTAGTGGTGATCTTTCAGGAATCACTGGAGTCAGGGAAGGCTCCAGAGGACTGGAAAATCGCTAATGTAACCCCCCTGTTTAAGAAGGGAGTGAGACAAAAGACGGGAAATTACAGGCTGATTAGCCTGACCTCGGTTGTTGGTAAGATTTTAAGAGTCCGTTATTAAGGATGAGATTTCAGAATACTTGGAAGTGCATGGTAAAATTGGGCAAAGTCAGCATGGTTTCATCAAGGGGAGGTCATACCTGACAAATCTGTTAGAATTCTTTGAGGGGGTAATGAGTAGGTTAGACAAAGGAGAGCCAATGGATGGTATCTACTTGGACTTCCAGAAGGCCTTTGACAAGGTGCCGCACAGGAGGCTGCTCAGTAAGATAAGAGCCCATGGTGTTAAAGGCAAGGTACTAGCGTGGATAGAAGATTGGCTGTCTGGCAGGAGGCAGAGAGTGGGGATAAGGGGGTCCTTCTCAGGATGGCGGCTGGTGACTAGTGGAGTTCCGCAGGGGTCAGTGTTGGGACCACAACTTTTCACTTTACACATTAATGATCTAGATGAAGGAACTGAGGGCATCCTGGCTAAGTTTGCAGATGATACAAAGATAGGTGGAGGGACAGGTAGTATTGAGGAGGCGGGGAGGCTGCAGAAGGATTTGGACAGGTTAGGAGAATGGGCAAAGAAGTGGCAGATGGAATACAACATAGGGAAGTGTGAGGTCATGCACTTTGGTAGGAAGAATAGAGGCATAGACTATTTTCTAAATGGGGAGAGAATTCAGAAATCTGGAGTGTAAAGGGGCTTGGGAGTCCTAGATCAGGATTCTCTTAAGGTTAACTTGCAGGTTGAGTTGGTAGTTAGGAAGGCAAATGCAATGTTGGCATTTATTTCGATAGGACTAGAATATAAAAGCAGGGATGTGCTGCTGAGGCTTTATAAGGCTCTGGTCAGACCACATTTAGAATATTGTGAGCAATTGTGGGCCCCGTATCTCAGGAAGGATGTGCTGGCCCTGGAGAAGGTCCAGAGGAGGTTCACTAGAACGATCCCAGGAATGAAAGGCTTAACATATGAGGAATGTTTGAGGACTCTGGGTCTATACTCGATGGAGTTTAGAAGGATGAGGGGGGGATCTGATTGAAACTTACAGAATACTGAAAGGTCTGATAGAGTGGATGTGGGGAAGATGTTTCCATTAGTAGGAGTGACCAGGACCCGAGGGCACAACCTCAGAGTAAAGGGAAGACCTTTTAGATCAGAGATGAGGAGAAACTTCTTCAGCCAGAGAGTGGTGAATCTATGGAATTCATTGCCACAGAAGGCTGTGGAGGCCAGGTCATTGAGATAGACAGGTTCTTGATTGGTAAGGGGATCAAAGGTTACGGGGAGAAGGCGGGAGAATGGGGTTGAGAAACTTATCAGCCATGATTGAATGGCGAAGCAGACTCGATGGGCCGAATGGCCTAATTTCTGCTCCTATGTCTTATGGTCTTATGGATCTACGTCTAAAAGCTTTGTTTATTTTCATTTCCACACTGAGCTCCAACAATAGCTGTTTTCAGCTAGAAGCTGGATTTTAAACTAGTCAATGTACCTAAATGTGGGAAATTTTGTTTGCATCCAGAGCCACAAATGGGAAAGGATGTGATCTTTCAATGAGAAGTTTGGTTGAATGTGCCATGGCTCAACCAAATTAGCCAGTCTTCTTCCTCAGCACTGGTTAGTGGTTTACCGATGGGCGCTGCTAACTTCTCCAGTGCAGTCTGCAGTTGGCAGACACCCACTGTCAGTCTTCCTGTCATCTTCCAGAGGCTGAATCCCTCCCAGCTGCCAGGTGGTCATGGGATTCATTTATAGGAGGTCCTCGGGGTAAATTATCTTCATGGCCTCCTATAAATTACCCCAGTAACTCCCGTAAATGAACCCCTGTGTTGCTCCTGCATATCGGTGCCTCCCTCACTGGGCACCAATTCAGCAGTGAGGTCGCAATTCCTGATGCAGCAACAAATGCCATGGTGGTGCCAACAGCAAGTCCCACACATTCCCACTGCCTGACTCAGAGGATTCAGGGTCCACTAAGGATTAACTTGGCTTCAAGGCTCCCTTGAAGACTGGGTGACAATCAATCGTCAAATGTCGAGTCCCCAAGAACAGTGAGGAAGGAGATCAGGATAAAGGTCATAGAGAATAGCAACAATTCGGATAGGGAACACATAACCCAGAAGAGCACTGGGTCTTTCAATCAGAGTTGAATGGGGTACAGTGTGTGTGAGGGGGTAGTTGCATGGGGTACAGTGTGTGTGAGGGGGTAGTTGGATGGGGCACAGCATGTGTGTGATGGGGGTAGTTGCATGGGGTAGATTGTGTGTGAAGGGGCTAGCTGGTTAGGGTAGCGTGCGTCTGTGATGGGAGCAGTTGGATGGGGTACAGTGTGTGTGAGGGGGTAGTTGGATGGGGTATAGTGTGCGTGAGGAGGTAGTTGGATGGGGTACAGTGTGTGTGTGAGGGGGTAATTGGATGGGGTACAGTGTGTGTGAGGGGGTAGTTGGATGGGGCACAGTGTGTGTGAGGGGGGTAGTTGGATGGGGTACAGTGTGTGTGAGGGGATATTGGATGGGGTACAGTGTGTGTGTGAGGGGGGTATTTGGATGGGGTACAGTGTGTGTGAGGGGGGTAGTTGGATGGGGTACAGTGTGTGTGAGGGGGGTAGTTGGATGGGGTACAGTGTGTGTGAGTGGGGTAGTTGGATGGGGTAAAGTGTGTGTGAGGGGGGTAGTTGGATGGGGTACAGTGTGAGCGTGAGGGGGGTAGTTGGATGGGGTACAGTGTGTGTGTGAGGGGGGGTAGTTGGATGGGGTACAGTGTGTGTGAAGGGGTAGTTGGATGGGGTACAGTGTGTGCGTGAGGGGGGTAGTTGGATGGGGTACAGTGTGTGTGAGGGGGGTAGTTGGATGGGGTAAAGTGTGTGTGTGAGGGGGGCATTTGGATGGAATACAGTGTGTGAGGGGGGGTAGTTGAATGGGATACAGTGTGTGAGAGTGGGGTGGTTCAATGGGGTACAGTGTGTGTGTGAGGGTGGTAGTTGGATGGGGTACAGTGTGTGTGTGAGGGGGGGTAGTTGAATGGAGTACAGTGTGTGTGAGGAGGTAGTTGGATGGGGTACAGTGTGTGCTTGAGGGGTGTAGATGGATGGGGTACAGTGTGTGTGAGGGGGGTAGTTGGATGGGGTAAAGTGTGTGTGTGAGGGGGGCATTTGGATGGAATACAGTGTGTGAGGGGGGTTAGTTGAATGGGATACAGTGTGTGAGAGTGGGGTAGTTCAATGGGGTACAGTGTGTGTGAGGGTTGTAGTTGGATGGGGTACAGTGTGTGTGAGGAGGGTAGTTGGATGGGGCACAGTGTGTGTGAGGGTGTAGTTGGATGGGGTAAAGTGTGTGTGAGGGGTGTAGTTGGATGGGGTACAGTATTTGTGAGAGGGTGTAGTTGGATGGGGTACAGTGTGTGTGAGGGGGGTAGTTGGATGGGGTACAGTGTGTGTGAGGGGGGTAGTTGGATGGGGTAAAGTGTGTGTGTGAGGGGGGCATTTGGACGGAATACAGTGTGTGACAGGGGGGTAGTTGAATGGGATACAGTGTGTGAGGGTGGTAGTTGGATGGGGAACAGTGTGTGCGAGGGGGGTATTTAGATGGGGTACAGTGTGTGTGTGAGGGGTGTATTTAGATGGGGCACAGTGTGTGTGTGAGGGGGTAGTTGGATGGGGAACAGTGTGTGCGAGGGGGGTATTTAGATGGGGTACAGTGTGTGTGTGAGGGGTGTATTTAGATGGGGCACAGTGTGTGTGTGAGGGGGTAGTTGGATGGGGTACAGTGTGTATGACAGGGTGGTAGTTGGATGGGGCACAGTGTGTGTGTGAGGGGGTAGTTGGATGGGGTACAGTGTGTATGACAGGGTGGTAGTTGGATGGGGTATAGTGTGTGTGAAGGGGGTAGTTGGATGGGGCATAGTGTGTGTGAGGGGGGTAATTGGATGGGGTACAGTGTGTGTGTGAGGGGGTAGTTGGATGGGGTACAGTGTGAGTGAGTGGGGTAGTTGGATGGGGCAAAGTGTGTGTGTCAGGGGGCTAGTTGGATGGGGCACAGTGTGTGTGAGAGGGGGTAGTTGAATGGGGTACAGTGTATTGAGAGGGGGGGGTTGTAGGATGGGGAACAGTGTGTGTGTGAGGCGGGTAGTTGGATGGGGTACAGTGTGTGTGTGTGAGGGGGGTAGTTGGATGGGGTACAGTGTGTGTGTGTGAGGGGTGTAGTTGGATGGGGTACAGTGTGTGTCAGGGGGTAGTTGGATGGGATACAGTGTGTGTGAGGGGGTAGTTGGATGCGGTACAGTGTGTGTGAGTGGGGTAGTTAGATGGGGTACAGTGTGTGTGAGGGGGGTAGATGGATGGGGTACAGTGAGTGTGTGAGGGGGGGTAGTTGGATGGGGTACCGTGTGTGTGAGGGGGGTAGATGGATGGGGTAAAGTGTGTGTGTGAGTGGGGCATTTGGATGGAATACAGTGTGTGAGGCGGGGTAGTTGAATGGGATACAGTGTGTGAGAGTGGGGTAGATCAATGGGGTACAGTGTGTGTGTGAGGGTGGTAGTTGGATGGGGTACAGTGTGTGTGAGGGGGGTAGTTGGATGGGGTACAGTGTGTGTGAGGGGGTAGTTGGATGGGGTACAGTGTGTGTGAGGGGGTAGTTGGATGGGGTACAGTGTGTGTGAGGGGGGCAGTTGGATGGGGTAAAGTGTGTGTGTGATGGGGGCATTTGGATGGAATACAGTGTGTGAGAGGGGGGTAGTTGAATGGGATACAGTGTGTGAGAGTTGGGTAGTTCAATGGGGTACAGTGTGTGTGAGGGGGTAGTTGGATGGGGTACAGTGTGTGTGAGGGGGTAGTTGGATGGGGCACAGTGTTTGTGAGGGGGGTAGTTGGATGGGGTACAGTATTTGTGATGGGGTGCAATTGCATGGAATACAGTGTGTGAGAGGGGGGTAGTTGAATGGGATACAGTGTGTGAGAGTTGGGGTAGTTCAATGGGGTACAGAGTGTGTGTGAGGGTGGTAGTTGGATGGGGTGGAGTGTGTGCGAGGTGGGTATTTAGATGGTGTACAGTGTGTGTGTGAGGGGTGTATTTAGATGGGGAACAGTGTATGTGTGAGGCGCGTAGTCGGATGGGGTACAGTGTGTAAGAGGGTAGTTGTATGCGGTACAGTGTGTGTGTGAGGTGGGTAGATGGATGGGGAACAGTATGTGTGAAGGGGGTAGATGGATGGGGTATAGTGTGTGTGAGGAGGGTAGTTGGATGGGGAACAGTGCGTGTGTGAGGGGGTAGTTGAATGGGGTACAGCGTGTGTGAGGGGGTAGTTGGATGGGGTACAGTGTGTGTGTGAGGGGGTAGTTGGATGGGGCACAGTGTATGTGTGAGGGGGGTAGTTGGATGGGGTACAGTGTGTGTCGGACGGAGGTAGTTGGATGGGGTACAGTGTGTGTGAGGGGGGTAATTGAATGGGGTACAGTGTGTGTGAGAGGGGGGTAGTTGGATGGGGTACAGTATGTGTGAAGGGGGTAGATGGATGGGGTACAGTGTGTGTGAGGAGGGTAGTTGGATGGGGTACAGTGTGTTTGATGGGGGTAGTTGGATGGGGCACAGTGTGTGTGTGAGGGGGGGTAGTTGGATAGGGCACAGTGTGTGTGAGGGGGGTAGTTGGATGGGGCACAGTGTGTATGTGAGGGGAGTAGTTGGATGGGGTACAGTGTGTGTGTGAGGGGGGTAGTAGGAAGGGGTACAGTGTGTATGAGAGGGTGGTAGTTGGCTGGGGTACAGTGTGTGTGAGGGGGTAGTTAGATGGGGCATAGTGTGTGTGAGGGGGTAGTTGGATGGGGTACAGTGTGTGTGAGTGGGGTAGTTGGATGGGGCAAAGTGTGTGTGTCAGGGGGCTAGTTGGATGGGGCACAGTTTGTGTGAGAGGGGGTAGTTGAATGGGGTACAGTGTTTTGAGAGGGGGGGGGTTGTAGGATGGGGAACAGTGTGTGTGTGAGGCGGGTAGTTGGATGGGGTACAGTGTGTGTGTGTGAGGGGGTAGTTGGATGGGGTACAGTGTGTGTCAGGGGGTAGTTGGATGGGATACAGTGTGTGTGAGGGGGTAGTTGGATGCGGTACAGTGTGTGTGAGTGGGGTAGTTAGATGGGGTACAGTGTGTGTGAGGGGGGTAGTTGGATGGGGTACAGTGTGTGTGTGAGGCGGGTAGATGGATGGGGTGCAGTGTGTGTGAGGGGGGTAGTAGGATGGGGTACAGTGTGTGTGTGAGGGGGTAGTTGGATGGGGTACAGTGTGTGTGTGAGGGGGTAGTTGGATGGGGTACAGTGTCTGTCTGAGGGCGGGTAGTTGGATCGGGTACAGTGTGAGTGCGACGGTGGATAGTTGGATGGGGTACAGTGTGAGTGTGAGGGGGTAATTGGATGGCTTACATTGTGTGTGAGGGGGGTAGTTGGATGGGGTACAGTGTGAGTGTGAGGGGGGTAGTTGGATGGGGTAAAGGGTCTGTGTGAGAGGGTTTTTAGATGGGGCATAGTGCGTGTGTGAGGGGGGTTGTAGGATGGGGAACAGTGTGTGTGAGGGGGGTAGTTGGATGGGGTACAGTGTGTGTGTGTGAGGGGTGTAGTTGGATGGGGTACAGTGTGTGTGAGGGGGTAGTTGGATGGGGTACAGTGTGTGCGTGAGGGGGGTAGTTGGATGGGGTACAGTGTGTGTGTGAGGGGGGCATTTGGATGGAATACAGTGTGTGGGGGGGTAGTTGAATGGGATACAGTGTGTGAGAGTGGGGTAGTTCAATGGGGTACAGTATGTGTGTGAGGGTGGTAGTTGTATGGGGTACAGTGTGTGTGAGGGGGGTAGTTGGATGGGGTACAGTGTGTGTGAGGGGGTAGTTGGATGGGGTACGGTGTGTGTGAGGGAGGGAGTTGGATGGGGTAAAGTGTGGGTGTGATGGGGGCATTTGGATGGAATACAGTGTGTGAGAGGGGGGTAATTGAATGGGATACAGTGTGTGAGAGTTGGGTGGTTCAATGGGGTACTGTGTGTGTGAGGGTGTAGTTGGATGGGGTACAGTGTGTGTGAGGGGATAGTTGGATGGGGTGCAGTATTTGTGATGGGGTAGTTGGATGGGGTACAGTGTGTGCGGGGGGGGTATTTAGATGGGGTACAGTGTGTGTGTGAGGTGGGTAGATGGATGGGGAACAGTGTGTGTGTGACGGGGTAGTTGAATGGTGTACAGCGTGTGTGTGAGGGGGTAGTTGGATGGGGTACAGTGTGTTTGGGGGGGGTAGTTGGATGGGGTACAGTGTGTGTGAGGGGGTAGTTGGATGGGGTACAGTGTGTGCGTGAGGGGGGTAGTTGGATGGGGTACAGTGTGTGTGAGGGGGGTAGTTGAATGGGATACAGTGTGTGAGAGTTGGGTGGTTCAATGGGGTACAGTATGTTTGTGATGGTGGTAGTTGGATGGGGTACAGTGTGTGTGTGAGGCGCGTAGTTGGATGGGGTACAGTGTGTGTGAGGGGGGTAATTGGATGGGGTACAGTGTGTGTGAGAGGGGGGTAGTTGGATGGGGTACAATGTGTGTGTGAGTGGGGTAGTTGGATGGGGCATAGTGTGTGTGTGGGGAGTAGTTGAATGGGGTAGAGTGTGTGTGTGGGGTAGTTGGATGGGGTACCGTGTGTGTGAGGGGGGTAGTTGGATGGGGTATAGTGTGTGAGGGGGTTAGTTGGATGGGGTATAGTGTGTGTGAGGGGAGTAGTTGAAGGGGGTACAATGTGTGTGTGAGGTGGTTAGTTGGATGGGGTAAAGTGTGTGTACGAGGGGGGCATTTGGATGGAATACAGTGTGTGAGAGGGGGGTAGTTGAATGGGATACAGTGTGTGAGAGTGGGGTAGTTCAATGGGGTACAGTGTGTTTGAGGGGGTAGTTGGATGGGGTACAGTGTGTGAGAGGGTGTAGTTGGATGGGGTAAAGTGTGTTTGAGGGGAGTAGTGCGATGGGGCACAGTGTGTTTGAGGGGGGTATTTGGAAGGGGTACAGTATTTGTGAGGGGGTGTAGTTGGATGGGGTATAGTGTGTGAGAGGGGGTAGTTGGATGGGGTAAAGTGTGTGTGAGGGGCTAGTTGGATGGGGTACAGTGTGTGTGAGGGGTTAGTTGGATGGGTTACAGTGTGTGTGAGGGGGGTAGTTGGATGGGTTATAGTGCGTGTGAGGGGGGTAGTTGGATGGGGTATAGTGTGTGTGAGGGCGATAGTTGGATGGGTCAAAGTGTGTGTGAGGGGAGTAGTTGAATGGGGTACAGTGTGTTTGAGGGGGGTAGTTGGATGGGGTACAGTGTGTGTGAGGGGGGTAGTTGGATGGGGTACAGTGTGTGTGAGGGGGTAGTTGGATGGGGTAGAGTGTATGTGTGGGGTAGTTGGATGGGGTACCGTGTGTGTGAGGGGGGTAGTTGGATGGGGTATAGTGTGTGTGAGGGGAGTAGTTGAATGGGGTACAATGTGTGTGTGAGGTGGTTAGTTGGATGGGGTAAAGTGTGTGTACGAGGGGGGCATTTGGATGGAATACAGTGTGTGAGAGGGGGGTAGTTGAATGGGATACAGTGTGTGAGAGTGAGGTAGTTCAATGGGGTACAGTGTGTTTGAGGGGGTAGTTGGATGGGGTACAGTGTGTGAGAGGGGGTAGTTGGAAGGGGTAAAGTGTGTTTGAGGGGAGTAGTGCGATGGGGCACAGTGTGTGTGAGGGGGTAGTTGGATGGGGTAAAGTGTGTTTGAGGGGAGTAGTGCGATGGGGCACAGTGTGTTTGAGGGGGGTATTTGGATGGGGTACAGTATTTGTGAGGGGGTGTAGTTGGATGGGTTATAGTGTGTGTGAGGGGGTAGTTGGATGGGGTAAAGTGTGTGTTTGAGGGGGGCATTTGGATGGAATACAGTGTGTGCGAGTGGGGTAGTTGAATGGGATACAGTGTGAGTGAGGGGGGTAGTTGGATGGGGTACAGTGTGTGTGAGGGGGGTGCTTGGATGGGGTATAGTGTGTGTGAGGGTGTAATTGGATGGGGTACAGTGTGTGTGAGGGGCTAGTTGGATGGGGTACAGTGTGTGTGTGAGGGGTGTAGTTGGATGGGTTACAGTGTGTGTGAGGGGGGTAGTTGGATGGGTTATAGTGCGTGTGAGGGGGGTATTTGGATGGGGTACAGTGTGTGTGAGGGGTGTAGTTGGTTGGGGTACAGTGTGTGTGAGGGGGGTAGTTGGATGGGGTACAGTGTGTGTGACGGGGTAGTTGGATGGGGCACAGTGTGTGTGAGGGGGTAGTTGGATGGGGTAGAGTGTGTGTGTGGGGTAGTTGGATGGGGTACCGTGTGTGTGAGGGGGGTAGTTGGATGGGGTATAGTGTGTGAGGGGGTTAGTTGGATGGGGTATAGTGTGTGTGAGGGGAGTAGTTGAATGGGGTACAATGTGTGTGTGAGGGGGGTAGTTGGAAGTGCTACAGTGTGTGTGAGAGGGGTAGTTGGATGGGGTAGAGTGTGTGTGAGTGGGGTAGTTGAATGGGGTACAGTGTGTGTGTGAGGGGGGTAATTGGATGGGGTACAGTGTGTGTGAGGGGGGTAGTTGAATGGGGTACAGTGTGTGTGTGAGGGGGGTAGTTGGATGGGGTACAGTGTGATTGTGAGGGGGTATTTGGATGGGTTACAGTGTGTGTGGGGGGGCGGGGGTAGATGGATGGTGTACAGTGTGTGTGAGGGGTTGTTGGATGGGGTACAGTGTGTGTGTGAGGGGTTGTTGGATGGGGTACAGTGTGTGTGCGGGCAGGTTGTTGGATGGGGTACAGTGTGTGTGAGGGGTTGTTGGATGGGGTACAGTGTGTGTGTGAGGGGTTGTTGGATGGGGTACAGTGTGTGTGCGGGCAGGTTGTTGGATGGGGTACAGTGTGTGTGTGAGGGCGGGTAGTTGGATGGAGTACAGTGTGTGTGAGTGGGGTAGTTCGATGGGGCATAGTGTGTGTGTGAGGGGGGGAGTTGTATGGGGTACAGTGTGTGTGTGAGGGGGGGGTAGTTATATGCCGTACAGTGTGTGTGAGGGGTAGTTGGATGGGGTACAGTGTGTGTGTGAGGGCGGGTAGTTGGATGGAGTACAGTGTGTGTGAGGGGGGTAGTTGGATGGGTTATAGTGTGTGTGAGGGGAGTAGTTGGATGGGGTACAGTGTGTGTGAGGGGGGTAGTTGGATGGGTTATAGTGTGTGTGAGGGGAGTAGTTGGATGGGGTACAGTGTGTGTGAGGGGGGTAGTTGGATGGGGTTTAGTGTGTGTAAGGGGGTAGTTGGATGGGGTACAGTGTGTATGAGGGGATAGTTGGATTGGATACAGTGTGTGTGAGGGGGGTAGCTGGATGGGGTACAATGTGTGTGAGGGGGTAGTTGGATGGGGTACAGTGTGTGTGGGGGGTAGTGGGGTGGGGTACCCTGTGTGTGAGGGGGGTAGTTGGATGGGGTACAGTGTGTGTGAGGGGGTTAGTTGGATGGGGTACCGTGTGTGTGTGAGGGGGGGTAGTTGGATGTGCTACAGTGTGTATGAGGGGGGTAGTTGGATGGGGTATAGTGTGTGTGAGGGGGTAGTTGGATGGGGTACAATGTGTTTGATTTGGGTAGTTGGATGGGGCACAGTGTGTGTATGAGGGGGGGGGGTATTGGATGAGGCACAGTGTGTATGTGAGGGGGGTTTGTAGGATGGGGAACAGTGTGTGTGTGAGGCGTGTAGTTGGATGGGGTACAGTGTGTGTGTGTGAGGGGGGTAGTTGGATGGGGGTACAGTGTGTGTCAGGGGGTAGTTGGATGGGATACAGTGTGTGTGAGGGGGTAGGAGGATGCGGTACAGTGTGAGTGAGTGGGGTCGTTAGATGGGGTACAGTGTGTGTGAGGGAGGTAGTTGGATGGGGTACAGTGTGTGTGTGAGGGGGGGTAGTTGGATGGGAAACAGTGTGTGTGTGAGGGGGGTAGTTGGATGGGGTACAGTGTGTGTAAGGGGGTAGTTGGATGGGGTACAGTGTGTGTGGGGGGTAGTTGGGTGGGGTACCCTGTGTGTGAGGGGGGTAGTTGGATGGGGTACAGTGTGTGTGAGGGGGTTTATTTGGATGGGGTACCGTGTGTGTGTGAGGGGGGTAGTTGGATGTGCTACAGTGTGTATGAGGGGGGTAGTTGGATGGGGTATAGTGTGTGTGAGGGGGTAGTTTGATGGGGTACAATGTGTTTGATTTGGGTAGTTGGATGGGGCACAGTGTGTGTGTGAGGGGGGGGTATTGGATGGGGCACAGTGTGTATGTGAGGGGGGGTTGTAGGATGGGGAACAGTGTGTGTGTGAGGCGTGTAGTTGGATGGGGTACAGTGTGTGTGTGTGAGGGGGGTAGTTGGATGGGGGTACAGTGTGTGTGTGGGAGGGGTGTAGTTGGATGGGGTACAGTGTGTGTCAGGGGGTAGTTGGATGGGATACAGTGTGTGTGAGGGGGTAGGAGGATGCGGTACAGTGTGAGTGAATGGGGTCGTTAGATGGGGTACAGTGTGTGTGAGGGAGGTAGTTGGATGGGGTACAGTGTGTGTGTGAGGGGGGGTAGTTGGATGGGAAACAGTGTGTGTGTGAGGGGGATAGTAGGATGGGGTACAGTGTGTTTGTGAGGGGGTAGTTAGATGGGGTACAGTGTGTGTGTGAGGGGGTAGTTGGATGGGGTACAGTGTGTATGTGAGGGGGGTAGTTGGATGGAGTACAGTGTGTGTGTGAGGGGGTAGTTGGATGGGGTACAGTGTGTGTGTGAGGGGGTAGTTGGATGGGGTAAAGTGTGAGTGTGAGGGGGTAGTTGGATGGGTTACAGTGTGTGTGAGTGGGGTAGTTGGATGGGGTACAGTGTGTGTGTGTGAGGGGGTTAGATGGATGGGGTACAGTGTGTGTGTGAAGGGGGTAGTTGGATGGGGTACAGTGTGTGCATGAGGGGGGTAGTTGGATGGGGTACAGTGTGTTTGAGGGGGGTAGATGGATGGGGTACAGTGTGTGTGTTAGGTGGTTGTTGGATGGGTTACAGTGTGTGTGAGCGGGGGTAGATTGATGGGGTACGGTGTGTGTTTGAGGGGTTGTTGGATGAGGCACAGTGTGTGTGATTGGAGTGTGTCAGGGGGTAGTTGGATGGGATAGAGTGTGTGTGAGGGGTTAGGTGGATGCGGTACTGTGTGAGTGAGTGGGGTAGTTAGATGGGCCACAGTGTGTGTGAGGGGGTAGTTGGATGGGGTAGAGTGTATGTGTGGGGTAGTTGGATGGGGTACCGTGTGTGTGAGGGGGGTAGTTGGATGGGGTATAGTGTGTGTGAGGGGAGTAGTTGAATGGGATACAATGTGTGTGTGAGGTGGTTAGTTGGATGGGGTAAAGTGTGTGTACGAGGGGGGCATTTGGATGGAATACAGTGTGTGAGAGGGGGGTAGTTGAATGGGATACAGTGTGTGAGAGTGAGGTAGTTCAATGGGGTACAGTGTGTTTGAGGGGGTAGTTGGATGGGGTACAGTGTGTGAGAGGGGGTAGTTGGAAGGGGTAAAGTCTGTTTGAGGGGAGTAGTGCGATGGGGCACAGTGTGTGTGAGGGGGTAGTTGGATGGGGTAAAGTGTGTTTGAGGGGAGTAGTGCGATGGGGCACAGTGTGTTTGAGGGGGGTATTTGGATGGGGTACAGTATTTGTGAGGGGGTGTAGTTGGATGGGTTATAGTGTGCGTGAGGGGGTAGTTGGATGGGGTAAAGTGTGTGTTTGAGGGGGGCATTTGGATGGAATACAGTGTGTGCGAGTGGGGTAGTTGAATGGGATACAGTGTGAGTGAGGGGGGTAGTTGGATGGGGTACAGTGTGTGTGAGGGGGGTGCTTGGATGGGGTATAGTGTGTGTGAGGGTGTAATTGGATGGGGTACAGTGTGTGTGAGGGGCTAGTTGGATGGGGTACAGTGTGTGTGTGAGGGGAGTAGTTGAATGGGGTACAGTGTGTGTGTGAGGGGTGTAGTTGGATGGGTTACAGTGTGTGTGAGGGGGGTAGTTGGATGGGTTACAGTGTGTGTGAGGGGGGTAGTTGGATGGGTTATAGTGCGTGTGAGGGGGGTATTTGGATGGGGTACAGTGTGTGTGAGGGGTGTAGTTGGTTGGGGTACAGTGTGTGTGAGGGGGTAGTTGGATGGGGTACGGTGTGTGTGAGGGGGTAGTTGGATGGGGTACAGTGTGTGTGAGGGGGGTAGTTGGATGGGGCACAGTGTGTGTGAGGGGGTAGTTGGATGGGGTAGAGTGTGTGTGTGGGGTAGTTGGATGGGGTACCGTGTGTGTGAGGGGGGGTAGTTGGATGGGGTATAGTGTGTGAGGGGGTTAGTTGGATGGGGTATAGTGTGTGTGAGGGGAGTAGTTGAATGGGGTACAATGTGTGTGTGAGGGGGGTAGTTGGAAGTGCTACAGTGTGTGTGAGAGGGGTAGTTGGATGGGGTAGAGTGTGTGTGAGTGGGGTAGTTGAATGGGGTACAGTGTGTGTGTGAGGGGGGTAATTGGATGGGGTACAGTGTGTGTGAGGGGGGTAGTTGAATGGGGTACAGTGTGTGTGTGAGGGGGGTAGTTGGATGGGGTACAGTGTGATTGTGAGGGGGTATTTGGATGGGTTACAGTGTGTGTGGGGGGGCGGGGGTAGATGGATGGTGTACAGTGTGTGTGTGAGGGGTTGTTGGATGGGGTACAGTGTGTGTGCGGGCAGGTTGTTGGATGGGGTACAGTGTGTGTGTGAGGGCGGGTAGTTGGATGGAGTACAGTGTGTGTGAGTGGGGTAGTTCGATGGGGCATAGTGTGTGTGTGAGGGGGGGTAGTTATATGCCGTACAGTGTGTGTGAGGGGGGTAGTTGGATGGGGTACAGTGTGTGTGTGAGGGGGGTAGTTGGATGGGGTACAGTGTGTGTGAGGGGTTAGTTGTATGGGGTACAGTGTGTGTGTGAGGGGGGGTAGTTATATGCCGTACAGTGTGTGTGAGGGGGTAGTTGGATGGGGTACAGTGTGTGTGTGAGGGGGGTAGTTGGATGGGGTACAGTGTGTGTGAGGGGTTAGTTGTATGGGGTACAGTGTGTGTGAGGGGCTAGTTGTATGGGGTACAGTGTGTGTGAGGGGGGTAGTTGGATGGGTTATAGTGTGTGTGAGGGGAGTAGTTGGATGGGGTACAGTGTGTGTGAGGGGGGTAGTTGGATGGGGTTTAGTGTGTGTAAGGGGGTAGTTGGATGGGGTACAGTGTGTATGAGGGGGTAGTTGGATTGGATACAGTGTGTGTGAGGGGGGTAGCTGGATGGGGTACAATGTGTGTGAGGGGGTAGTTGGATGGGGTACAGTGTGTGTGGGGGGTAGTTGGGTGGGGTACCCTGTGTGTGAGGGGGGTAGTTGGATGGGGTACAGTGTGTGTGAGGGGGTTAGTTGGATGGGGTACCGTGTGTGTGTGAGGGGGGTAGTTGGATGTGCTACAGTGTGTATGAGGGGGGTAGTTGGATGGGGTATAGTGTGTGTGAGGGGGTAGTTGGATGGGGTACAATGTGTTTGATTTGGGTAGTTGGATGGGGCACAGTGTGTGTATGAGGGGGGGGGGGTATTGGATGAGGCACAGTGTGTATGTGAGGGGGGTTTGTAGGATGGGGAACAGTGTGTGTGTGAGGCGTGTAGTTGGATGGGGTACAGTGTGTGTGTGTGAGGGGGGTAGTTGGATGGGGGTACAGTGTGTGTGTGGGAGGGGTGTAGTTGGATGGGGTACAGTGTGTGTCAGGGGGTAGTTGGATGGGATACAGTGTGTGTGAGGGGGTAGGAGGATGCGGTACAGTGTGAGTGAGTGGGGTCGTTAGATGGGGTACAGTGTGTGTGAGGGAGGTAGTTGGATGGGGTACAGTGTGTGTGTGAGGGGGGTAGTTGGATGGGGTACAGTGTGTGTAAGGGGGTAGTTGGATGGGGTACAGTGTGTGTGGGGGGTAGTTGGGTGGGGTACCCTGTGTGTGAGGGGGGTAGTTGGATGGGGTACAGTGTGTGTGAGGGGGTTTATTTGGATGGGGTACCGTGTGTGTGTGAGGGGGGTAGTTGGATGTGCTACAGTGTGTATGAGGGGGGTAGTTGGATGGGGTATAGTGTGTGTGAGGGGGTAGTTTGATGGGGTACAATGTGTTTGATTTGGGTAGTTGGATGGGGCACAGTGTGTGTGTGAGGGGGGGGGTATTGGATGGGGCACAGTGTGTATGTGAGGGGGGGTTGTAGGATGGGGAACAGTGTGTGTGTGAGGCGTGTAGTTGGATGGGGTACAGTGTGTGTGTGTGAGGGGGGTAGTTGGATGGGGGTACAGTGTGTGTGTGGGAGGGGTGTAGTTGGATGGGGTACAGTGTGTGTCAGGGGGTAATTGGATGGGATACAGTGTGTGTGAGGGGGTAGGAGGATGCGGTACAGTGTGAGTGAGTGGGGTCGTTAGATGGGGTACAGTGTGTGTGAGGGAGGTAGTTGGATGGGGTACAGTGTGTGTGTGAGGGGGGGTAGTTGGATGGGAAACAGTGTGTGTGTGAGGGGGATAGTAGGATGGGGTACAGTGTGTTTGTGAGGGGGTAGTTAGATGGGGTACAGTGTGTGTGTGAGGGGGTAGTTGGATGGGGTACAGTGTGTATGTGAGGGGGGTAGTTGGATGGAGTACAGTGTGTGTGTGAGGGGGTAGTTGGATGGGGTACAGTGTGTGTGTGAGGGGGTAGTTGGATGGGGTAAAGTGTGAGTGTGAGGGGGTAGTTGGATGGGTTACAGTGTGTGTGAGGGGGGTAGTTGGATGGAGTACAGTGTGTGTGTGAGGGGGTTAGATGGATGGGGTACAGTGTGTGTGTGAAGGGGGTAGTTGGATGGGGTACAGTGTGTTTGAGGGGGGTAGATGGATGGGGTACAGTGTGTGTGTTAGGTGGTTGTTGGATGGGTTACAGTGTGTGTGAGGGGGGGTAGATTGATGGGGTACGGTGTGTGTTTGAGGGGTTGTTGGATGAGGCACAGTGTGTGTGATTGGAGTGTGTCAGGGGGTAGTTGGATGGGATAGAGTGTGTGTGAGGGGTTAGGTGGATGCGGTACTGTGTGAGTGAGTGGGGTAGTTAGATGGGGTACAGTGTGTGTGAGGGAGGTAGTTGGATGGGGTACAGTGTGTGTGTGAGGGGGGGTAGTTGGATGGGGAACAGTGTGTGTGTGAGGGGGGTAGTTGGATGGGGTGCAGTGTGTGTGAGGGGGGTAGTAGGATGGGGTACAGTGTGTTTGTGAGGGGGTAGTTGGATGGTGTACAGTGTGTGTGTGAGGGGGTAGTTGGATGGGGTACAATGTGTTTGATTTGGGTAGTTGGATGGGGCACAGTGTGTGTGTGAGGGGGGGGTATTGGATGGGGCACAGTGTGTATGTGAGGGGGTAGTTGGATGGGGTAAAGTGTGTGTGTGAGGGGGTAGTTGGATGGGGTACAGTGTGTGTGTGAGGGGGGTAATTGGAAGGGATACAGTGTGTATGAGAGGGTGGTAGTTGGATGGGGTACAGTGTGTGTGTGAAGGGGGTAGTTGGATGGGGCATAGTGTGTGTGAGGGGGGTAATTGGATGGGGTACAGTGTGTGTGTGAGTGGGTAGTTGGATGGGGTACAGTGTGAGTGAGTCGGGTAGTTGGATGGGGCAAAGTGTGGGTGTCAGGGGGCTAGTTGGATGGGGCACAGTGTGTGTGAGAGGGGGTAGTTGAATGGGGTACAGTGTTTTGAGAGGGGGGTTTGTAGGATGGGGAACAGTGTGTGTGTGAGGGGGGTAGTTGGATGGGGGTACAGTGTGTGTGTGTGAGGGGGGTAGTTGGATGGGGTACAGTGTGTGTCAGGGGGTAGTTGGATGGGATACAGTGTGTGTGAGGGGGTAGGTGGATGCGGTACAGTGTGAGTGAGTGGGGTAGTTAGATGGGGTACAGTGTGTGTGAGGGAGGTAGTTGGATGGGGAACAGTGTGTGTGTGAGGGGGGTAGTTGGATGGGGTACAGTGTGTGTGTGAGGGGGTTAGTTGGATGGGGTGCAGTGTGTGTGAGGGGGGTAGTAGGATGGGGTACAGTGTGTTTGTGAGGGGGTAGTTAGATGGGGTACAGTGTGTGTGTGAGGGGGTAGTTGGATGGGGTACAGTGTGTGTGTGAGGGTGTAGTTGGATGGGGTACAGTGTGTGTGTGAGGGGGTAGTTGGATGGGGTATAGTGTGTGTGTGAGGGGGTAGTTGGATGGGGTAAAGTGTGAGTGTGAGGGGGTAGTTGGATGGGTTACAGTGTGTGTGAGTGGGGTAGTTGGATGGGGTACAGTGTGTGTGTGTGAGGGGGTTAGATGGATGGGGTACAGTGTGTGTGTGAAGGGGGTAGTTGGATGGGGTACAGTGTGTGCATGAGGGGGGTAGTTGGATGGGGTACAGTGTGTTTGAGTGGGGTAGATGGATGGGGTACAGTGTGTGTGTTAGGTGGTTGTTGGATGGGGTACAGTGTGTGTGAGGGGGTGTAGTTGGATGGGGCACAGTGTGTGTGTGAGGGGGGGGTATTGGATGGGGCACAGTGTGTATGTGAGGGGGGTAGTTGGATGGGGTAAAGTGTGTGTGTGAGGGGGTAGTTGGATGGGGTACAGTGTGTGTGTGAGGGGGGTAATTGGAAGGGATACAGTGTGTATGAGAGGGTGGTAGTGGGATGGGGTACAGTGTGTGTGTGAAGGGGGTAGTTGGATGGGGCATAGTGTGTGTGAGGGGGGTAATTGGATGGGGTACAGTGTGTGTGTGAGTGGGTAGTTGGATGGGGTACAGTGTGAGTGAGTCGGGTAGTTGGATGGGGCAAAGTGTGGGTGTCAGGGGGCTAGTTGGATGGGGCACAGTGTGTGTGAGAGGGGGTAGTTGAATGGGGTACAGTGTTTTGAGAGGGGGGTTTGTAGGATGGGGAACAGTGTGTGTGTGAGGCGTGTAGTTGGATGGGGTACAGTGTGTGTGTGTGAGGGGGGTAGTTGGATGGGGTACAGTGTGTGTGTGGGAGGGGTGTAGTTGGATGGGGTACAGTGTGTGTCAGGGGGTAGTTGGATGGGATACAGTGTGTGTGAGGGGGTAGGTGGATGCGGTACAGTGTGAGTGAGTGGGGTAGTTAGATGGGGTACAGTGTGTGTGAGGGAGGTAGTTGGATGGGGAACAGTGTGTGTGTGAGGGGGGTAGTTGGATGGGGTACAGTGTGTGTGTGAGGGGGTTAGTTGGATGGGGTGCAGTGTGTGTGAGGGGGGTAGTAGGATGGGGTACAGTGTGTTTGTGAGGGGGTAGTTAGATGGGGTACAGTGTGTGTGTGAAGGGGTAGTTGGATGGGGTACAGTGTGTGTGTGAGGGGGTAGTTGGATGGGGTACAGTATGTGTGTGAGGGGGTAGTTGGATGGGGTACAGTGTGTGTGTGAGGGGGTAGTTGGATGGGGTAAAGTGTGAGTGTGAGGGGGTAGTTGGATGGGGTACAGTGTGTGTGAGTGGGGTAGTTGGATGGGATACAGTGTGTGTGTGTGAGGGGGTTAGATGGATGGGGATAGTGTGTGTGTGAGGGGGTGTAGTTGGATGGGGTACAGTGTGAGTGTGAGGGAGTAGTTGGATGGGTTACAGTGTGTGTGGGGGGGGGTAGATTGATGGGGTACGGTGTGTGTGTGAGGGGTTGTTGGATGAGGCACAGTGTGTGTGAGGGCGGGTAATTGGATCGGGTACAGTGTGAGTGCGACGGTGGATAGTTGCATGGGGTACAGTGTGAGTGAGTGGGGTAGTTGGATGGGGCAAAGTGTGTGTGTCAGGGGGCTAGTTGGATGGGGCACAGTGTGTGTGAGAGGGGGTAGTTGAATGGGGTACAGTGTATTGAGAGGGGGGGTTGTAGGATGGGGAACTGTGTGTGTGTGAGGCGGGTAGTTGGATGGGGTACAGTGTGTGTGTGTGAGGGGGGGAGTTGGATGGGGTACAGTGTGTGTGTGGGAGGGGTGTAGTTGGATGGGGTACAGTGTGTGTCAGGGGGTAGTTGGATGGGATAGAGTGTGTGTGAGGGGGTAGGTGGATGCGGTACAGTGTGTGCGTGAGGGGGGTAGTTGGATGGGGTACAGTGTGTTTGTGAGGGGGTAGTTAGATGGGGTACAGTATGTGTGTGAGGGGGTAGTTGGATGGGGTACAGTGTGTGTGTGAGGGGGTAGTTGGATGGGGTACAGTGTGTGTGTGAGGTGGTAGTTGGATGGGGTACAGTGTGAGTGTGAGGGGGTAGTTGGATGGGGTACAGTGTGTGGGTCAGGGGGTAGTTGGATGGGGTAAAGTGTGAGTGTGAGGGGGTAGTTGGATGGGTTACAGTGTGTGTGAGTGGGGTAGTTGGATGGGTTACAGTGTGTGTGAGTGGGGTAGTTGGATGGGGTACAGTGTGTGTGTGTGAGGGGGTTAGATGGATGGGGTACAGTGTGTGTGTGAAGGGGGTAGTTGGATGGGGTACAGTGTGTGCATGAGGGGGGTAGTTGGATGGTGTACAGTGTGTTTGAGGGGGGTAGATGGATGGGGTACAGTGTGTGTGTTAGGTGGTTGTTGGATGGGGCACAGTGTGTGTGAGGGGTGTAGTTGGATGGGGTACAGTGTGTGTGTGGGGGTGTAGTTGGATGGGGTACAATGTGAGTGTGAGGGAGTAGTTGGATGGGTTACAGTGTGTGTGAGGGGGGGTAGATTGATGGGGTACGGTGTGTGTGTGAGGGGTTGTTGGATGAGGCACAGTGTGTGTGAGGGCGGGTAATTGGATCGGGTACAGTGTTAGTGCGACGGTGGATAGTTGCATGGGGTACAGTGTGAGTGTGAGGGGGTAGTTGGATGGGTTACAGTGTGTGTGAGTTGGGTAGTTGGATGGGGTACAGTGTGAGTGTGAGGGGGGTAGTTGGATGGGGTAAAGTGTCTGTTTGAGAGGGTATTTAGATGGGGCATAGCGCGTGTGTGAGGGTGGTTAGTTGGATGGGGTACAGTGTGTGTGTGTGGGGGGTAGTTGGATGGGGTACAGTGTGTGTTTGAGGGGGTGTAGTTGGATGGGGTACAGTGTGTGTGAGGGGGTAGTTGGATGGGGTACAGTGTGTGCGTGAGGGGGGTAGTTGGATGGGGTACAGTGTGTGTGAGGGGGGTAGTTGGATGGGGTACAGTGTGTGTGAGGGGGTAGTTGGATGGGGTGCAGTGTGTGTGAGGGCGTAGTTGGATGGGTTACAGTGTGTGTGTGAGGGGGGTAGTTGGAAGGTGTACAGTGTGTATGAGAGGGTGGTATTTGGATGGGGTACAGTGTGTGTGTGAAGGGGGTAGTTGGATGGGGCATAGTGTGTGTGAGGGGGGTAATTGGATGGGGTACAGTGTGTGTGTGAGGGGGTAGTTGGATGGGGTACAGTGTGAGTGAGTGGGGTAGTTGGATGGGGCAAAGTGTGTGTGTCAGGGGGCTAGTTGGATGGGGCACAGTGTGTGTGAGAGGGGGTAGTTGAATGGGGTACAGTGTATTGAGAGGGGGGGTTGTAGGATGGGGAACAGTGTGTGTGTGAGGCGGGTAGTTGGATGGGGTACAGTGTGTGTGTGAGGGGGGTAGTTGGATGGGGCACAGTGTGTGTGTGGGAGGGGTGTAGTTGGATGGGGTACAGTGTGTGTCAGGGGGTAGTTGGATGGGATAGAGTGTGTGTGAGGGGGTAGGTGGATGCGGTACAGTGTGAGTGAGTGGGGTAGTTAGATGGGGTACAGTGTGTGTGAGGGAGGTAGTTGGATGGGGTACAGTGTGTGTGTGAGGGGGGGTAGTTGGATGGGGAACAGTGTGTGTGTGAGGGGGGAAGTTGGATGGGGTACAGTGTGTGTGTGAGGGGGGTAGTTGGATGGGGTGCAGTGTGTGTGAGGGGGGTAGTAGGATGGGGTACAGTGTGTTTGTGAGGGGGTCAGTTGGATGGGGTACAGTGTGAGTGAGTGGGGTAGTTGGATGGGGCAAAGTGTGTGTGTCAGGGGGTAGTTGGATGGGATAGAGTGTGTGTGAGGGGGGTAGTTGGATGGGGAACAGTGTGTGTGAGGGGGGTAGTTGGATGGGGTGCAGTGTGTGTGAGGAGGGTAGTAGGATGGGGTACAGTGTGTTTGTGAGGGGGGTAGTTGGATGGGGTACAGTGTGTGTGTGAGGGGGTAGTTGGATGGGTTACAGTGTGTGTGTGAGGGGGTAGTTGGATGGGGTACAGTGTGTGTGTGAGGGGGTAGTTGGATGGGGTAAAGTGTGAGTGTGAGGGGGTAGTTGGATGGGGTACAGTGTGTGTGAGCCGGTAGTTGGATGGGGTACAGTGTGTTTGAAGGGGTAGTTGGATGGGGTACAGTGTGTGTGAGTGGGGTAGTTGGATGGGTTACAGTGTGTGTGAGGGGGGTAGTTGGATGGGTTATAGTGCGTGTGAGGGGCGTATTTGGATGGGGTATAGTGTGTGTGAGGGGGTAGTTGGATGGGGCAAAGTGTGTGTGAGGGGAGTAGTTGAATGGGGTACAGTGTGTGTGTGTGAGTGGGTTGTTGGTTGGGGTACAGTGTGTGTGAGGGGGGTAGTTGGATGGGGTATAGTGTGTGTGATGGGGTAGTTGGATGTGGTACCGTGTGTGTGAGGGGGTAGTTGGATGGGGTACAGTGTGTGTGAGGGGGGTAGTTGGATGGGGAATAGTGTTTGTGTCTGGGGGTAGTTGGATGGTGTAGAGTGTGTGTGTGGGGTAGTTGGATGGGGTACAGTGTGAGTGTGAGGGGGTATTTGGATGGGTTACAGTGTGTGTGGGTGGGGGTAGATGGATGGGGTACAGTGTGTGTGTGAGGGGTTGTTGGATGGGGTACAGTGTGTGTGCGGGCAGGTTGTTGGATGGGGTACAGTGTGGGTGTGAGGGCGGGTAGTTGGATGGGGTACAGTGTGAGTGTGAGGGGGTAGTTGGATGGGTTACAGTGTTTGTGAGTGGGGTAGTTAGATGGGGTACAGTGTGAGTGTGAGGGGGTAGTTGGATGGGGTAAAAAGTCTGTGTGAGACGGTATTACGATGGGGCATAGTGTGTGTGTGAGGGGTGTAGTTGGATGGGGTACAGTGTGTGTGACGGGGTAGTTGGATGGGGTACAGTGTGTGTGAGGGGGTAGTTGGATGGGGTACAGTGTGTGTGTGAGGGGGGGGGTAGTTGGATGGCGTACAGTGTGTGTGAGGGGGTAGTTGGATGGGGTACAGTGTGTGTGTGAGGGGGGTAGTTGGATGGGGTACAGTGTGTGTGAGGGGGGTAGTTGGATGGGGTAAAGTGTGTGTGAGTCGGTAGTTGGATGGGGTACAGTGTGTGTGAGGGGGTGGTTGGATGGGGTATAGTGTGTGTGAGGGGGTAATTGGATGGGGTACAGTGTGTGTGAGGGGATAGTTGGATGGGGTACAGTGAGTGTGAGGGGGTAGTTGGATGGGGTACAGTGTGTGTGAGGGGGTAGTTGGATGGGGTACAGTGTGTGTGAGGGGGGTAGTTGGAAGGTGTAAAGTGTGTGTGAGGGGGGTAGTTGGATGGGGTACAGTGTGTGTGAGGGGGGTAGTTGGATGGGTTATAGTGTGTGTGAGGGGGGTAGTTTGATGGGGTATAGTGTGTGTGAGTGGCATTGATGGATGGGGCATAGTGTGTGTGAGGGCAGTAGTTGAATGGGGTACAGTGTGTGTGGGAGGGGGGTAGTTGGAGGGTGTACAGTGTGTGTGAGGGGGGTGGTTGGATGCGGTTTAGTGCGTGTGAGGAGGCAGTTGGATGGGGTACAGTGTGTGTGTGAGGCGGGTAGTTGGATGGGGTACAGTGTGTGTGTGTGAGGGGGGTAGTTGGATGGGGTACAGTGTGTGTGTGGGAGGGGTGTAGTTGGATGGGGTACAGTGTGTGTCAGGGGGTAGTTGGATGGGATAGAGTGTGTGTGAGGGGGTAGGTGGATGCGGTACAGTGTGAGTGAGTGGGGTAGTTAGATGGGGTACAGTGTGTGTGAGGGAGGTAGTTGGATGGGGTACAGTGTGTGTGTGAGGGGGGGTAGTTGGATGGGGAACAGTGTGTGTGTGAGGGGGGAAGTTGGATGGGGTACAGTATGTGTGTGAGGGGGGTAGTTGGATGGGGTGCAGTGTTTGTGAGGGGGGTAGTAGGATGGGGTACAGTGTGTTTGTGAGGGGGTCAGTTGGATGGGGTACAGTGTGAGTGAGTAGGGTAGTTGGATGGGGCAAAGTGTGTGTGTCAGGGGGTAGTTGGATGGGATAGAGTGTGTGTGAGGGGGTAGGTTGATGCGGTACAGTGTGAGTGAGTGGGGTAGTTAGATGGGGTACAGTGTGTGTGAGGGAGGTAGTTGGATGGGATACAGTGTGTGTGTGAGTGGGGTAGTTGGATGGGGAACAGTGTGTGTGAGGGGGGTAGTTGGATGGGGTGCAGTGTGTGTGAGGGGGGTAGTAGGATGGGGTACAGTGTCTTTGTGAGGGGGTAGTTGGATGGGGTACAGTGTGTGGGTGAGGGGGTAGTTGGATGGGGTAAAGTGTGAGTGTGAGGGGGTAGTTGGATGGGTTAAAGTGTGTTTGAGTGGGGTAGTTGGATGGGCTAAAGTGTGTGTGTGAGGGGGTTAGATGGACGGGGTACAGTGTGTGTGTGAGGGGGGTAGATGGATGGGGTACAGTGTGTGTGTTAGGTGGTTGTTGGATGGGGTACAGTGTGAGTGAGTGGGGTATTTGGATGGGTTACAGTGTGTGTGAGGGGGGGTAGATTGATGGGGTACGGTGTGTGTGTGAGGGGTTGTTGGATGAGGCACAGTGTGTGTGAGGGCGGGCAATTGGATCGGGTACAGTGTGAGTGAGACTGTGGATAGTTGCATGGGGTACAGTGTGAGTGTGAGGGGGTAGTTGGATGGGTTACAGTGTGTGTGAGGGTGGTAGATGGATGGGGAACAGTATGAGTGTGAGGGGGGTAGTTGGATGGGGTAAAGTGTCTGTGTGAGAGGGTATTTAGATGGGGCATAGCGCGTGTGTGAGGGGGGTTAGTTGGATGGGGTACAGTGTGTGTGTGGGGGGGGGGTAGTTGGATGGGGTACAGTGTGTGTTTGAGGGGTGGTAGTTGGATGGGGTACAGTGTGTGTGAGGGGGTAGTTGGATGAGGTACAGTGTGTGCGTGAGGGGGGTAGTTGGATGGGGTACAGTGTGTGTGAGGGGGGTAGTTCAATGGGGTACAGTGTGTGAGTGTGAGTGGGGTAGTTGGATGGGGTATAGTGTGTGTGAGGGGGGTAGTTGGATGGGGTACAGTGTGTGTTTGAGGGGTGGTAGTTGGATGGGGCAAAGTGTGTGTAAGAGGAGTAGTTGAATGGGGCACAGTGTGTGTGTGAGGGGGGTATTTGGTTGGGGTACAGTGTGTGTGAGGGGGGTAGTTGGATGGGGTATAGTGTGTGTAAGGGGGTAGTTGGATGGGGTAAAGTGTGTGTGAGGGGAGCAGTTGGATGGGGCACAGTGTGTTTGAGGGGGGTAGTTGGATGGGGTACAGTATTTGTGAGGGGGTGTAGTTGGATGGGGTATAGTGTGTGTGAGGGGGTAGTTGGATGGGGTAAAGTGTGTGTTTGAGGGGGGCATTTGGATGGAATACAGTGTGTGAGAGGGGGGTAGTTGAATGGGATACAGTGTGTGTGAGGATGGTAGTTGGATGGGGTACAGTGTGTGTGAGGGGGGTGGTTGGATGGGGTATAGTGTGTGTGATGGGGTAGTTGGATGGGGTACAGTGTGTGTGAGCCGGTAGTTGGATGGGGTACAGTGTGTGTGAGCCGGTAGTTGGATGGGGTACAGTGTGTGTGAGTGGGGTAGTCGGATGGGTTACAGTGTGTGTGATGGGGTAGTTGGATGGGGTACAGTGTGTGTGAGGGGTGTAGTTGGATGGTTTATAGTGCGTGTGAGGGGGGTATTTGGATGGGGTACAGTGTGAGTGAGGGGTGTAGTTGGATGGTTTATAGTGCGTGTGAGGGGGGTAGTTGGATGGGGTACAGTGTGTTTGAGGGGGTAGTTGGATGGGGTACAGTGTGTGTGAGTGGGGTAGTTGGATGGGGTACAGTGTGTGTGTGTGAGTGGGTTGTTGGTTGGGGTACAGTGTGTGTGAGGGGGGTAGTTGGATGGGGTATAGTGTGTGTGATGGGGTAGTTGGATGTGGTACCGTGTGTGTGAGGGGGTAGTTGGATGGGGTACAGTGTGTGTGAGGGGGGTAGTTGGATGGGGAATAGTGTTTGTGTCCGGGGGTAGTTGGATGGTGTAGAGTGTGTATGTGGGGTAGTTGGATGGGGTACTGTGTGTGTGAGGGGGGTAGTTGGACGGGGTATAGTGTGTGAGGGGGGTATTTGGATGGGGTATAGTGTGTGTGAGGGGGGTAGTTGAATGTGGTACAGTGTGTGTGTGAGGGGGGTAGTTGGATGTGCTACAGTGTGTGTGAGTGGGGTAGTTGAATGGGGTACAGTGTGTGTGTGAGGGGGGTAGTTGGATGGGGAACAGTGTGTGTGAGGGGGGTAGTTGGATGGGGTACAGTGTGTGTGAGGGTGGTAGTTGGATGGGGTACAGTGTGAGTGTGAGGGGGTATTTGGATGGGTTACAGTGTGTGTGGGTGGGGGTAGATGGATGGGGTACAGTGTGTGTGTGAGGGGTTGTTGGATGGGGTACAGTGTGTGTGCGGGCAGGTAGTTGGATGGGGTACAGTGTGGGTGTGAGGGCGGCTAGTTGGATGGGGTACAGTGTGAGTGTGAGGGGGTAGTTGGATGGGTTACAGTGTTTGTGAGTGGGGTAGTTAGATGGGGTACAGTGTGAGTGTGAGGGGGGTAGTTGGATGGGTAAAAAGTCTGTGTGAGACGGTATTTCGATGAGGCATAGTGTGTGTGTGAGGGGTGTAGTTGGATGGGGTACAGTGTGTGTGAGGGGGTGGTTGGATGGGGTACAGTGTGTGTGTGGGGGGGGGGTAGTTGGATGGGGTACAGTGTGTGTTTGAGGGGGGGTAGTTGGATGGGGTACAGTGTGTGTGAGGGGGTAGTTGGATGGGGTACAGTGTGTGCGTGAGGGGGGTAGTTGGATGGGGTACAGTGTGTGTGAGGGGGGTAGTTGGATGGGGTAAAGTGTGTGTGTGAGGGGGGCATTTGGATGGAATACAGTGTGTGGGGGGGTAGTTGAATGGGATACAGTGTGTGAGAGTGGGGTAGTTCAATGGGGTACAGTGTGTGTGTGTAAGTGGGGTAGTTGGATGGGTTACAGTGTGTGTGATGGGGTAGTTGGATGGGGTACAGTGTGTGTGAGGGGGGTAGTTGGATGGGGTATAGTGTATGTGAGGGGGATAGTTGGATGGGGCAAAGTGTGTGTGAGAGGAGTAGTTGAATGGGGCACAGTGAGTGTGTGAGGGGGGTAGTTGGTTGGGGTACAGTGTGTGTGAGGGGGGTAGTTGGATGGGGTATAGTGTGTGTAAGGGGGTAGTTGGATGGGGTAAACTGTGTGTGAGGGGAGCAGTTGGATGGGGCACAGTGTGCTTGAGGGGGGTAGTTGGATGGGGTACATTATTTGTGAGGGGGTGTAGTTGGATGGGGTATAGTGTGTGTGAGGGGGTAGTTGGATGGGGTACAGTGTGTGTGAGGGGGTAGTTGGATGGGCTACAGTGTGTGTGAGGGGTTAGTTGGATGGGGTACAGTGTGTGTGAGGGGGTAATTGGATGGGGTACAATGTGTGTGAGGGGTAGTTGGATGGGGTACAGTGTGTGTGAGCCGGTAGTTGGATGGGGTACAGTGTGTTTGAGGGGGTAGTTGGATGGGTTACAGTGTTTGTGAGTGGGGTAGTTGGATGGGTTACAGTGTGTGTGATGGGGTAGTTGGATGGGGTACAGTGTGTGTGAGGGGGGTAGTTGGATGGGTTATAGTGCGTGTGAGGGGGGTACTTGGATGGGGTATAGTGTGTGTGAGGGGGATAGTTGGATGGGGCAAAGTGTGTGTGAGGGGAGTAGTTGAATGGGGTACAGAGTGTGTGTGCGAGTGGGTTGTTGGTTGGGGTACAGTGTGTGTGAGGGGGGTAGTTGGATGGGGTATAGTGTGTGTGATGGGGTAGTTGGATGTGGTACCGTGTGTGTGAGGGGGTAGTTGGATGGGGTACAGTGTGTGTGTGAGGGGGGGGTAGTTGGATGGGGTATAGTGTGTGTGAGGGGGTAGTTGGATGGGGTACAGTGTGTGTGTGAGGGGGGTAGTTGGATGGGGTACAGTGTGTGTGAGGGGGGTAGTTGGATGGGGTATAGTGTGTGTGAGGGGGTAGTTGGATGGGGTACAGTGTGTGTGAGGGGCTAGTTGGATGGGGTACAGTGTGTGTGTGAGGGGGGTAGTTGGATGGGGTACAGTGTGTGTGAGGGGGGTAGTTGGATGGGGTATAGTGTGTGTGAGGGGGTAGTTGGATGGGGTACAGTGTGTGTGAGGGGCTAGTTGGATGGGGTACAGTGTGTGTGAGGGGGTGGTTGGATGGGGTATAGTGTGTGTGAGGGGGTAATTGGATGGGGTACAGTGTGTGTGAGGGGATAGTTGGATGGGGTACAGTGTGTGTGAGGGGGTAGTTGGATGGGGTACAGTGTGTGTGAGGGGGTAGTTGGATGGGGTACAGTGTGTGTGAGGGGGATAGTTGGAAGGGGTAAAGTGTGTGTGAGGGGGTAGTTGGATGGGGTAAAGTGTGTGTGAGGGGGTAGTTGGATGGGGTACAGTGTGTGTGAGGGGAGTAGTTCGATGGGGTATAGTGTGTGTGAGTGGGATTGTTGGATGGGGCATAGTGTGTGTGAGGGCAGTAGTTGAATGGGGTACAGTGTGTGTGTTAGGTGGTTGTTGGATGGGGTACAGTGTGTTTGATGGGGTGTAGTTGGATGGGGTACAGTGTGAGTGTGAGGGGGTAGTTGGATGGGTTACAGTGTGTGTGAGGGGGGGTAGATTGATGGGGTACGGTCTGTGTGTGAGGGGTTGTTGGATGAGGCACAGTGTGTGTGAGGGCGGGTAATTGGATCGGGTACAGTGTGAGTGCGACGGTGGATAGTTGCATGGGGTACAGTGTGAATGTGTGAGGGGGTAGTTGGATGGGTTACAGTGTGTGTGAGGGGGGTAGTTGGATGGGGTACAGTGTGAGTGTGAGGGGGGTAGTTGGATGGGGTAAAGTGTCTGTTTGAGAGGGTATTTAGATGGGGCATAGCGCGTGTGTGAGGGGGGTTAGTTGGATGGGGTACAGTGTGTGTGTGGGGGGTAGTTGGATGGGGTACAGGGTGTGTTTGAGGTGGGGTAGTTGGATGGGGTACAGTGTGTGTGAGGGGGTAGTTGGATGGGGTACAGTGTGTGCGTGAGGGGGGTAGTTGGATGGGGTACAGTGTGTGTGATGGGGGTAGTAAGACGGGGTAAAGTGTGTGTGTGAGGGGGTCATTTGGATGGAATACAGTGTGTGGGGGGGTAGTTGAATGGGATACAGTGTGTGAGAGTGGGTTAGGTCAATGGGGTACAGTGTGTGTGTGAGGGTGGTAGTTGGATGGGGTACAGTGTGTGTGAGGGGGTAGTTGGATGGGGTACAGTGTGTGTGAGGGTGTATTTGGATGGGGTGCAGTGTGTGTGAGGGGGGTAGTTGGAAGGGGTAAAGTGTGTGTGAGGGGGTAGTTGGATGGGGTACAGTGTGTGTGAGGGGGGTAGTTGGATGGGTTATACTGTGTGTGAGGGGGGTAGTTCGATGGGGTATAGTGTGTGTGAGTGGGATTGTTGGATGGGGCATAGTGTGTGTGAGGGCAGTAGTTGAATGGGGTACAGTGTGTGTGTTAGGTGGTTGTTGGATGGGGTACAGTGTGTGTGAGGGTGTAGTTGGATGGGGTGCAGTGTGTGTGAGGGGGTAGTTGGATGGGTTACAGTGTGAGTGTGAGGGGGGTAATTGGAAGGGGTACAGTGTGTATGAGAGTGTGGTAGTTGGATGGGTTACAGTGTGTGTGTGAAGGGGGTAGTTGGATGGGGCATAGTGTGTGTGAGGGGGGTAATTGGATGGGGTACAGTGTCTGTGTGAGGGGGTAGTTGGATGGGGTACAGTGTGAGTGAGTGGGGTAGTTGGATGGGGCAAAATGTGTGTGTCAGGGGGCTAGTTGGATGGGGCACAGTGTGTGTGAGAGGGGGTAGTTGAATGGGGTACAGTGTATTGAGAGGGGGGTAGTTGGATGGGGTACAGTGTGTGTGTGTGAGGGGGGTAGTTGGATGGGGTACAGTGTGTGTGTGGGAGGGGTGTAGTTGGATGGGGTACAGTGTGTGTCAGGGTGTAGTTGGATGGGATAGAGTGTGTGTGAGGGGGTTGGTGGATGCGGTACAGTGTGAGTGAGTGGGGTAGTTAGATGGGGTACAGTGTGTGTGAGGGAGGTAGTTGGATGGGGTACAGTGTGTGTGAGGGAGGTAGTTGGATGGGGTACAGTGTTTGTGTGAGGGGGATAGTTGGATGGGGAACAGTGTGTGTGTGAGGGGGGTAGTTGGATGGGGTACAGTGTGTGTGCGAGGGGGGTAGTTGGATGAGGTGCAGTGTGTGTGAGGGGGGGTAGTAGGATGGGGTACAGTGTGTTTGTGAGGGGGTAGTTGGATGGGGTAAAGTGTGTGTGTGAGGGGGTAGTTGGATGGGGTACAGTGTGTGTGAGTGTGGTAGTTGGATGGGGTACAGTGTGTGTGTGAGGGGGTTTGATGGATGGGGGTACAGTGTGTGTGTGAGGGGGGTAGTTGGATGGGGCACAGTGTGTGCATGAGGGGGTAGTTGGATGGGGTACAGTGCGTTTGAGGGGGGCAGATGGATGGGGTACAGTGTGTGTGTTAGGGTGGTTGTTGGATGGGGTACAGTGTGTTTGAGGGGGTGTAGTTGGATGGGGTACAGTGTGAGTGTGAGGGGGAGTTGGATGGGTTACAGTGTGTGTGAGGGGGGGTTGATTGATGGGGTACGGTCTGTGTGTGAGGGGTTGTTGGATGAGGCACAGTGTGTGTGAGGGTGGGTAATTGGATGGGGTAAAGTGTCTGTGTGAGAGGGTATTTAGATGTGGCATAGCGCGTGTGTGAGGGGGTTTAGTTGGATGGGGTACAGTGTGTGTGTGGGGGGGGTAGTTGGATGGGGTACAGTGTGTGTTTGAGGGGGGTAGTTGAATGGGTACAGTGTGTGTGAGGGGGGTAGTTGGATGGGGTACAGTGTGTGTGTGAGGGGGGCATTTGGGATGAAATACAGTGTGTGGGGCGGTAGTTGAATGGGATACAGTGTGTGAGAGTGGGGTAGTTCAATGGGGTACAGTGTGTGTGTGTGAGTGGGGTAGTTGGATGGGTTACAGTGTGTGTGATGGGGTAGTTGGATGGGGTACAGTGTGTGTGAGGGGGGTAGTTGGATGGGTTTAAAGTGCGTGTGAGGGGGGTTGTTGGATGGGGTACAGTGTGTGTGAGGGGGATAGTTGGATGGGGCAAAGTGTGTGTGAGAGGAGTAGTTGAATGGGGCACAGTGTGTGTGTGAGGGGGGTAGTTGGTTGGGGTACAGTGTGTGTGTGAGGGGGGTAGATGGATGGGGTATAGTGTGTGTAAGGGGGTAGTTGGATGGGGCACAGTGTGTTTGAGGGGGGTAGTTGGATGGGGTACAGTATTTGTGAGGGGGTGTAGTTGGATGGGGTACAATGTGAGTGTGAGGGGGTAGTTGGATGGGTTACAGTGTGTGTGAGGGGGGGTAGGTTGATGGGGTATGGTGTGTGTGTGAGGGTTGTTGGATGAGGCACAGTGTGTGTGAGGGCGGGTAATTGGATCGGGTACAGTGTGAGTGTGACGGTGGATAGTTGCATGGGGTACAGTGTGAGTGTGAGGGGGTAGTTGAATGGGTTACAGTGTGTGTGAGGGGCGTAGTTGGATGAGGTACAGTGTGAGTGTGAGGAGGGTAGTTGGATGGGGTAAAGTGTCTGTTTGAGAGGGTATTTCGATGGGGCATAGCGCGTGTGTGAGGGGGGTTAGTTGGATGGGGTACAGTGTGTGTGTGTGGGGGGTAGTTGGATGGGGTACTGTGTGTGTTTGAGGTGGGGTAGTTGGATGGGGTACAGTGTGTGTGAGGGGGTAGTTGGATGGGGTACAGTGTGTGCGTGAGGGGGGTAGTTGGATGGGGTACAGTGTGTGTGATGGGGGTAGTTGGATGGGGTAAAGTGTGTGTGTGAGGGGGGCATTTGGATGGAATACAGTGTGTGGGGGGGGTAGTTGAATGGGATACAGTGTGTGAGAGTGGGGTAGTTCAATGGGGTACAGTGTGTGTGTGAGGGTGGTAGTTGGATGGGGTACAGTGTCTGTGAGGGGTGTAGTTGGATGGGGTACAGTGTGTGTGAGGGTGTAGTTGGATGGGGTGCAGTGTGTGTGAGGGGGTAGTTGGATGGGTTACAGTGTGTGTGTGAGGGGGTTAATTGGAAGGGGTACAGTGTGAGTGAGTGGGGTAGTTGGATGGGGCAAAGTGTGTGTGTCAGGGGGCTAGTTGGATGGGGCACAGTGTGTGTGAGAGGGGGGTAGTTGAATGGGGTACAGTGTATTGAGAGGGGGGGTTGTAGGATGGGGAACAGTGTGTGTGTGAGGCGGGTAGTTGGATGGGGTACAGTGTGTGTGTGTGTGAGGGGGGTAGTTGGATGGGGTACAGTGTGTGTGTGGGAGGGGTGTAGTTGGATGGGGTACAGTTTGTGTCAGGGGTAGTTGGATGGGATAGAGTGTGTGTGAGGGGGTAGGTGGATGCGGTACAGTGTGAGTGAGTGGGGTAGTTAGATGGGGTACAGTGTGTGTGAGGTAGGTTGTTGGATGGGGTACAGTGTGTGTGTGAGGGGGGTAGTTGGATGGGGAACAGTGTGTTTGTGAGGGGGTAGTTGGATAGGGTACAGTGTGTGTGTGAGGGGGTAGTTGGATGGGGTACAGTGTGTGTGTGAGGGGGCAGTTGGATGGGGTACAGTGTGAGTGTGAGGGGGTAGTTGGATGGGTTACAGTGTGTGTGAGTGGGGTAGTTGGATGGGGTACAGTGTGTGTGTGAGGGGGTTAGATGGATGGGGTATAGTGTGTGTCTGACGGGGGTAGTTGGATGGGGTACAGTGTGTGCATGAGGGGGGTAGTTGGATGGGGTACAGTGTGTTTGAGGGGGGTAGATGGATGGTGTACAGTGTGTGTGTTAGGTGGTTGTTGGATGGGGTACAGTGTGTGTGAGGGGGTGTAGTTGGATGGGGTACAGTGTGAGTGTGAGGGGGTATTTGGATGGGTTACAGTGTGTGTGAGTGGGGTAGTTAGATGGGGTACAGTGTGTGTGAGGGGGTAGTTGGATGGGGTACAGTGTGTGTGAGGGGCTAGTTGGATGGGGTACAGTGTGTGTGAGGGGGTGGTTGGATGGGGGTATAGTGTGTGTGAGGGGGTAATTGGATGGGGTACAGTGTGTGTGAGGGGATAGTTGGATGGGGTACAGTGTGTGTGAGGGGGTAGTTGGATGGGGTGCAGTGTGTGTGAGGGGGTAGTTGGATGGGTTACAGTGTGAGTGTGAGGGGGGTTAATTGGAAGGGGTACAGTGTGTATGAGAGTGTGGTAGTTGGATGGGTTACAGTGTGTGTGTGAAGGGGGTAGTTGGATGGGGCATAGTGTGTGTGAGGGGGGTAATTGGATGGGGTACAGTGTCTGTGTGAGGGGGTAGTTGGATGGGGTACAGTGTGAGTGAGTGGGGTAGTTTGGATGGGGCAAAATGTGTGTGTCAGGGGGCTAGTTGGATGGGGCACAGTGTGTGTGAGAGGGGGTAGTTGAATGGGGTACAGTGTGTGTGTGTGAGGGGTGTAGTTGAATGGGGTACAGTGTGTGTGTGGGAGGGGTGTAGTTGAAAGGGGTACAGTGTGTGTCAGGGGGTAGTTGGATGGGATAGAGTGTGTGTGAGGGGGTTGGTGGATGCGGTACAGTGTGAGTGAGTGGGGTAGTTAGATGGGGTACAGTGTGTGTGTGAGGGGGGTAGTTGGATGAGGTGCAGTGTGTGTGTGAGGGGGGTAGTTGGATGGGGAACAGTGTGTGTGTGAGGGGGGTAGTTGGATGGGGTACAGTGTGTGTGCGAGGGGGGTAGTTGGATGAGGTGCAGTGTGTGTGTGAGGGGGGTAGTTGGATGGGGAACAGTGTGTGTGTGAGGGGGGTAGTTGGATGGGGTACAGTGTGTGTGCGAGGGGGGTAGTTGGATGAGGTGCAGTGTGTGTGAGGGGGGTAGTTGGATGAGGTGCAGTGTGTGCGAGGGGGGTAGTTGGATGGGGTACAGTGTGTTTGTGAGGGGGTAGTTGGATGGGGTACAGTGTGTGTGTGAGGGGGTAGTTGGATGGGGTACAGTGTGTGTGTGAGGGGGTAGTTGGATGGGGTAAAGTGTGAGTGTGAGGGGGTAGTTGGATGTTTTACAGTGTGTGTGAGTGGGGTAGTTGGATGGGGTACAGTGTGTGTGTGAGGGGGTTTTGATGGATGGGGTACAGTGTGTGTGTGAGGGGGGTAGTTGGATGGGGCACAGTGTGTGCATGAGGGGGTAGTTGGATGGGGTACAGTGCGTTTGAGGGGGGTAGTTGGATGGGGTACAGTGTGTTTGAGGGGGTGTAGTTGGATGGGGTACAGTGTGAGTGTGAGGGGGTAGTTGGATGGGTTACAGTGTGTGTGAGGGGGGGGTTGATTGATGGGGTACGGTCTGTGTGTGAGGGGTTGTTGGATGAGGCACAGTGTGTGTGAGGGCGGGTAATTGGATCGGGTACAGTGCGAGTGCGACGGTGGATAGTTGCATGGGGTACAGTGTGAGTGTGAGGGGGTAGTTGGATGGGTTACAGTGTGTGTGAGGGGGGTAGTTGGATGGGGCACAGTGTGAGTGTGAGGGGGGTAGTTGGATGGGGTAAAGTGTCTGTGTGAGAGGGTATTTAGATGTGGCATAGCGCGTGTGTGAGGGGGTTTAGTTGGATGGGGTACAGTGTGTGTGTGGGGGGGGTAGTTGAATGGGGTACAGTGTGTGTTTGAGGGGGGGTAGATGAATGGGGTACAGTGTGTGTGAGGGGGTAGTTGGATGGGGTACAGTGTGTGCGTGAGGGGGGTAGTTGGATGGGGTACAGTGTGTGTGAGGGGGTAGTTGGATGGGGTACAGTGTGTGCGTGAGGGGGGTAGTTGGATGGGGTACAGTGTGTGTGAGGGGGGTAGTTGGATGGGGTAAAGTGTGTGTGTGAGGGGGGCATTTGGATGAAATACAGTGTGTGAGGCGGTAGTTGAATGGGATACAGTGTGTGAGAGTGGGGTAGTTCAATGGGGTACAGTGTGTGTGAGGGCGTAGTTGGATGGGTTAAAGTGCGTGTGATGGGGTAGTTGGATGGGGTACAGTGTGTGTGAGGGGGGTAGTTGGATGGGTTAAAGTGCGTGTGAGGGGGGTTGTTGGATGGGGTATAGTGTGTGTGAGGGGGATAGTTGGATGGGGCAAAGTGTGTGTGAGAGGAGTAGTTGAATGTGGCACAGTGTGTGTGTGAGGGGGGTAGTTGGTTGGGGTACAGTGTGTGTGAGGGGGGTAGATGGATGGGGTATAGTGTGTGTAAGGGGTAGTTGGATGGGGTAAAGTGTGTGTAAGGGGAGCAGTTGGATGGGGCACAGTGTGTTTGAGGGGGGGTAGTTGGATGGGGTACAGTATTTGTGAGGGGGTGTAGTTGGATGGGGTACAGTGTGAGTGTGAGGGGGTAGTTGGATGGGTTACAGTGTGTGTGAGGGGGGGTAGGTTGATGGGGTATGGTGTGTATGTGAGGGGTTGTTGGATGAGGCACAGTGTGTGTGAGGGCGGGTAATTGGATCGGGTACAGTGTGAGTGCGACGGTGGATAGTTGCATGGGGTACAGTGTGAGTGTGAGGGGGTAGTTGAATGGGTTACAGTGTGTGTGAGGGGCGTAGTTGGATGGGGTACAGTGTGAGTGTGAGGAGGGTAGTTGGATGGGGTAAAGTGTCTGTTTGAGAGGGTATTTCGATGGGGCATAGCGCGTGTGTGAGGCGGGTTAGTTGGATGGGGTACAGTGTGTGTGTGGGGGGTAGTTGGATGGGGTACAGTGTGTGTTTGAGGTGGGGTAGTTGGATGGGGTACCGTGTGTGTGAGGGGGTAGTTGGATGGGTACAGTGTGTGCGTGAGGGGGGTAGTTGGATGGGGTACAGTGTGTGTGAGGGGGGTAGTTGGATGGGGTAAAGTGTGTGTGTGAGGGGGGCATTTGGATGGAATACAGTGTGTGGGGGG